>NW_017728964.1:4497556-4525667 GCF_001723915.1 Gavialis gangeticus
TAGGGCTATACTGTGATCACAGGGAGGATTCCATACAGCAAGGGGAATCGCCCACTTGTCTGTTTTAAAGGATTTCTCGAACTCTATAAGTTTACAAGCATATTTATACTTAAGACAGAGAAAGAGGGAAATGAAACAGGCTTCAGAGAACTCCAATCTCAGAGTAACATATGTCAGTGTCGGAGCAAAGGAGATGTCTGCTGTGCACAGGAGATGAAGTTAGCTCTGGCAGAGTGATCAGTTTGGATAAATCTCTGACTCAAGCTGCTTTGGGGGTATTTTGTAGACGTCTTATAAGGAATCAGATGATCCTGGCCCACACTTTGTTCCAGTGTGTTTGTTACCATCCTGAAGAGTTCCAGATAATCACAAGTGGAACAGACAGAAATGTAAGTAAAACCACAGGAAGTCAGCTTGAAGTAACTCAGAGACCCAAGGGCATGGCAGCAAGTTTTGTCATTGACTGGGGGGTCCAGCTTCCAATCAGAATCAAGCCAGACCAGGAGCATAAGGATAGGTAAGTAGGCAGGGCATGAGCCTTAGGTACTGCCCAAGGGGAGAGGCTACTATGTATGTGTGTGCTGTGCACACGTGTGCATGTTTGTATGTGTGAGAGTGGGCATCCTGGGAAGTGTAGTTCCTGCTGTTGAGGAAATATGTCATCTCTTTTTTGTTTGTTTGTTTTTGCTACCAAAGAATAGTTTCTTTTTGCCTGCTCAACATACATGCTGTTGGCAAAAAAAAGAGGTGACATCTCCCTTCAGCAGCAACAAACTCCAGCTGCTGCTCCTGTACCACAACCGCTGCTCTGTCCTCCCAGCTGCTAGAGCCTCCAGAGTCAGAGGAACTGCAAGGATGCTGCACAGGAAGGGGAAAGGCAGGGTGGAGGGGAGGGAGGATTGGCCAGGGTGCAATAGTAGCTGGTTACACCTCTGAATCAGGCTGTGATCAAGGCAGGCCTTGTCAACCAACATAGCCTTCCCTTGGAAAAACCAGGGCCCATTAGGTAAAACAGACGCTGGGTCCCACACTTTACTTATGATTTCTGTAACATGGACAGTGCTAAACATGCCTTCCAGAAGCAATGGAAATCATCATGGTTCAAGCACCTACTTTGAACGCCTTCAAGAGACATTTGGGTGCTTATCTTGCTGGGATCCTATGATCCCTGCTGACTTCCTGCCCCTGGGGCAGGGGACTGGACTCGATGATCATCCAAGGTCCCTTCCAGCCCTAGTATCTATGAATCACGCTAATTCTGTATAATTGAACTTCCTTGCTGGTCTGGTTCCTAGATTGGATGGTGGGAGGTATTTGATGGTTCTGTGATCAGAGAACTGGAAAGCTCTGTGAAAGTTTCCATTAATGGGATGGACATTACATGTGATGGGACTCACTTTGTTACAGGTATGTGGATGAGAAGAATATTAATAAAAAATGCTGGGAGAGGAGAGGGCAATGCCATCAAAAGGACGGCAAAGAAATAACAGAGACCCCCTGAGAGCTTACAAAGGTAGACAGGACAGAATAAAATAAGGTTCCTCTCGGAAGGAAAATAACAGGTATTACTGGAGGGAAATACTTGCAAAAATGCTATGGGCATGGTCCTGCAATGCTGAGCTTAACATGCTCTCACTGAAGTCATATGGAGATGGGAGTGCTCTGTGCTTCCCAGGGTCACCTTCTTAATACCTGTCTGCCACAGACAGTACATGGCCTTAGGGTTACAGCAGGGATAACTTTGATACTTGCTTTCTCATGACTTGGAGGGCATCCATTCTCCAGAAGCCTAGAGACCTCCCTGGTATATTGAAAATATGGGGATGACCCACATTTGCCCAAAGGCAGTCCAACATGAGCACTGGGGCACACATGCCCAGCCATTCTCACATGTCCTCTGTGACCCTGGCACTGTAATGGCAGAGAAACACTATGCTACTAGGCAGGCATGTGGTTAAAGCTGCAGACTTTATGTCTAGGGACCAAAACCCCTTAATTTATCCTGTTAAACCAGCCTTAAGGGGGAATTCTCTTTGAAGGCCCGGAATATTCCTGGTATTTGTACATCTCTGGATAGAGCTCCTTTTGATATGTTAGTGGAGGAGCTTATGCTGAGCACCATACTGAACCCCAAATACTGAGACTTGGTGCCTCATGAGACAGAGAGTGCATTGCCACTGCAGTGCTCAGGGCCCTTTTCCCTTCCTAATGCCAGGACACAATTACCCCCCCCAAAAAAGAAGAAAGCACTATGTAACCACCTGTTCTTCCTTTGTGCGCAACGCAGGCGGTGATGACCATCTGGTGGAAGTGTGGGATTATGATACAGGTGAGGTGACTCATGTTGGTGTGGGTCACAGTGGCAGCATCAGGCGACTCAAGATCTGCCCTGGGAACAAGTACATCATGAGTGTGAGTGCAGATGGTGCTACCCTGCAATGGAAGCACCCACACTCACACTAACAGTCGGCACAGAAACTACAATACCAGTTTTTAGAAAATCTTTTACCTTCCAGTTGACACTATTGAGAAATGTGCAAATCCTTCTACTAGGGAAGGGTTATTTTGATAGTGTCCAGTGTGAATCAGCCAGGCTCGTTTCCTTTCTAGTACCTGGTAAAACGGATAGTTTCAGAGTACAAAACACTCCTGTTGATTCAATTGCAGTTGGGGGTGCTCTCCTCTTCTGAATATCAGGCTCAGGAAGTTATATTACTGGTTGTGCCCTGTTACTATATTGTGGACAATTCCAAGTCTCTCTCTCCCCCTTCTTCTTCACAATGAATAACTTGTTGTATAAATACAATGTTCTGTGTTCATTTTTGTTTGTCTGGTTCTAGTTATGCCAAAAGGCTTTTCTGCTTCAAGCCAGAAATGTTATTGTGAAACCCTTCAGATTTAAAATTTTAACCAAGAGGTTCAAAACTACATGAAGGGACCTGTTTCTCAGAGGGCTGGAGCTTACTAGTTTTTGAAAATGAGGCTTTTCTACATTGTCTCCAGGTGAGCATCCACAATTACCAGTCATTTGAATAAATTTTGCCCAAGTTTTTCTAGGATAAACCTATTGTAATCACATATGTTTTCCTATTCAAAATACATCCCTGAAATACTTTATTCTCTTGCATACCACCTGCCCCTAAATAAGACACGTCTTGCAGAAGGCAGAATGTAGAAATAAAAGATTTTTCCAGAGTCATGGATGACTGTGACACATAGAGTAAGCCCTCTTGGAAATATTGAGCATCCAGGAAGCGTGGCATCCCAGGAAACAGTCTGGGTGAGGCAGCAGGGACCTCCTGATATGGCAGGACCCAAGACTCTTGCAAGGGCAGTACCATGCCTGTTACTACTTTACTGTAAATAGTTTTTATATAAGTTCCAATAAATAATGAAGTGCTGTTTCCACACTACAAACCTCACCAATGTACTACAGACTGCATGCAGCTGCTCACTTGTCCTGAGCCAGCTCAATTGCTCCTTCAGGCACAAGCTACAATGCTCAGCCAATAGCTGGGGTTTTGAGAGGGTTAACGAGGGATCCCACCCCTTCTGTATACTAGAACCCGAGACAAGAGGCAGCTGTTTTGGCAGCCAGAAGCAAGCAGATGCTGTGCTTTAATATTCTTCTATTTCTGTTCTAGTGAAGAAAAATCATTGTCCCTGCTTGAGAGACAAACCCCAATTTGGGGGGACTGATTGCGTGTGGAATGCAAGTAAATATGGGTACCGACTGTGTCTGATGCTAAGTGCGCTGCATCATATCTGGTCAC
Organism: Gavialis gangeticus; assembly: GCF_001723915.1. NCBI lineage: Eukaryota > Metazoa > Chordata > Crocodylia > Gavialidae > Gavialis > Gavialis gangeticus. The sequence goes on from NW_017728964.1 coordinate 4,501,330, forward strand.
CTCTTACACTGTCACCTCTTTCAAAAACTGCCTGTTTGAAAATCCAGTTAGTTCAAATAGAACAGTTCTGAAGGCTGAAGGCATTACATGCCTGGGAGACCGTAATAAATTATAATTTTAGCAGTGTTGCACTCTTTAACATGAACACTTACAGGCAATTTAGTTGGATCAGAAAGTGTTTTAGAGGACGTGCCAGCCAGAAATTGTTATGCCCAGAATCTTAGTATTTGCAGTACAAGGTGTGTAGTGAGAGGAGAGGGAACTGGAGTATTACGGAGCCATAGAGGTCATGTGAGGTTTTTTATATGCCATCCAGGATGATTATCATTTGTATTGCAATTAGGGTGGTGTGTTGGGCTGGTTGTGTATGTGCTTATGGGCTGGGGCTCAGGAGTGACAGAACACAAGCTTCCTTTGGCACAGAAGCTCACCTGTTTAAATATCTCCTGTCTGAGCAGTGCAATGCTGTGGAATGGGATTAAATAGCCTTGGCCTTTTGTCTTTCTGCAGACACAGAGCTTGATGCTATGCAGTGATAAGCATTCTAGCAGGTTTTACAAGCTATGCAGCAGTGTTCACCATGGCTTGTAAAATAGGTTCAAACCCTTAGAATGTAAAAAGCTGAGCAGGAAGGAGTCTACATGTGTGCTTCTGCATAGGAATGAAACAAAGCAAAGCTAAAGGAATACAATGCTGATCTGGAAGCCCTGGAGTCTGAAGTCCTGTATCCCCAGCTATCCTGCCCCATGACAGCAACTGCAAGTCCAGTCTCCCCCACTAGTGCCCTGTTCACTTGTATCAACCCTGGGGTTGGGATGGGAGTCTACCTCCTGATGCAGTGTTCAGCCTTCTTGTAAGGGCCTTGTTACACATTACGCTGGAGGCACACAAATGTTGATCAGCATTAGTGCTATCTCCAGTTTGGAGCAGTCACACTTCAGGACAGGAGAGTTGGGGGGGGGGATTTTTACCTTTCTCCTCCAGGCCTCTCCTAATTCCAGGCTTCCTCCCTGTCCCCTGGGGCTCCTCTGGTTCCCCCCCCCCCTCTAATTCCCCCCCACCTCCTGTCTCTCCCTGCCCCCAGGGCATTACTTACTTGTGGCTGCCTGTGCTCTGTCCCAGGGGAGCAGGCAGCACCAGCCTTGATGGGTCTCACTGCCCACCCCCCCTGCCCTCCCCAACACTGAAGATCCCCAACTCATTGCACCTCCCAGCTTACTTGTGGTTGCCCACCTGTTTGTCTAGGTAGCAGGTGGGGCAGGGGTTTTCAACCTTTTTAAATGTACCCCTGGCAACCCCCTTTTTAGTCAGAGAGGGTGGGGTGGCAAGCAGCAGGACACCAAGGCGGGGGTGGGGGGGTGGCAAGCAGCTGGACGCTGAGTGGTGGGGTGCAGGGGGCGCAGCATCTGTGTGGCCCTGCTCTTGCCCCACCCCAGCCCTTTACCCTGATGGTGCAGGGTGGCAGCGCTCCATCCACACCTTCCCCCACATACCCCTTGGGACCTTTCAAAGTACCCCCAGTTGACAACCCCTGCACTAAGGTATAGCCTAGAGTGGCTGCATCTTAGCCAGAGTAACATGAGTTGGGTAGCATGGATCAGAGATAAACCTGCCCTGAAGTGGCGTCACTTTGAGCTACCTAATGAGTGCTTAAAACCAGTTTCAGGTGTTAATGTATGGACAATCCAGGGGTTAAGAGCTCCAGGAGCCACCCAAAATTACTATGTAACAAGGTTTTTGTATTGATAAGGGAGTGTAACAGGGTGGCATGTCCTCTTGAGGAGGCAGTTAGCCTGGCTGCGGGGCTGCAGCTCTGCAAAGGCTAACGAGTGGTTCTCTAGGAAAACAAAATCCCCAGCAGGCAGAACCAGAAGGAGGTGCAGAGGAGGAGCACTGGCCACTCCTGGGCTACAAGGAGGGCAAGCCAGCAGTAGGAAGGCTAAAGCCACAGCAGACCCCTCCCACTCTCTAGGACAATAAGGTTTTTTGGTTACTTGCTTTATTTTGTTAAAAGACTGTATATTACTGGGGCATACTGAGAGAGACTCCAGGGAGCAAAGGTCAGTGGGTTTAAAAGACTGCGTATTGCTGAGGCTTGTTGAGAGACACCTGGAGAAGGTGCAATAGCTTGGCTGATAAGGGCCTTAGGCTGTGTCCAGATGAGTATGGCTGTGTGGTGCATAGCATGGCAGACCTGTCTACTGTGCCACATACCGCACATTCAGCTGTTCTCCATGCTGCAAGGTAGCAGTGTGGGGGTATCTTTTGGCCCTGGAATATCCAGAGGTCAAAAAAATCTGTGCAAAAAAAAAGTGGAGCGGCACGTGTGGGGGCAGCGCGCACCGCTCAAAACCAGAGCCTGGCCAGCTGGAGCCACACTCCAGCTGCCAGCCAAGCTCCAAGCAGCAGGATTGCTGCTGCTGCAGCCCCAGGAGGCACCTAGGATCCCAGGTAAGGCTGCCAGAGCCAAGCCAGTGCTGGACCCAGCCTTCCCTACCCCACCCAGGGTAACCTGCCGCACGCCAGAGGATGTGTGACACAGGCATTCCTGAAGGACATGTAGGAGAAGCTGCTAGCTGTCCTCGGGGAACCAAATATCCACGCTTATGTAGACACAGCCTTAGGGGGCAACCTGCTACAGGGAGCCATTCAGTGCTGTCTATGGTGAAATTTATTATTTGGATACAGGTCCAGTAGAAACTCATGCAAGACCCCTTAATCTAATGTTATAGACACCATCTAATAACCGTCATAAGCTGGCTACCATGTCAACAAAGCTGGGTAAAATTAGACTAGCAAATTGGGAGTTCAAGTTCTATCTCCCTATAGCCATGAATGTGTGTCCTCATGGAAGAACAGTCAGTCTGATTCTTACAACACCTGGCACTCAGGAATCTCAGACTAGTTGCACTGCACTGCCCAAAACAGTGGGTGATTCTCAACATGCCTGTGATTTAGCCCCATTTTACTGATGTGGAGGCTGAGGTATAACGTGAAAGTAAATGCTGTAAGGTTACGCAGTGACTCAGTGCAATACTAGAACCCAGGAGGCTCTGGGACTGGAAAAGCCCTGGACTGCATTTCCTTTTATTTATAGATGCAAGTAAAAGAAGGGGATTACATGCCTGTCTCTTCAATCAACAAATCACATGAAAGCTGTGAGCATGGGGCACACTTTGTGTAGATCTGGTCCACACCCAGAAGTTGTATCTGTTTATTGAATTGGTACACCTTTGTGTATAGCCACTCACTGGCTGAGCTTGCCCCTATTAAAAATAAGCTTTACACCAATATAGTGTCTGCTCAATGCTTGTTTAAATACATAGGTTCAATGTCACACCTTTGCAACTCTGGGTATAGACAGGTCAAGAGTTCTGACCCCCATGCTGTGTTTCCACGGGGGTGTCCACATTCCAGCCATGTAGACTGTGATATTGCTCCTAGTAGTATCATCTCTGAGTCTGATACTTAGCTTGGGTAAGACAGACTCAGGTGGCAGAGCCGTACATCAGTCAGCTCATCTTTTTTTTAGCAGTTTTCCAGTGCCCCTGAACTTTAGCAACTCCAGTTCCTCCAACATCAGTTTGGTCCTCACAGCATATTTCACTGATGTGCTAGAATGGCACATGTCCCACACTGATGTGGCCATTGGTCCTGGAGTCTTACAAATGCATACAACCCACATAAATAACCAAAGAAAGTGAAGTGAACATGCAGGGGAAACTCCATAGTTATTCCACCATAAGTGGGGCTGTATTGGGGAAACTTGAGCTGCAGTCATAACTTCCCACATTATGCACTTGCCTGGCAGCAAGCAGATTGTATTTTATCATCTGAATGTATTCATTATACTATCATTAGTCACAAAGAACATTGCTGCTAATAATGGAGATCTATAACATTCTTACATAAGATCCCATTGTAATTCAGTCATAATGAATGTACTATTACCAGAGTGCTATGAATTTCTGTGCCTCTTTATTCACAGAGGGACCGAGGTTTAATGTTTCTGTAGTTGCATCAAGAAAATGAAAAGGATGTCACTGAAAAGAACCACTGGTTTATATATATCCCATTTGCCTCAGCTGACACCTTTCCTATCTTCCAGGTTAACACATGTTCTCTGACTAGGAGGATAATCTCCATTGCTAGTAAAAGAAGGAAGTAGAAAGTGTTGCATCATTCAGAAATAGCATAGATGCTACAGGTCCAGTTCTCAGTTACGCGACTGCCTCTTTATGTAGCTCTAGCAGGACTGAGTGGCCTGAAGGGGGATGTAATTTTTACCCCTCCTATACTCCAAGGTAGGTGTGAAGGGGCCTAATGTGAATGAGAATCATGCCTTTTTATGTTTAAGGAAATACTTCATATTAACTACTACTAGGAAAATCAAAGGCAGCATTCAAACAGGCCCCAGCCATGTATGTCTTACTCCATCATCCAGTATTTTCTCTAGTGGGAGAAAGGATGTCTAGCTATTAAAGCACTCGACCAAGAGGCAGGACATGTGGGTTCCCAACTCTACCAGTGGCTCAAAGATGCACGAGGTGACAACCTGGCCCTTAATCTCTCTGTACTTCTCTTTTCCCATCTGTGAAATGGAATCAGTCACCCACCCATAGATGCACAGACCTTGCATTGCTTTGAAGGGGAGTACAGAATGGCAGCTTATTTTCATTCTGTTATCCTATCCCCAATATGAATGCTTCTGAAGATGGTCTTGTAATATATTTGAGCCAGCCTCCGAAAGCAGCTGTCCAGTTCTCACTGTTAATATTGGATCCCTCAGAGACTCAGGACACCTGTTTGTAGAGAATGATAATTGCATTGTTCATCCCAAAGGCTGGGATACAAACACCTCAACTTTTCTGCAAGGCAGCCAAGCCTGGCCTGGAGGAGGCAATGGGAAGGGGAAGTTCCTGTTTTGATCCACAGGGCCAAGGTACGGCCAGGTCCACCCTGCAGTAGGCAGGGCCGGACACAGGCATGGGCAAACTGGGCAGCTGCCCAGGGCTCAGACAGAAAGGGAGCCCAAAAATGGTAATTTTAAAAAATTATTATTATTATCATTATCTCTGGCAAAGAGGGGTCCAATGCTAAAAATTTTCCCAGGGCCAGCAGGAGTCTAGGTACAGTGCTGGCAGTCAATGAGGAACAGTTTGCTCACGAACAAGACTTATGCAGGTCTTGCTGGAAAGGTAGTGACATATTTCTCTTAAGCAACATGTTTGAAGACTGAAGGGCCAGCACACTTCCCATTCTCACCCAGCAACCTCATCCACCTGACTAAGAGTGCAAGCTGAAGGACTGCAGGGCTGGCAGCCCATGGGGTGCAAGAGCAGTTACCCCTTGCCAAACCTGGAGTCAAGGTGGTGGTGGTGGGGGGTCTATAAAAAGCACAAGCTGAACATTTGAAAGCCAATCTGCTCAGCCCTGCCAGGGCACTCAGCCCAGCACCTCATGTCATGATGTAGTTAGCTGTGTTTGCTAGTCTGAAGGCAAGCAGAAGACAGGGTAGATTTGCATTTTATAGAATAACTAAATATATATCTCTAATTTAGCTAGTCTATAAGGTAGGGTTGGGTATTTAACCAGTCAAATAAAGTTTGGTCAATTGACCAGTCAAATATCAGTAAAAAATTGTAAAAAAAAATGCCAATAGGTCCAAATAATACACAGAAAAAGTACAAATTTTCCATTAAAATGTTTCAAAAATGAAAAAATCATATTTCTGTCAAACTGCAAAAAAGTAGGATTTTTTGGTAAAATTGCTATAATCTTTGGCCAGTTAAAAAATATGCAGTCAACTGACAATATTTGACCTGTCAGTTGACCAGCTTGCTATCCCTACTATATGGTGCAAATCTACCCTGCCTTATGATTGGTATCATGGCCAGGACTGCTGACTGATTGGCTCAGGTTTCCTGTTTGAGAATAGCTCTGCATCCCAGGAGAGAGAAAATCCTTCAGTCTTTCTTATGGCCTGGAACATCCTTCCACCTGACTGCTGGCTTTTTCCTACCACAGCCCCCTGGTAGGGCTGCCCTGCTTTCCATGAATAGTCGTCAGCCAGAAGAGGTCTCCGGCGACAGTCCCGAGTAACCTGTACCCTGAGCATGCTCCTGGCTCCTAGCCCCTGCTAGCTCAGAGTCAAGCTGAAATCCCTCTTTATTCTGAGCCATTTGTTACTGAACATCCCCTTTTGGAGGATGTTCATAATATTAAAAGGGAAAAGCAGCAGTGTGACCACATCCCAGAACCCAAATCAGCACCTAACAAGGCCTACAGACCCTCACTTCCCTCCTGCAACAGCTGCAGTGAAGTTGATTTAAAAGCACTCTTTGGATTGAAGAGTAATTAGGCTTCTACAGCCCTAAAAGGCCTTTTGTGCTCTGGTCTCTGTATCATAAGTTGATGACAGACATACAATTAAATGTGGCTGGTCCATCATACCATGGCCACTGATAGACCAGGGTGGCCAATCTGCAGCACAGGGACCAGACATGGCAGGAGCAGCCTGTATATGTGGCATGCAGCAGATTAGGGAGGGGACAGGGAGCACAGTGGCAGGGCAGGAAGCACACAGCAAAGCAGCAAATTTGGCAGGGAGAACATGGAAGGAGACAGAAAGCAAAGCAAATCAAGTGGAGAGTTCAGGGCGAATTTGTGGCCCATCTTCCAAAAAGGTTCACCCTGCTGCAATGGACCATCAGCTCCTGACCAGTGTTATCCACTCTGTCCACTAGAGGGCAGTCCAGTGCTTTCCTAATCACCCTCTCAAAGTTTAGGCCCCAGGTTATAGCCACATAGATAAGAGTTGAATGTAAATGGCTTCGGCTTCACAAACTGATTTTATTTACTGTAGACAATCCAGATAAACAAGCATGTCTGTAGTAAAAGCCTGGTTGCTACCTGAATCTTTCAAATCCATATAAATTCCTCCAACCAGGCATGGTATATGCAAATCCACATGTGAGAGCATTGTTTTGTGTCTTAAAAGTTGGTTTGTAAGGGGTTCACTCCTGATGTAAATGAACCCTGTCTTCTCTGTCTCCATCCATGTTTCAAGATCTGCTATATGGAGCACAGGTTCTTAATTCAGAGGGATAATGGCTGAAAATAAGCTGGGAGATGTGTACTTGGCAAAGCAGTTCAGTTAGGGGCCATACATATTCATTAAAAACAAAGCAAAATTGATGCCAAGTGCATAAGTTACTGCAGCTCAAGGCAGCAGTAAGTTATCTGCTGACCTTTCATGTTCAAAATCAATGAAGCATGTCCATTGCTATTCATCATCAGTAAGGTGTGAGATCTTTGGTAAAGTAGCATTTACCTGCCTCAACACGATTCATCCAGATACATCTTCCAAAAAAGGCAGGACATATACATCTTTAATACAGGTGCTAAATAACTTAGCTTGCTATCTATTATTTAATTAGAATGAGCAGGCTGAGTAAGAAGGAGGCTTTTGCAAAGTAGTTTCCTCTGTCTCTCGAATAATAACAATTTAGCATCACTGCTTTTTAAAAATTGTTTTGGGGTGTGCGGTTCTTCTCATAAGGACATGGTTATATTATCAGAACTAATGGATTGGCAAGTCAATATGAGAAATTTCCCTGTAGCTAATGAATCTCTTCAAAGTATGCTGGACGCAGGTTTAACATTTCAGCTGCATGCACACCAAGAATACTTTAGTGCTCTTCTGGTTGTGTCTTTAAAACACTGTGCAAACATTAACTAACCTGCATGGTGCCCCTGGGAGCTAGGAGCTCTGCCTCCATCCATCTGCATCCTTGCTTATTGTATTCCACACTCACCTGCATGTTGAACAAGAAATCTCACTCAGCGTTCTTCCCTGCACACAAGCAGGGGGATTGCACAGGGAATACGAATGTCCACTCTGCTACGCACATGAGCATAGTCTGTGCCAGGTGGGCAGGAGATTCTTAGTATAAGCCTTTGTCACCATACAAACCCCCATAAGCACGTAGGAAGTACCAGCATATTTCTTTTTTTACACCAAAATGCAGTTGCACTGAACCACCTAAAAGCAGTTCACTTCCATTCTGTTCTACTCTGCAGAGTATTTTACTGAACTGCTCGTCATAGTACCTGAGCATATATGACCTATTTCCCTAATAAAGGACACTTTTCTATCATCTCTTTCCTCTTTCTTTCTGTCTATCTGGAGGAAGCAATAACTTTACTCCTCTTTCAGCTTTGTTAAGATAGTGCTTTTAATTCCCTCTTCTCCTATTTCCCTGAGCCCTTTCTGGGTGTCTGGCCCCCTCCACAGTTAATCTATCCAGTTTTATTTGTTGTTTTCCCCCTTTTTGTGTTTTTCACTCTTTTATGCTCTGGCATTCCCTTCTCTTGCTCCCGCCCTGCTGAGCCAAACTTAAGGCTTTAGCAGAGTATTCCCCTTCCCTTCTCCCTTTAAGTTAGGATATTCTTTGACTCTTACTTTATTTTCCTCCTCTTTTTTGCCTTTTTCCCTATTTATTTTTAAACTTGCACTTTCATTCCACGCCCCAACCAGAAAGCCCTTCCGCCCAACAGCTGGATACTTCCTTTGTTAAACCTTCCCTGCCAAATGGCCAGCTCTAGCACATAAGGATCTTTGAATCTCTCAAGAGCCTGTGACTCTTTACTCCTGACTCTGTCAGGGTAAAGGAAAGCACCATGGCAGTTGGGAAGTTGTAGGGTACAAAATCATCAGGTGTGTGTCCCAAGTCAACATGGTGCCCGTGACTTTCCTGAGCTTCCCAAACCTTGTGATCAAGGTGGTAGAGGAGGACATCACCATTAAGGGAGGCTTTGTCACCATGATGCCTTTGGACACCTTGGCCATAAGAATCATAACTGTCCAATGATCTCCTCCTTTCTCAGTGGAGACCTGCTGGCTGGCTGGCCACCTGGCTGGTTTTGGTAAGATAATGAGCCCCATTTGTAGAATCTCACTTGGCTGTAAAGTCCCCAAGCTCAGGCATGTCCTGTCCCTCAGGGGGCAGGTCTTTATAACTGTAAAGGATAACACAAATCCTTAAGGACCATCCTATGATATACACTAGGTAAGCATTTGTATATCTCTCCCTCGAGGAGACCACATGCTTGTAGTGCAGTAGTCCTACTCACCTGGCTGGTCAGTGTGCAGTGAGAAGGCCGGCTGGTGCAGCAGGGACAACTCAACCCATGCAGAGAGGGGACAACCCCCCCAAGCCCAGGTGAGGAAAGAGGCTGAGACTGAGCCCCCTCCCCCTGCCACTTCTGGGGTGGTTGGGCTCTCACCAGTCCCACCCCTCCCATTCAAAGGAAACCCTTCTTCCTACTGCTGGGGTTGAAACCCAAGAGAGGATAGAGCATGGGTGACTGACTCTGGTTTTCTGCATACCTGACCCAGCTAGCCTCCTGACCCTAATCTCTACCTGACCCCCTGGATCTCTGATTCAGTTTCTCAGGTGGAAATCCTGGTTTCTGCTTCCTGTATTCCCTACACTTGGATTTGCTCCCCCCAGATTGCCCACCTATGACCTGGAATGACACCCAGTACCAAGAGTATGGACTGGAAGTGAGTACTGGCCTGAGAGTTGGAGAAGACTCTCCAGGAAAATGTGGCCACTAAGAGAGTTGGGGTTAAGAGAGGCCTCAGAGAACCCACTAAGAATACTGTCCTCCTCCCCGCAACAGTGACTTTAGCAGTCTTGGCAGGGAGGTGATTCCCCTTGGTTATTGACAATCCCCCCACCCAGAGGTCCACCCTCCACAGAGCCAGGCACTGATGCCAAGCCTAAAGATGGGACTGATTCTTCTTCAACCTAGAGAAAGGATGTGCAGAATGCAAGATCATTGGCCACCTTAAGACCCCATCAGCCTGACCCATAGACCCTGCTGAGATCTGGGAGCATGCTGTTTGTTTCTATGCAGAGCTGTTTGCAGCTCAGCCTAACTTCTCAGAGTCCATTCAGCACCTGAAAGTAGGCATCCCCAAACTCTCCACATCAGATGCTGATGGTCTTGACCAGAAGCTGTCCTAGCAGAGCTGACTATCTCCCCATGGGGAAGGTGCCAGGCCTCAGTGGATTGGTTGTTGACGCTGAGCAGAGCAACTGCATGGTTGGTAAAACCATCCAGGACAACTTGCTTCTGCTGTGTGACCTGCTGGCAGCTACAGAGTTCTCTGGCCTAAGTACTGCTTTTATTTCCTGGGATCAAGAGAAAGCCTTTGATCAGGTCAATCACACTTCTTATTCCAGCCTCTGCAGACCTTCTGCTGTGACTGCTATTCACCTCAACCATCCAGCTCCTGCACTGAGACATCTCCAGCCCCCTGAAGATGAATGAATGGGCCCCATTCCCAGCCTACAGGGGCATCTGGCAGGGTTGCACCATCTTTAGAGTGATTTATACTCTAGCCACTGAGCCACTGCTGCACACACCGGATCCTCACCTAACAGGCCTGGCCCTCCTGTCAGCCTCACCTCTAGCCACCAGCCCCCCCAAGTAAGGTGACAGCATCTACCAATGGTATGACTGTTTTTGTGAGCAGTGAGGACAACATCCATCCCTGATGAACTGTCAGTGTACCTACAAGTGCACCTCCTTGGCCTGTATCAGTTGGGCCAAAAGCAACCAACTTCTGTTGGGCATGTGGGTTGATGTTCAGCCCCTAGACCTGAAGGCTTGTCCTGGTGCCATGATGGCTTTTTCTAGGCCTGCCAGCTTATCTAGCCTGAACTAGGAAGGCCTCAGTGAGGAGGTTGAGACGTTACTATAATGGTGGTGTTGACCCTACCAAGCCTCTGCTACCACCTTCAGGTCCTAATGATCAACAGCTTGGGGCTTACTACTTTGTGCTGTCCAAGATCTGCCATTGACCCTGTTCGACAAGCTGCTTGTGAACTTCTTCTGGGATTAGGGACACTAGCTCCAGGAGGCAATCCTCTACCTATCTACCACTGAGAGGGTCAGGGCCTGATTGACCTGGTAGGCAGGGTGGATACCTTCCATCTGCAAGCTCTTAGGTAGTTGCTCTTTGCTGGCAGACTCTTCTCCCAGTGGCAGCTAGCCTTTGTGTTTCTGCACCAGGCAGGGGGCTTCAGCCTTAATTGGGAACTCTTCCTCTGGGAAGAGGCTTGGCTATGACACCCTCCCATCCTACTGCAGCCTTGCCTGGTCTTGGAGAGCCTCCTTCTCCCTGAGGGCCCAGGCCAGGTGTCTGAGTTTTCCAGGGCTGCTGCAGGAGCCTCTACTTCACAAACAGGCTTTACAAAAGTGGGTACTGAGCCTCACCTTTGGAAGATTCATGGCCTCCTTGACCTTTGTTCATACACCATCAAAGTGATCCACCTTCTTGACCCAGCCTGATCTTTCTGGCTCTGCCTGCTTTGCTTCATGCCTCTTGGATGAAGTGAAGGCTGACCTCCCCAGGGACATGGCTGCTGCCATGGAGGACCACTTCCACATGTGGCTGGCCCTCCCCAGTGGGAGCTCTCTGGACTCGCCATATCCACCACTGCCAGTCACCCCAGCTGTGGACAGTGATGAAAGCAGTGAGCCCAGTACCTTGCTGCTCCTTGCTGTGCCAAACAAGAGCAGCAGTGGTGGCATCTGCTTTCAGATCCTACCTGGAAAGATGCTTTATGAATGGGCAGTCAGGATGCATCACACCTGTAGCCTGGCTACCTTCCCCAATACAACCTGGAGGCAGCATCTAATGGCACCAGTGTCACAGCAAGCCCATCCAGTCGGATACACCCTGTACAAGTTACTCAAAGCCAAGAGGACCAGCAGCTTCCAGTGGCAGCTGCTGCTTGGAGCCCTGGCGATGAGCATCTTTGTCTGCCACTGAGATACAGTGGCATCTGTAGCTTGCTCCTCCTGTGAGAAAGAAGTGAGGCAGCTGCTCTTTGCTACCCTCAGTGCCCTCTTTGCCACACTGGACTGGGACTTTCTCTGTGCTATGCTGGACAATCAAGGGGAATATTATATGCTTGGCTGGTTTCCTGCTGGGTCAGGCCAAGATGGCAGCTGCGAAGAGCCTCAGGAACCATCTTGCAGGGACCAGAGCTGATGATGCTCTCCACCTCTTCCAATTCCTTGTCCAGGCATTTCCCTCCTTTGAGCGTAGGCTCTTCACCCTGCAAGAGAGCACAGACCAATGTGTGCTGTGCTGGGCTCCTGAAGGGTCACTCTGTACAGTGAAATATGGCCAGCTGGTCCTAAAAGTGTGACCACATGAAAGACACTGTGAGGAGGGGGAGGAGGGTTTCAATCTCTAGTTAGGATGTAAGTTTGATTGTCGAATGCTTTCATGCCCAGCCCCTTGTGGGGCTGCATATACTTTTTATCCTTTTGTTTTTAATGGTTTTAGATTTGTTTTTACCTTTATTATATCTGGCTGGCTGTTCCCTCATATACTCTTATCTATATAGCTATGTAGCTGTTTCCAAGTATATGTCTGTCTATCTTCTATGTTTTGCACCACACCCAGCACCTCAGTTTCTAAGGTATTTGATCTATTCACACAATAATAGCAAATCATCTTTATTGATAGTATAATAGTATTTGCCACTCAGTTGACTCTTGAAATTGTACGGACTATTTTGCTCAGCCTCTGTCCTGCCTTGAATTTGCTCCTAGCCTGAGTGTTAAATGTGGAAAATGGCAGCCCGAGAGGTACAAGTCAGGGAAAGTTACAAGCAACTGACAAATGGGTTTTTGGAATGAAAATGTTTCTGCCCCTTCGCTGTAGCACAGACTGCATGCTGCAGTTAAAATAAATATTTGATTTAATCTGAATAATAAGGCACAGAGAACAGAACTATTTTAAGAAGCACAAAGCTTACAAATAAGGATTATATTGAAAAATAAATCATCATTGTAAGAATTCCTGTCAGTCACTCCATTATAAGAAATGATTGTTCCAAGTCATAATCAATAAGCGCTATCTATAATATAATAATAAGCTCTTGATCCTGCTCCTAGATCCACGTGAGCTAAACCTCATATCCAGACAGAAGCCATAGGGGCTGAGAGAGCGCCAAAGGGTCATCCCACACCAATGTGACTGTGAGATTGGGGCTTAATGCTTGACAAGCCCTATCCTGAATTAATGAGGGTTGAGGGCTCTCAGTATCTCAAAGGAGTAGAGCCTGAATTACCAGCTCCCTGTCTTGGCCGAAGCGCTCTGTGAATGCAGCGAAGTTGTGCAATAGCAGAACAAAGTCATCATGTATTTGTTTGTTTAGTGCTAACTCTAACTATGTGCTTGGTGTTGCACAAGGAACAAAAATAAAGACAGTTCCTGACACAGCGGTTTTATCATCTAGGTCTGGATCCTTCGCACACTTTGAATGCTGGATACAAAGAGCGCCTATACACGTGCTCAGGGGTAGGAGATGGGAGAGCGGGGGGTTAATTAGAGCAGCTCCTGGAGAGCCACTCTAATTAAAATGCCTCACTGTCATATGTTTTAAGCCCCTGCATGTTTCAAAAAGGTTGTGGGACACTTTATCTGAACCTCATTTGATGAGGTTTAGCTAAAGCACCCCAGTGGACATTTTTTAAACCTGCCGGGGTTTATACACACAATGATGAGGCCACGCTGGAGCGTTCGAATTAGAACGCAGAGCAGACTCGATGAATCGGGTCAGCTCTGACATGTCCTAATTAGAGCGCACTTCGGCATGCATGTAGGCACCCACGGTTTACTCCTGGTAATGGTCCCACTTACTCTTCTGGGTGGCTTGTGGTGTTAAATCCTTTAGTAAATATTTTGGGACTGAGCTCCAAAGGGACTCACAAAAAAAGGTCACAAAAAGGCGACATCAGGGACACTAGAAGAAAGTAATTTATTGGTCGCTGTCTGTGTTTATTAAATATAAATTAAACAGTGAATTTTAAGAGCCCAAAATGTCCTGCTAGAGTCTTGCTCTTCCATATGGGGTCAAACCATTTGCCAAGTTTAAGATTAAGAAGGAACATTTACCCTTGGCCAAAACTGTGGAGATTTTTGCCTTCTGCTGTAATGTAGACTGAACATGGTCCTTACCCTAGGTTCTTCCTGACATGTAAGATGCAACGACATCCCTCTCATTTAGGTGGGAAAGCATTGGCAGTGCTCATCTCTAAACACTATCCTGCTGCGGAGTAAAAAACTCTGCAGCAGTGCATGTGTAGAGGCTGGAGGGACTCACTGGGACATGAGGCTGCTTCAGCTGCCTTCCAGCTAGCCCCACAATGAAGCTCCTTTGTGTCCCAGCCAGCCCCTCTGCAGCATGTTGAGGTAGGGGGAGCAGCACCAGATTGGCAGACTGGCCCACAGAGGCCCCTGCCAGCCGGGGCTCTCCTGCCCTGGCTCCACATTGTGCATGAACAACTTGTGGAGCTTATTGCTCCAGAGTTAATTACTCCTGGGCACATGTTCAAATGACGTCCCTGGGAGCAATAAACTGTGGAGCAACAAGAGCCACAGTTTCTTCATGAAGTATAATTGCACATACAGATGCGCCCACTGTCATGAAAAAGTCAGATCAGTATATTAAACCATTGCCTGATCTCAGTTGCTAATAACCCTGGTAACTATTAAATATGACGTATCTGTTGTAAATAAAATGTACTTTGGTTGCTGTTTATCATAGAAAATGAGAGTTGGAAGAGACTTCAAGAGGTCATCTAGTTCAACCCCCTTCTCAAAGCAGGACCATCCTGAACTAGATCAACCTAACCCAGGTTTTATTTACCTGGGTCTTAAAAACCTCTAAGGATGGAGAGTCCACAACCACTCTGGGTAGGCTGTTCCAGTGCTTTACTATCCCCCTAGTGAGATTTTTTTCCCCCTAATATCTAACCTAAACTTCCCTTGCTGCAACTTGAGCCCATTGCTCCTTGTTCTGTCATCTCCCCCACTGAGAACAGTCTTGCTCCATCCTCTCTGGAACCACCTTCAGGTAGTTGAAAGCTGCTTTTAAATCCCCTCTGTCTTCTCTTCTCCAGACTATATAAGCACAGTGCCCTCAGCGTCTCCTCAGAAGTCATGTGCCCCAGTCCCTGAACCATTTCCATTGCATCTGCTGCACTCTCTCCAATTTGTCAACATCCCTATTGTAGTGGGGGGCCCAAAACTGGACACAGGACTCCAGATGTGACCTCACCAGTGCCAAATAGAGGGGAATCATCTCTTTCTTCAATCTGCTGGCATCACTCCTACTAATGCAGCTCAGTTTGCTGTTAACCTTCTTGGCAACAAGGGCACAATGTTGGCTCATTCAGCTTACTGTCCACTGTAACCCCCGGGCTCTTTTCTGCAGAGCTGCTGCCCAGCCAGTCAGCCCCAGCCTGTACTGGTGCATGGGATTGTTCTGTCCTAAGTGCTGGACTTTGCACTTGTCCTTGTTGAACCTCACAAGATTTCTTTAGGCCCACTCCTACAATTTGGCTAGGTCTTTCTGAATCCTAGCCCTGCCCTCTAGCATGCCTACTATTCCACCCAGCCTGGTGTCATCTGCAAACTTGCTGAGGGTATGCTCCATCCCACCTTCCAAATCGCTGATGAAGATACTGAATAAAACTGGTCCCAGGGCCAAATGCAGGGGCACTCCATTTGATACCAGCTGCCAACTAGACATAGAGCCATTGATTACTACCCTTTAAGTCTGACAATCCCGCCAGGTTTCTGTCCACCATACAGTCCATATGCTACTTTTACTCTGTGGTTCTTTAGTACCAACACTCCTATGATGTAGTGAGTCCCATCAGTCCCACCCGGACTGTGCAGCCTTCAAAACCAAGTATGAAATGCTATTGGAAGCCCTGTCTTGATTTCAGGATTTTGTCATGTTGCCTATTTTGTACAAATTTGGGTTATGACCCTTGGAAACTGAATTTTAAAAATTGGTATTTCATATATTGTTTATGCAAGGAAAGATCCTTGTATGTGAGGGGGAAAGACCCCTTGCCTTTCAGGACAGGTATAGACAGGGAGATGGGCTGCAAGGCTAGATATGGTGTCAGGCCCAAATTTACTCCTATTACATAGGTGTTTGGAACCAGGGTTTTGGTTCAGCCTTGCAGCAGTCACAAACCATCCTGTGACTGCACTATCCAGGCAGCATTTCAGGAGATCTAGTGTGAAAATACTAGCTTCCACAGTTGGCCAGAAAGATTAAGCAACTTGTTCAAAGTCACACAGGACATCTATAGCAGAGCAGGGATTTGCCCCTTCGTTCTGAAAGTCCTATACCAGCACTCGAACAACCCTTCCTCCCTAGCTTGTCTGTTATCTGCTACGTATCCGTGCAACTGCACTGCTCCCTGCTTCCTGAGCTGTGTCAGCGCAGGGTCTGCTTTCAGCCCAAACCACCTTGTGTTCCTCCCTGTCCTTTTCCTTGTGCTCTGCCACAACCCCTCTCTCTACCTCACCCATGCTTTCTGGGCAGACAGCCCAGTTCCTAAAGTAATTGGCCTGAGACTCCAGCCCTAAGGTACTGTGTCATTTTTGTTAGCAGCTTCTCTGATCAATAAGCAAGTAACCCTGGAGTATGTACATTATCTAAATATAACAGTAATGACTCCTGCTGGTGCAATAGTTTCAGTCATCTGGTGACTTCACTGGGATCCTGTGTCCGGGGTGGGTCACCATGCTCTCTGCCACTTCTATCAGAGAGGAGAAGTCATTATCAAAGTGCCCGGCCTGAGTCGAGCTGAGGCTTCAGTGGCACTGAGTCAACAACAGGTGGGAAGAGAGGGATTAGCAGGGATTTAGGAGGCGGCCAGAAAGAGGACGCCAGGAGAGCAGCAGAAAGGGTGGCCTGGGCAGAGACACCCTCTCCACTTGAGGAGTTGCCCTGGAATGAAATGACACACCTCTGCCTTGTCCCTTTCTGCTGCTAGGAGGGGGAAAGCAGGTCTGAACTGAGACCGAACCATTGGTAATGTATGATTTTTCCATGTGGATGCCACCCTGAATCCTGCCAGGCCTGGGTGATAGGCAGTACTTACTATCTTTAAGTTGTTTGGTGATGGGTTATTGGTTTGGAAAGACAAAGCCCCTTCATCTCCCTTCATGAACCTGTGCACATTGAAACTCCATCCTCAGGAACCTCAGGCCTGGCTCTTCTTGGATATGAAGGCAGGAGTTGCAGGAGGTGGGAGGTGTGTGTCTAACACCAGCTGGAATAGGGGATTCTGAGCAAAAACTAATGCTGGGGGGCAGAATCTGACACAGGCCCCTGGGCTGCAGAACAGTCTCCCAAGGGAAATGCCAGGAGCTCCAGAGCTCACAGCATTCAACATGTAGCTGCAGAGAGGAGTTGGGAAGTGCACTACACCTGGCTCCGCAACACTGACAGTGAGAAAGTCTGGCTGGGTGCTCGGAGCCTCCCCTAGCGCTGATGGTTCGGATTCCATAAAAGTTTAAAATGTTTTACATGGAAAATCTGGCGAGGCTATAAGTGGTGGGATTAAATATGTAGGAGAAACTTACATAAATTTCTGGGAAGGACAGAAGGGGAGAGAGTGAGAGTGAGACTGTTCTTCCTGGGCTCTAAAATATACATGAAAAGCAATCCAGTCTGACAGGAGCGAGAGGAGGGAATAGCTGGAACCAAGACACCCGATCCGGGATGGAGAGATGGAAGGGAACTCGTGTGTCACAGGTACCTACCTCTCTCCTGTTTCCCAGCCCCACGTTGGTTCTTTACAGACAGGAAACAAACCCCTTTGCAGGGCTGGTTTCACCAGCTTGGGAGACTGCCAGGCACATATTGTGTCACTCGTGCTTCCCACTCTGCTCAGCACCTTGGACATGGCCTCCTATTTGGGGGACATGGAAAAGAAGTTAAAAAGTATGTGCGCAGCATGGCGTGACCAGGTACAACAGCTGTTTAAAAGCTGCGGAGGACCTCCCTTCTCATGGCTGGCCAAGGCCAACTGTATTCAGTTAAATTGGGCCATTTTTTTTATTACTTAATCAATAGTGTCCCAAGGAAATGCCTTAGAAAGGAGCCAGGTTCTGAGTTTTCTTCTCATTTCTGCCTAGAGAAGCAGCATGCTGGTCTGCAGGGGAGTACTGTGTCCTTACTACCTACTGTTTGATCAAGTGGGTCAGTGAGCTGTATTTATTTACTGACTGCTTACTTCTGTAGTGATCACTGGGTTCAGTAAACACAGACATACAATGAATGAGAAGGACAGAAAACTAACCCTGCAGCAGTAAGTAACTTCTGCAGACGCTTTCCGGCTCTAACAAACTTGCTCTTAACTGAGGGACCATCCTGCAATTCCCAATCTCTGTAGTCTAAGAGAGGGAGCATCTCTAAAATACAACCTCTCTCTCCACAGCTTCTTACCACTGTGCACTGGTAACCCTAAATTAAAGGCATTTGGGAGGCAGGAGCTTTAACAAAGAGAACTTTTCTCTCAAGTGTTTTTTTAGATATTTAAATTAAATGCACTGCAGCAAGACAGAAAAAAAACTGAAGAGCTTTAAGAAATTGGAATAACAATCCTTTCCTCTCTCAGTTAATTAAGGGTCACTTGCTTATTGCTTCCGGTGTCGTTAAAACTACCAATTCTCCAGCTGTCTGGAGAATTTTCCGGTAGAAAAGGAGTAAGTAAGAAACAGGGTAGGCAGAGCAATGCAAAGCAAAAATATGGCTCATGGTAAAAGAGCAAAGGCAGGCCAAGCCCCTTTGCAGATCATGTATTAGGAGAAGTGCCCAGCTTTGGAAGGCTACACATGTTGTAATCTACCCTGTAACTTGAGCTGAGCTAAACGGATTGGATGCATTCCCTCTTCTTGCACTTTAAAACAAGGAGGTTTTTATACATGTGAAATATCAGGAAAAACTTATTCTGGGTTTCTCAGCTATTTGATGTGGCTTACCTGATGGTAGCAGGCCTTAGTTTCCAGACAGAATAGTCACCTCATCAGCCCCAAAGCAGGTACCGTCAGGACAAAGGTCATGGAAGGTCTTTGTGTCCTCCCTGTGTGTGCCTGCCTTGAGCACCGACTCCACCTTGGGCTGAGGTGGGAGGTATCTCTCCATGACCCTGGCAACCCCCTACTAGGGCAAGCTCCTAAACTGCAGGCAACATGCAAGGGAAACTCCAAAGCAACTGGTATCTGGGCCAGGCTCCAGTGCAGCTTTGTGCCTCCCTGGATTCCTGTGTCTCTCAGACAACAGCACTTCAAGGTGTGAATCTCACACCACTTTGCACTCGGACAGGATAGTTGCTATGACACACTTCATTCCTGCCAGGGGTGGATGTAAGGAGGACCCCTAATCCCTGTTACTAGAGAGACCGAAGCAGCAGAGCAAAGTGGCTGCAGGAGTGCAGAGGACATCCTGCAGGAAGGCAGGCTGCAGAGCAGCCAATATCCGGATGAAGCCACTGTGAAACCCCTGTAGCTGGTAGAGAGAACCAGAGCTCCTGTAACCAGCCCGGGGCTATACAAGCCTGGCTCTTGGGCTTGAGAGGGTATTCTGGCCTAGATCCTTGGAAGAGAAAAACAGACCTCTGTGAGACTCTGCAAGGTTTTATGTTGGTCTGAGACTGCGTTTGCCACGAGGTGTGGAGTGGCTAGAAGGGGAGTGCGGAGGCCACCAGAGGTGCCCAGTGGAGGGTGCTGATAATCATTTGTTTTACAGAAAGTTGTAGCCCTGCAAAGCCATTGAAGTGGTGTGTGAAAAGGGTGCTGTGCGTAGCTGTGGCAAGTCTGCTATGGGAGACTACAGGCCAACGAGAGGGCAGTGACTACAAGGCCTAGTCAAGGACTGTTGACAAGGGCTAGGAAGAAAGAGCCCTGCAGAAAGACTGCTGACATGGTCCTAGAGAAGGGGCCTAGCTATAGCCTCAGTAAATTAGCTGGGGCCAACGAGATGGAGAGAGACCCTACTTGAGGGTTAAAACCCAAAGACTGGGCCAGAGTGAGGTGGCTGATGATGAGCAGGGGCAGAATGAAGCATCTCAAGACTCCCTCTGCCATTCTGAGGACAGCCTCCCATCTTAGATTTATTTTCCAGCAAGGTGTGGCAGCTACCTTGGGGTACAGGGCAGTACCTTGGGGAGCCACAGGGAGACAGAATTGGTGTAGTCACCTTAGAGGCAAATCCTGTTGCAGTGGGTGTGTAACAAGATCTCAGCCAGCAGTCAGCTGTGGAAGCAATATAAGCAGGGCACTGGGCTAGTGGAAGGGAAAAAGGGGTCCATCTGAGGTCCCTTCTTTCTATACTGTGCCCTATGGAGCAGAGCTGTGATGGGAAGACCCCCAGATGGTGATACCCTGCTCCCTCCTATAAGGTATTGGGGAGAACTGCCAAAAGAGCTATCCAGAAGCTCTGCTCTGGCAATGGGAGCTGCTGGCCAAGCATCCTACGCAGAGGCCTTTGGCCGTGCAGAGAACTCTGCTGCTGCCAAGGGCTGGTAGTTCCAACTTCTGACCTTCCCATTCTCTCCCCTTCTGTTTGCTCCAAGCTGCATGTGTGCTAACACTGTTGTCACTGAATTGCATTGCATGCCTTCCCGTTCTTGCATTCTGGGGCAGAGCAGACTGCAACCAGAGAAACTTTCTTTGGGCTCTGCTGTGTTGTTAGATATCTCTCCATGCTAAAGGGGGGCATTTCAGAGGCACAGATGCCCAAGGGTGTGGCCCAAGTGTGTTTGTAGTAATGCAGTCTATTCTCACCTGGCCATGTGTTATATGGACAACTGCCATACTGCCATAGGGATTCACTGAGGGGTAGCCAAAATAAAAGCTTGTATGGCACTAACGGGCCTGTATGTTGGCTGCATTTTGCATACCCTTTCACATCATCTGATGAAGTGAGTTACAGCTTGCAAAAGTGTGTGTGGTTGACTGATCTGCTTTCTACTTGTCTTCAGACTGACACTTAACTATGGCTCTAAGTTTCATGAAGCCAGGGTTTGCTCCTTGCACAGTAGGTTGTCATTAAATGTGACACTTAGTGGACCTGTATGCTCAGGACAGGAAGGGCCCCTCTGCAACTCTTTCCTGAGTCCTTTGGCCCTCAGCCACCATAAATCAGTGTGTTATTGGACTATAATGTATACCAGTGGAGGGGGGTAGCATCACTACCAATTAAATGCCTGCATTTCCCCAGCAGCCAAATCTACTCACATGCACGTGCCTATGCACAGTCGGCTGTCAGATGTTTCGTGCTGGCCCAAAGAACAGATACGATGCTGACTGGCAGCTTGGAGCTGACATTTGCTAATGAACTCCCTGGGGGCACCCTGACCTTGCACCCTCCAAGCTATGCATTCACCTATGCTTTACAGAGCAAACACTGCTGGCTGCACCCAGCAGCTGCTATGAACTTTTTACCCCTTTCACTTGCAGACATCTTGGTGGTTGTTTTTGAGGCAAACTTCTGTAAAGGTATTTATTTGGCTTTTTGTGCTGGTAGTAAAGGCAGATGTGTGAAGCAGGTGAGGGGTTGGCACTGCCTGTCTACTGCAGGTGGAGCCTAGGGACATGCTGGAGCAGGGCAATTCATCGTGAAAGCTGGCATCAAAGTCTATTGGTACTGCCTGGGGATTTCACAGGTGCAGAAAACTGTCAGGGCATTGTGAGGGGGCTGGCTAGATGAAGGGGAGGCACCTGTCTGTGTGCTGCAAAAATCAGTGGTCTGTACTAGATCTTGTCATCCCAATGGCTGGGTAACACAGTGTCTGGCAACAAGCCGCTGGCAATAGGTTTGAATCTGGGATTTTGCAGCACGATCCTCCTATGCCCTTGGTTTAATAGGTTATGTATGGCTTAGATGCCAGGGCAGGAGCGTGCTGGGGAAGCAATGGGGAAAGGATCGACTGGACAAAACAACCAGTGAAGGAGAGAAGCTGGCACCAGTGATATTCCTGCAGCTAGGGCTTGCTGATGCTTGAAGACAAGGGCAGGGCCTCATTTATCATGAGAAGCCCTGAGCAATGGACATTTACCCTGCCTGAACCTATGCATGGAGAACATGTCTCTGTAAACATAAAGGTTGCACTTTCAACTGACTATTCTTGTAAAATAAAATGACCATGCAGGCCTGGGAAGCTGTGAGAGGAGGGGGAGTGAGAAAGAGGCAGGACATGAAGGCTTGCTTTCTGCTCTTTATCTTTTCCAGCTGACTCTTATTTCAGCCGTAAAAGGTTCCAGGACAGGGTCAAGGCACACGTACCTCAGAGCAGCAGCATAAATAAACGGCTGAGATCTAGGCCAGGAAAACAGCCAGTCCCCGCTCTCTTTACTCACAATATCTCACAACTATCAATGCAGCGGATGCTGGGGGCAGAACAGTGATACAGTAAATCTGTTAGGGGTCTGATTCTTGTGTTCTGCTCTGTGTGGGGAAAACACATCTCCACCCCAGAGAGAGAAAGAGATAAGCATGGGCAAGGTGTGATTCACCCTGTGTGACATGCTGTATCTGAAATGACACAAAACGGAAAGGATGCCTTTGTCTGAAAGTGCAGAATAAAACTAGGTCCTTTCAGTTGCACGGCTGTTTCTGCCATAACCTGGCCCCTGCACCTGGGAGCTCTGTGGACACCTAGGATGAGCCAGTGACCTGCAGTCAGGCAGAGGCAAGTCTTGGAGGCTCCCAAATGCAGGTACCAGCTGGGCTCCAGCTCTCTGTTTTCAGAAAACCTGAGAATGACACTGGGGGAGGGGATGCTCGGCTATGCTCTAGTCCAGTGGCGGCCAACCTGTGGCACGCATGCTGCAATGGCATGGGCAGCCCCTGCATGTGGCAGAGCAGGCAGGGGATGGTGACTGGAGTGGCACTTGAAAAGTAAGGGGCTAATTTGTGGCAGGCCTGAAAAAAGGCTGTCTTGCATGGCTCTAAACGGCTCCAAAGCCATCTACCCTACCTGCTGGTCTCCAGTGTAACCAAAGAGGAGTTGCAAACAACTGGGTGGTTGTTGGTGGATCTGGGGCTGGGAGGGAAGGTGAACAGACAGGGCCCCAGGGACCAGGACTGGGTTTGGAGCTTGTGCAATTCATTTGCTCTAGAATAGAAACTGCTTCCTACAACATGCCCACAAAGGGGTCCTGAGTCCAGCTGGGGTCTCTCTGAACTGCTGTAATACCACTACCGAGCAGTGACACTCATTATGCAGTCATGGCCCCAAGCACAGGGGAAGAGGACGGGCATTTCCCATCCCCCCCTCACTTTCTACAGTGCTGTTGACATCTCCTCGACTGTCCTGCTTCCTGCTCTAAACTGTTCAGTGCTGGTGACTGGGAAGGTTGAGGCGTATCTGCCTAGGAGCAGGGGCAGCCTTTGAAATACTGCAGTGCACACCTGATCCTTGCTGTCAAGGTAATTTGGGAATGATGTTTTAGGCGTATTAGTGAAGGGAAGCTGTTCCCATGATCTTGCACAACTAGAAATATCAGACCTAAGGGACCTGATGCTCAAAACCTTGTCCAGCAACTTTCACCTATACAGTTGGTCCAACAAAAGGTCACAAAAAGCCTTTCCTCTACAGATGTTTTAATGATTTGGTATAAAACTTGATTTTAAAAAAATGCATTTCAAAGCTGCTGTTTTGTTAGAAATCCTGCAGGGCTGCATAATCCAGTGGTTGAGGTGCCAGCCTGGTACCTGAAATATCTGGGCACAGTTCCTGACTCTTCCTTGGGTGACCCTGGGCACGTAAGTTGGACTGAAATCCACAAAGGTAGTCAAGTGAAATCAATGGGAATCAGACAACAGGAGCCTCTTCCCGACTCCCGGCCTTGCACCCCTCAGCTATGCGCGGGTGAGAGCTCTTCTCTGTTTCACGGAGGGCTGTGAAGATGAATGCGTTAGACCATACACCTCGGATACCACCTCGGGGCTCCAGACAGGCAACGTGGCAAAGATCCCGGCCTCCTGAGCCCCAGGAAACTAAACTGACCGAGGAGACGGCGTCTTGCCCCTACAACACACCCACCCGCCGGGGGGCGCGACCGCCAGCATTCACAGTCTCGCCGGCCGCTGCGCTGTGGGTGAAGCCCGTCCCTTAGAGCCGAGACTGCCTCTTGCCACGAAGCTCACCAAAGGGAGCAGCACAGGAGGGCCCGGCCCTGCGCCTGGCGGACGGGCTCAGGGGCTGGAGTCGGTTCCGCTGCCGAAGCGGATCTGGCCCCAGACAAGCGGTTCGGTCGCGAATCGCCCGTTCTCCGGAGCTCTGCCCCCGACCGGGGAAACCGCCTCCTGCTTCGCCCCTGCCCCGACCGCTCCCGCGGGCCGATGCAGGCAGCGCTCCCGAGCCGAGCTCCGCCCGCCCGCCCGCAGCGGGGGAGGGGGAGGGAGCGGCCCCGCCACCTGCGCGCAGCCCGG
>NW_017728964.1:4525855-4549869 GCF_001723915.1 Gavialis gangeticus
CCGGAGCCGGCGCGGGCGCCCGGGGCGCAGGGGCTGAGGAACCACGGCAACACGTGCTTCATGAACGCCGTGGTGCAGTGCCTGAGCAACACCGACCTGCTGGCCGAGTTCCTGGCGCTGGGGCCGCTCCGCGCCCGCGGCGAGGTCACGCGGCAGCTGGCGGCGCTGGTGCGCGCGCTCTGGACGCTGGACTACACCCCGCAGCTCTCCGTGCAGTTCAAGGTAGGAGCCCGGGGCAGGGACGCAGCCCGGAGGGAAGGGGTGCTGTGCTGGGCGGCGGACATGCTGCTTCACTTCCCTGAACCTCCTTGGCTGCCCTCCGCGTGTTTCCTCACCCGCACGGCCGGCCCGCGGAGACGGGAGTGCCCGCATGCGAGACGGGGAGCGCACCCAGGCCTGACACCACAGCCAGAGCTGCAGGGCTCAGCCTCTCCCCCTTGTCCTCGTCTTTCCTATCAGTCCGCGTGGGGCTGCGCCTCCACCTGTAAAGTGCTCTGCTGGCCCAAGGAAAGGGCATGTTCACAGCGGCAAGTTAAGAGCAACACAGCCTCTGGCCTGATGCCCGCATACCCAGGTGTCCCAGTTCCTACAGTGCAGTTGTTTTGCGATTTCTTAGTTGTCTCATAAAAGGTATCATCTCTGAACCGAGAGTTGTAGTGCTTTGTGCTGCTTTTTGTCTTGCACCA
The DNA here is from genome assembly GCF_001723915.1 of Gavialis gangeticus. Taxonomy (NCBI): domain Eukaryota; kingdom Metazoa; phylum Chordata; order Crocodylia; family Gavialidae; genus Gavialis; species Gavialis gangeticus. Next base: position 4,526,542 of record NW_017728964.1, read on the forward strand.
ACACGGCTACCAAATGCCGCCCTAGGCTCATGCCGCCAGGGTGGACTCTTGTTGGAAAGGTCTCTGCAGCTGGGCGTTGCTGGGAAGCCCCAGTGCTCACTGATGGTGGTTTTGAAGTTTCTAAAGTAGTCCAAAGATGAAAATGAAACATCTCGGTTATTCCCTAATCTTTGCTGAGCCTCCCCTGCCACCCATGTGAAAATTGGGATGGAGGAGCGGGCATGCCCTGGATTAGGATTAAGGCTTCCCAGCCCCTTCCCACCATAGGCCGGCAGGGCTCTGTACCGAGCTACTGCAGGTGTGCAACGAAGTTCAGTCTAGAGCCTAATCCAAGTGGCTGCTGTGACTATTGTGGCCAATGAGGCCCAGAAAGAGTTGCATGATTTGGTCCTAGCCCATCTTTTCTTGAGAGTCTTGGGGAGCTTGGATGCCTCCTGCCCTTGGACAATTGACCAGTGTAAGTGTCACTGCTGCCGGGTGTTGGGGTACAGCCCTTAGCAGCTGCTGGGTGTTGTAGATCTGGCTCACCCCGCTGCAGGGGAAGCCGGCTGAGAGGCTTGCAGCTCACCATGAGCATGCAGGGTCTGGCTTGGTGTGGTGCCAGTGAACAGCCCCCAGTCAGCACTGCAATTTGTAGGATGGATCTCATGTCTGCCCTGATCCTCCCCAACCTTAATCTGGACCTCTTGGCAAGGGGCATTTCCAGGACTGAAGGAGATGGAGGCTAGGGTGGCTTCTGCAGCAACAGGTTGCAATTAATTTGTTTTTAATTCCTGTAGCATGCATCCAGCTATTGTAATAATGAGCAGAATATTCCTCTCTAAATAAATATAATGATCAGAGGTCCCCTCCTCCTCAGGTGGCTGTAATCGCTAGGCACAGAGGGAGGAAAAATGTTTCGGCCTTAACTTTGAATTTCTACCCTCTGGGTGGTTATCTGCATGTGGCATGAATTTCTTTCTTGTGTTTAATCTCCCTTTAAAATAAGATCTCTGGCAATGCAGGAGAGCGGGGAGGGTTTATGAGGGGCTGTAAAGCCTCACAAGCTATTTATCTGAGACCACGGTTCCTTTTATTTTAAGACTATCGCTGTTCTCGCAGTTGCTCTATGGAAATTTTGCTCCCTCTGCCACATGGGGGTGCAGGTAATCCTTGCCAATATCAGTAGGGGTTGTAGAGGCTTATTGAGAGGGCTGGGGACCTCTAAATTAAAGAATTTCAGGGCATAATCTGCTGCTCATGGGAAGCTCTCTCAGGCTTGTCATGCAGGGCATTTTCATTCCCCGAATCATTTGGTATTGACCACTCTGAGGCAGTTGGAGCATATGCAAAGATCAGTGGGGCTATGATTTGACCCATTGCTTTAGTAAATCCCGTATTGCTAGGTTACTTGATTAACAATCCCACAGAAGATTAGATGCCGTGACAGCAGCCTCTCTTAAAGATAAATTGTTTGGGCTCCTGTTGTTTCCCCAAACTGAAAAGGAGAAACAGGTTCTGTAACGTGCAGGCAGACCTTGGGACCCCCTGAACTTTGTGTTTTCAGACGGTGCTTTAGTTTACTGCTTGACACATTTCCCCCTTTCCTCAACTCCAGTATTTTGCTAAGGGTGGATTCCTTCTTCTACTTGTTGAATCCATTAGAGGCTTTTTTTGGTGGGGGGGAACTCACTTTTAAAGGTGAGGGACTGTAAGGGAAATGTTGTTCCAACCTAGATGAAGTTGCTGTGAGCTAATTGCTCTGAAACCCCGTCACAGAACTGTCCGGTTTGTCCTGTGTATGTCACGTTAGCGATGGGATGTGGGCATCTGCAGTAGCAAAGGACGGACTCAGAATTTGGTGACCCAGTGGCCCTTCTGGGCTTGCGTTCTTGTACGGTTGCCCTGTGCTTGAGAGGCACGTGGCAGGCCCCGGCAGGCCGAGTGAGGTCCAGCATCATCTAGAAAAACTACGTCCCTCTTCCCTCAAGTCTTATTCAGCCACGGGCTTTGGGGGGAGAGAGAGACGCTGAGAAGATTATTGGCCCGAGCAGCGAGCTAGCAGGCAGGGGTTTGGGCTCCTGTTCCTGGTCCTTCTTCTGGCCTCACTCTGAGCAAGTCTCTAGTGTGCCTCTGCCCCTGTGACATGGCGATGCACAGGGGAGGTGGACGTGGATGGTAAGGTGGCTGATGGCCAATGCGCATTGCTGTACAAAGCCCAGCTTGCTCTTCAGCTGCAACCAGAGTGTGGCTGATGTAAGGCAGTGGGGAAATACCTGCTGCAGTCCCAAATTTTCCTGGTACTAGGTGCCCACCTAGAGCTTGCTGTGAGCTACAAGTGGGTGGAATTCATGTATGTATGCAACTAATAAGCCTTTCAGAAAGCTCCCATCCGAGGATAGAAAACCATATCGTGATGCCAGCCCAGCATATTAAAGCTCTGGTGTCTTGTCCCATGTCACATTGCCCCTTCCCTCCCTGCTGCACCTGTTGGTTAGAAGGCTGTCTCTTGCACCACTCATGCATGTTCTGCATTTGATTATGATCATGTTTAAAGCAGTGTGAACTGGCCGTGAACTTCAGGCTTTGTTTCTAGGAAACAGCGGAGTGAGGAGATGAGGGAGGGGGAGAGAATGAAGAGGCCTATTGAGACAATATCCCACTGTCCCTGAAGTCACAGATGATTTTACATTCCTGCAGAATAAAATTTCCCCCTCTGGTTCCCTGTTTCTAAGAGACTGGAAGGGCACAAGAGGGAGCAGTTGATGCTGTAGCATCACACACAGATCGCTTGTTGTGTGAGCTCCCTGAAGAGCGTCCAGGAATGCCCTCGGTAATCCTATCCTGGCCGGCCCGGCCTGGGAGTGCTGTGCAGCCATATGAGCTTGGCACAGAGCAAAAGGCAGGAGGGTGGCAGGGCAGGCTCTGCCTCCCAGAGACCACAGAGAGTAGCTCCCAGCTCACTGTGCAGCAGGGTTGTAAAAGTTCCTCCTGCGCTGTACAGCAAAGTGAAAACAATCTCTGCAAATTACCAGCTCCAGCCTCGCCGCCACAACTGCCTTGCCAACGTGGCTGCGTGCAGCAGTGGGAGCTGGTGCCCCCCTTGCCCCACCCTGGTCTGTCCCTCAGAAGCTCTTTTGTTTTTTTTGCCCAGTCCAGTCCTGGATTCAGGCTTCCCCTCACACCTGGGATCTTTGCATTGAGCAGACTGTCTCAGCTGTGGGAGACCTCTGACTGGCTCTTGTATTGTGGTCACAGAGTGACGGCTGTGGTGTGACTTCTCCTAGCATTGAGCAATGCCAGCAAAGTACAGTGCTTGTATAACTTCCCCCACTGCTCAGCTTCCTCATTCATTTGGCTGAGCGTGCAGTGCTGTTCATCTGCCAGCTGGCAACCCCTGGTAGCTGGGCAGGGACCTGGATGGCACCAACCAGAGGGTCTGGTGTATAACAATAGGAACAAAGTCATACTCTGAGCCGAAGCTGCTTTGACCTTGTGGGTACACTTGACTAGCCTGTGCTTGTAAGAGGCTCTCTCGGAGCCAGAGGTCATGTGCGGAGGAAGACTTTCCCAGGGGAATAAATTCTGTATGGAGATGGAAGTGTTCCTGCAGACTGGCTGCTGTCCTGCCTTGTCAGGCTGTGTTGTCCTGGCTGTGTACACAAATAGCGAGCAAACGTTGTCTCACAGATGCTGGCTTCATTTCTGTTAGAAGCCCTGGGATTTCCTGCAACATGTGGGAGCTGCAGTCATTCCTTGCTGCTGGCTGGATGAATGTACGCACTAAACACTTTTCTTCCTTAATGGGCTCATCCTGGCAGCTTGTTGTGATGCTGGATTCTCTGATCCAGCCCGGCCAAGACAGCTTGTTTGTTTCTTGCTTTTCTCTTCCCCTGTTGTTCCAGTCTCCTACTGCTGTTGTTGCCCTTTCTTCTAATTCTTTCTTATGCATCTTTTTTAGCAATAAACCAAAGGGTAAACCTCCTGCAAAGAATTCAGGCTTCCAGATACAATGTTAATGGAGGGAAGATGGCTTTTAATGGGGCTAGAATAGATGCACACACGGGACCTAGTTCAGAGCTGACTGAAGTCATTAGAGAGTCTTCTACTGAGCGAAATGGGCTTTGGATCAGGTCCTGAGCCTGTGGCCCTGTACCCAGTAAAGGGTGGGCCAGAAGATACGGTGAATTTCCAGGTGGGGACCCTGGAAATATCGTGCAGCATTCAACTAAGGAGCTGAGTAATGAAAGCTGCAATGAATATGAAGGAGTCTGATGCCCCAATAACACTGAAAAGCAAGTGCCCAACTCCCTGAGGTGTTTTTGCAAATCCCAACCCTGCTGTCTCACGTTCTGCATGTGCAGCACCTAGCACAATGGAAGCACGTCTAGCTCTGAAGCTTTGTGATGTACAGTACTGTCATGCTTGTGCTGCTGCCAATGGAATACGTGTTGGCATAGAAACAGATGTCACATTTGTGCTGCCATAACAATGTTTATGGCAGTACAAATGCCAAGCAAATAGATGTCCCTACCTTGTGTTGTCCCATGTCTGTGGTGTGACAAAAGGTACTCGTAAATTCTGCCAGTTAATTGCAGCTGATGTCTATTTGCTTTGTGGTGGGAGAGGGTGGGCAGCTTTGGGCGGATGCTCTGGAAACTTGAGGTGCGTGATCCTACACAGTCCAGTAGGATCAGGCCCTCAAGTCAGTGAAGCACTTGCCTGGCTTTACCCACTTTACAGAGATGCCCAGGACACATCTCTGTAAGCAAGGAAAGCCTGCACTGGTCCTGTCATGAAGGCATGGGACCTGGGGAGTGCCCTGTGCCTCCACGCCAGGACCCATGCCACCTCAGGCCTTCATGCTGACCTGTACCTTATGGAGGGACACAGGTCAGCATACATCCAGGGGTGGGGAGCTAATCACTGGTGCCCCGTGCTTCCATGTGGGGGATCTGCACTGATCCTTGTCCCCTGTGTGAAGCATGGGCCAATTTGGGTTCCTGCGTGGAGCCACAGGGTGCCAGGGATTACCTGGCTCCTGTGTCCCCACCCCCATGCTGGGACCAGCACTGACTCATGCTTCAGGCAAGGCACAGGTCAGCACAGGTCCCACGTGGAGTCATGGGGCACCAGAGATCACCTGGCTCCTGTCCCAGGACCTGTGCTGAACTGTACTTCTGGGTCAGTGCAGGACTCAGTACAGGTCCCTGCAAGGAGTCATGAGCCCCCAGGAATTCCCCAGCTCCTGTACCTCCTTGTCAGGACCCACACTGACCCATTCTTCACATGGAGGCATGGGTCAGCAAGTCCACACCTTGCCAGGAACTGTGCTGATCCATGCTTGAGGCAGAAGCATGGCATGGGTCAGCGTGGGTCCCCACATGGAACCACGGGGCACCAGGGATCCCTGGCTCCTGTGCCGCTCTTTGCTGCCCTGTGCCAGGACCCATGTCTCCATGTGAGGCATAGGTCAGAGCAGGACCCAGTGCCAGGGAACAAGGGATCCTGGGAATCCTTGGACCAGGGACAATCATCCCATGTCCTGCTACAGCTGATTCACTTTGGTTTGGCGATGTCTGTGTCTGCCTTTGGGAAGCACAAATGGGTGGACTGTGCAACCTGGGGATGGGAGAGCCCTGTATCGTAGTGGGCAACACTGAGAGATGGTGGAATGAGAACACCTTGGCTTTTTTATGTTGCCTGAGCATAAAAGCTGTTGGCATATTAAGTGCAGAGTTGTATGTGTTCAAATGGGTGCTAGCGTGCATAAGTAATACCACTAGTTAAGATCCAATGAGAAAATATTTCTGCATGTAGAGAACCACTTGGTAGCATCTGTATGGGTAAGAATCCCAGTTCATAAGAATGCAGATCACAGATATGCTGGGGGGAATGGGAAGTTATACTACTGGCCTACAAGACATGACACAGATATTCAGTGCATGCTGCTGAGGGAGATCCAAGAGGCAGCTAAATCTAGTAAAGCTGCACATCAACCACCTGCTTATAATGTGATCAAATGTCCTAATAACAGGACAGCGGCTGGAGAAGTAATTTCTCAATATGCTAAGTGGTTGCTTTTTGGAGCAGTTCTAGTGCATACAAGGTTTTGTTTGTGGTGGGGTAAAGTTTTTATCAGTGCTCAAGTGACCCCAGAGCCTTTATACCATTTTAAAAAACAACTAAGCATTCATGTGATTTGGGCTTCAAAACCTCTTGGATACTTTTGAAAAATTTAGTTAAGTGACATTCGGGAATTGTTTCAGGAGGTGACTTCACTTGACCGCCAAATTAGTAGCTGTGGAAGTGTGCGAGACACATGGCTGGACTCGCTAATCCTCGTCTCTGCTGGCTGCTGTTCCATCTTCCTTTCTTTTTAATCAAGCACAGGTAACGTGATATTGGTCAGAAACCAAAATGGGCAGTTACTCCAATACCCAAGGAGGGGGGGACTCCGTTGTTGGCTCTGTCAGTAGCTATCAACTCCCAGCTTTGATGTCTTTCCAGTCACGCTCCCACTTGTCTTTCCTGGAACGGTTCCTTCTGGGATGGCAGATTTAATTGCCAAGAGGGGTCTGCCCTTGGGGTGCCTTTGTTTGCTGCTCCTTGCATTTGCCATTGTCAGTGACTGGGCAGATATCAAATCAGTGGGGGCTGGAACTGCAAGGCAGTGCCCCAAGGAAGGAAGACCAGAAACCCAAACTGCTGGCTTCTAGGTTAGCTACAACTGCTCGGGACAAAGAAGGTAGAGTCACTGGGCCAGGGCCAGGTCTGCAAAGACTTCTGCTTTCTGTAGAGCAGCAGCAGCAAGCCGTACAGCAAGTGAGTTCATGCAGTGAATTGAGAAATGGTGCACAAATACTGTGGGTTTGTAAGATTCTCAGTCAGTGTTTTGTCCTTACCTGGGATCCATTTTTCAGTTCTGGTTACCAACAGTACACAAGAAATAAGCAGGATTCAGAGATGGAGTCTCCCCCAAACCTGAATGTTTTCATTGGCAAGAACTGCAAAGACTGAACCTATTTACTCTTTTTACTTCATTTATTCCCAATTGCTCCTTTTCATTTTTCCTTCTGTGATGAGAAAAATGGGTCAATTTAATTTGTTACCTCCCAGTTTCAAAACTGATTTAAAAATGCGTAGCTTTCCGCAATGCATAATGTCCTGTGGAATTTATTGCCACAGGATTTTGCTGAGAGCAAGATTCAGAAAGCCTGAGAGATGTATTTGGAATATAGAAACATTTGGGGTAAAATTACATGGGGTAAAAATTTGCCACGATTATTATAGAGTCTCATGGGTAAGAGCATGAGCAGCAGATTGTCTCAGCTGGGGAAGGAACTCCTTCCTCCCTTTGTAGGCTAGCTAGTACCACATTTTCTGATATAGAGACTGCAGCTCCTTCTGGTGCATGTTACCAGAGACATGATACAGTTGGATGGATCCTGGGTCTTGCGATTCTTCTGTCCCTCTCTTCCTTTTGTGCTGGTGGCTGAGATGTGTTTTTCCCTTCAGTATCTATATTCCCTCCAATAGAAACACTGAGTAATCATAGGCCAGGAGAAGTAAAACATTTTCCAAGGCTGCAGTAGTTCATGAGATCAGTGATGTGAGCTAGGGTAGCAGTTCCCAGTTGTTCCCCACTTCCTCACTTCCGTTGAGACCATGTGAGGTCTGTGGATTGTGCTGGGCCCTTTTTCATTTACCACTTTCATTTTCCATTTCCACCCTCTTTGAGGAGGAAGGTACAAAGTGGCCTGTCTGAAATGGTGAGGGCTGACACTGGTTTGCTGGCCTATGAATTTTGGGAACTGCTGTGTTGGGATCCTAGAGCAGGAGCCAGGTTCTGTTCCTGGTTCTGCCATCGACTTGCATTGGGACTTGAGGCAAGTAACTTCCGGACTTTGCCTTAGTTTCCCTGCCTGTAAAATAGTGAAAGAGTTACTTATTCAGCTGTGCAAAGCCCTTTGAGAATCGCTGAGGACAAGTACATTAGGATTGTTTAAGATATAATGGACATTGCCTGAAGGCTGAGGTTAATAGTCCATGAATGACAGGACTGCTCATACCTGAGGGCAGCTTAATATATTGCTTTTTCCACTGGGTTGGTGTCATTTCCAGCATGGCAGATTACAGTTCCCTAAAGGTGTGTTTCCCACCATGTGGAGCTCATGGGTGTTTGCTGGGGGAACCAGGGTCCTTCCCAGCACAGGCTGTGGGCACTAGCCGTTGCTCCAAGGTTGCAGTAGCTGCTGTACCATTTCCCCTCCCCTTTGGCCAGTGATCTACCGAGTTCAGAATCTTCCGGTTTCCCCCAAGCCAGGGGACCTCCATCCCCCAGATCATCATGGGGTGACACCTCAGGCAGAGTAATCCCCCTTTCTGGTCTCTCTTTTGCACTTGTTCCATGGCTCTGGAGGCCCCACAGCCAGCAGGAGTTGATCTGTCACGTATGGCCTGTGGTGAAGCCACTGAGTCTATGAGCAAGGAGGCACTGATCAATGCATGGTTGTTGTGCACCTGTGCTGCTTGCGGGTCAGTGGACAGAAACCCTTCGGGTAGTAGGACAAGGGCAATAACAGTGCCTGGCAAGTCATGTGGGCACACTTCCCAGCTCATCTCCAGTGACTTGTGCTACCTGGTTTTTCACCTTACTACACACTAGCTGCAGCAGAGTCATGCTGGAGTCTCTGACTTGTCCATCAACTTCAGGAAAAGATCCTCAAGGTTGAATTCCCTCTCCAGGAGTCCCTGGGCTGCTGCCACCCCGGGTTGTAGTTCACCTGTCACTGGTAGGAGTGCTGGTGTGCAGAAACAGACTTCTGCACCTGCCCTGTAGCTGGCACTTGGTTAACTATCCTGTAGATGCCACATAAGAGAGGCTGGAAGTCGGGTCCCTCCCTCCCCTCAGCTGTGCAGACTCTGCAGGGTGCCCAGGAGCAGATGCTGGCCTCTGACAGATCTGCCCAGGGGTATGACAACTGAGAAAGGAGAGGTGGTTTTTACGTTTCTGACAACCAAATGCTGGGATTTCACTGCATGGATGTTAACAGACATGTGCAGATTAATGTGAGTCTTAACATGTGCTTCGGTCTCAGGGCTTAGGGAGGTTCCGCGTGCCCCTCCGTGCATTCCCTGCGGGCCCTAGCTGGGTGTGGTATTCTTCTCTCTCTGTCTTAATTGTAAGCCTTGCCAGGTGGCTGCTAGTTGCCTGCAGTGCGATACCCCAGAATGGGTTACATCTCAGTGGTGGGAGAAGTGACCCACTGCATGAAGTCTGCATATCACTTCTTTGGGAAGGCGGGCACTGCAGGGCCAGAAAGGTTTTTTTTTGTTTCCCAGCAGTCCGCTGGCAGATTTCTCTGCACTTTCCAGCTATAGTTTGCACCTGGGTTAATTATTTTGTCCCTTGGTGAATAAAGACCTGGCAAGAGGATGCATCTGGCAGAAAACCCTCAAATCCCCCTCAAGAAGGGGAAGTACTGGCTCTTGTGCAGCACCTGGAGCCCAGGAGTTCCCTGTCTGCAGCAGAGTAGGGGCAGAGCTTGCAGGAAGAGGCAGGTAGGTCCCTTGGAGTTTACTCGCCTGATGCTGCAGCAAGTGATTTGGTCATGCTGAGTAGTCAGGGAGTCTTGCAGGTTACAGGAAAGTACTGAGAGGAGCATCAGAGGAGGAGGAGTGGGCAAATGGTTCCTGTTGGAGCAGCCATGCTGTCAAACTGCCTTGCTGTTGCAATGGTGGGAGAGGTTTGGATTGGGGGAAACTCTGTTTTCTTGGCATTTGTGTCATCCCTGTGTGCTGGATTGCACAGCTCTTGCATCCTAGCATGCTGGGGAAGTAGGACTGATGGACCTACAGCACCCCCCCCCCACCTCCCTGCAAAAGGGTCTTGCCTTCATTACCCCAGTGGAGCTGCTCTGGGGGTATTCCTGCTCTGGCCCCATATGGCACCCCTGTGTGTTCTGGCTTGGTGGAGAAAGCTGCAGATCCTTTTCACACTGGGGGATGAAGAGCTAGTCATACAGGGGGTCTCATGAAGAGTAGCGCTGGCTCAGTATCTATACTCATGGCAGGCCAGGCATAGAGGTGGGGTGGCTGAGGAGCCCCTACGCCTGCATACTTCCCGTCTGTCAGAGGTCCCATCTCCCCTGACCTGTATAGGAGTTGAATGGACTCCCAGGATGTGGGGAGCCCTTTGCCCCTGTCCTTAGCCCTGGTACTGGAATGCATTGGGTCCGTGGTACCTACTGAATGGCTCGCAGACACATTTCTCTTTCAGGGGACTGATGTGACTGTCACTAAGAAGGCCAGAGTCAAGGGTATGGCACTGCCTGCTAGTGAGGGGCTGCATCATCTGTGATGATTACGCACAGCCTTGCTGCCCTTGCAGAGGCAGCACTCCTGGCCTCAGCAGCCTCAGGAGGACTGGATTTCTCTACCCAGTACAACAGTTGCTTCACAGAACCATGATTCCCACCCATGGTCACCTACGCACATCTGCCTTGGAGCTGTCAGTGACCAGGTCACCCTTATTCTATGATCACCCAGCCTGTGTCAGGGGCAAGGGGTTTTCTGCCCTTTTGAGGATGTTGTGCTTCAAATGCAGTGAAAAAAAAATTAAGCTGCAGCTAGATACATAATAAGGATCATTTGGACAAGGAAGGGGACAAGCTGAGGGAACAGATTAACAGGAGAGCCAGAGAACTTTTGATGGGTCTGAAAACTTCAAGTCAGCAGGGCCTGATGGACTCCATGCCAGGGTCCTGAAGGAACTGGTAGGGCAGAGCTCAGAGCTCTTGGCAATGAAATTCATGAAGTTGCGGGAGACTGGTGTGGTACTAGAGGACTGGACTAGAGGTCATGTAGTGCCCTTCTATAAAAAAGGCAAAAAGGACAGACTGGTTAGCCTCACCTCAATACCTGAGAAGTTACTGGAGTATATCTGAAGGAAGGGCATTTGCAGGCATCTGAAGGAGGAAGGGTGGATCACAAATAGCCATCATGGATTTACTAAGAACAAATCATGTCAAGCAAAAACTCGATCGTTTTCTTTGACCAGTGTAACTACTTTGGATGAAGGTGATGTGGTGGACTTCAGCAAGGCTTTTGACAGGGCCCCACATGAACGTCTCATAAACATATTGGAGACTTGGGATGGAGAAAACTTCTATAAGGTGGATGGAGAAACTGGCTCAATAGCCTTAAGCAAAGGGTAATAATAAATGAATCCATGTTAGAGTGGCAGGTGGCTTTGAATGGAGTCCCACAGAGATCTGTCCTGGGCCCAGTAAGTTTATTAATGACCTGAATGCCGGAATAGAAAGCTGCTTGAGCAAGTTTGCAGGTGACATGAAACTGGGGAGGATTGTGAACATGGAGGATGGGAGTGAAGTTTGGAAGAATCCTGGCAGACTGGAAAGCTAGGCTGGAGCCACCAGGGTGAAGTTCAGCGCAGACAAATGCAAGGTGCTACACCTTGGGAAGAATAATCAAAACTACAAATACAAAATGGGTGATGCCTTGCTGCATGGCAGTGCTATGGAAAAGGACCTGGGAGTCTTGGTAGGTCACAGACTCAGTGTAAGTCTGCTTTTGTGTCTTCAGGCCCTGCATAGGAGATGGACATTAAAGTCTTGCAGTCTTTCTTCTCACCCCTTATGGCTGAACAGTCCTAGTCTTAAAGGGACCTAGCTCTTTGGCTCTGTCTCGCAGTCCGTCCCCAGTAACAGGGATGAACCCCCCTGGTTAAGCCTTCCTCAGGCACTGGGTATTTGGCTGGGGTGTGCCAGTGCTCCTCCTGGGACTTAAATCTGGAGGTCCCTGGGTAGAGGATCTTCACCCTCTGCTCAGGGCTGGACCAACAACCATATTTGGGACTGGAAAGGCATTTTATGCCAGGATCAGACTGGTATGGACTGTGGGGATTTTTCCCTTCCTCTGTGGTGGGGGTGTGTGTGGCCCTTTTCCTGGGATCTCTCAAGTGTAGGTTCACAACCCTTACAGCAGCAGGACTTTGGCTGCCATGGTCTCCCTGCTTTTCCTGTGGCAGGTTAGGGCATTATGTCTTGTGTTGTCAGGGCTGACTGTCATTTTGCTAAGAGACAACGGATTTATCCGGGAAGGTTTGGATAGGGATGATCCTGCCTTAGGCAGGGGTTGGACTAGATCTATGGAGGTCCCTTCCAGCCCTGCTTCTCTGATTCTGATTTTATAAAAGTATTACTTTAACTTCGTAGTCTCAGGGAACTTATAGGCTCTGGTCTGCAATTTACTAGTCAGTGCTTGCAGCTGAGAAGGGCTATCTATGTATCGGGGGCTCCATCAGTAGAGGCAAGCAGATGCTCCTGACCCGAACCCCAAGTGATGCCCTAGATGCTATTGATTTGAGGGGTGACAGTGACACAGCAAGCTGCCTGCAGGGCCAACAGCCAAACAGGATAAATGTAACTGCCCAGCTTGGTTGCCTTAATGGGTGCTACTCCAAAGAGCCAGAATGTGTGTGAGTGTGAGCCCCAGTATGGGCAAATCCTGCCATTACCATTTGGAGGTAGGTGAAGCCTTGTTCTGTATAAAGGCACAAAATGTGGTCTGGGAAACATCAACCATCCTCCTCTCCTAGGCCATCAGGCCTCCTGTTCATATCCTGGGCCTTTATTAGACTCATCATTTCCATCCTAAACCGCAGCAGATATTGCTGTGCCAATCTTGGGTCTGCTGGGAGCAGGTGACACCAAACAATGTATTAGTTCCTCACCACAGGCAGGCAGAGGTAGGTAAGCCTTCCTCATCTCCTCTCACTTGCATCCTGTTCAGGATGTGAACCCAGGCCTCCATAAATGATTCCTTGCATCGTTTAGCTCCAACTGCCCCTGCACAATGGAACTGGGAAGCAAGTCAGACCATGCTCAGCTGTTTGCACTCTACAGAGCTGGATGTGGCCCTGGGAGCTTACATACCAAATCTCTCTGTTCCCTTCCCATTCCTTTCCAGGTCTCCTCACATCTCGTGAACCCTAGACTGAGCAGTGCTGATCCTTGCACAGCAGAAGGACACAAGCCAAACTTTTCAGGACCCAGTTCTTGCCTAGGTACCAGGTGAAATGTCCAGCTTTTGAAGAAATGTCTGTGCTCTGGGATCAGAACTGGTCTGAAAATCTGGCTGTAGGTGTTCTACTGGGAACAGCTGGAAGCTGAGCACAGCTGGTTAGGATCTGCTTGTGGGTGCTGACTTCTTGGGGCTCCAGTGCTGAAATCCTTCACAAACATGTCCTATGAGGCAACAGCCTGAACCCCAATTTCTTCCTCTGTTTGTAAGAAACAAGCAGGGAAGTGCTTGGCGCCTGAGTAAGAAGTGGAAGTTCATGGCGATGCAGGGTTGCCGTCTATCTCCACTTATCAGGAAGGCAGCGGGGAGAGCGTTCCTCTGCAGCGCCTGAGGAAGAGCCTCTGGGAGCAGATCTGGTCAGAGAGCTAGGCAGAGCAGTTTGTCCCGCTGGACTGCCCTGCCCAGTCATAAATGCCTCTCCCTAAGGCAAGGACTTCAAAGAAAGATCGGAAGTCAATAACAGGAGGCATATATGAAGATGGCACGCAGCGCTCAGCTGCTGGAGTGCAGCAATCCACTCATCACCCAAACAAGTGGCATCAGCTCACTGGTGCTTTTGAGAAGTCCATTAGTGGCAGAAAATCATACGCTATCCTAACTGGATCCATTAAGTGAGGAGGGACCCGCAAGCCTTGAGAAGGCAGTTATGTAAGATTTCCCCAGGGCTTCCCTTGGGGAAAGTTTTGTGTTTTCCTTCCTTTTCCATTTCAGATTTAAATGCATTAGCAGGTCACCTCTCAGTAAAATCCACACTGAAACAGCAGTGGGGTTTTTCAAGTCTCATTTCCTCATATTTCTTTTAGATTCATGGAGGTACCAGATTCTGTTTTTTTGTGCTGCCCAGAAGAAATCCAGGATAACTCCTTTTGAGTAAAGGGGGCTTACTCTGCATTTATGCTGTGCTGACATTGAGCTTGGAGTGCAGTCTAGAGCCACCTGTGTTGTTTGCTCAGCTGAAAGGCCAGAGATGCTGTGGGGCAGTATACAGAAACCAAGGCTCTGCATTCATCCCTCATCAGGGAGATGAATGGTCACCTGGAGCATTTTGAAATGGAGTATTACTCGGGGTGGGGAGGATATGTTCTAATATAGATGCCTTTAGATAGAATGACTTGACATATTTATTTTTAATTCTGTTTTAAAAGCATTGTATTAGGGCTACCTTCTAGGTGTTCAGAGGGGATTTTTCAGCAAAGGAGAAATCGTGTGTGGTCAGCTTTCTCAATTTCTCCTGTACCGTCAAGGGGCATGATTCTGTTTCACTTTATGCACCCAATGCACCTTTTTCAAGACACATCAGTAGTGTTTTTGGGACTTGTGGGCAGTTTGCAGTTTCATTACCCCTATAGTATGGATGTGTAAAGTGTGTGCACTAATTGGGCAGTTGTGCACCCACCTGAGCATAAGTCAGGGTAGGGGGGTAGAGAGAAGGAGCACCCTCATGAAGCTGAGCCACTGTACCTTGCATTTGATAGTTATTGGATGGAGAGCAATACAGCAGTTAGTGTGCCATTGACAACAGAGGTCCGAACTGGAACCCAAGGCCTGCTCCTTTCTAGAGCAGCATTCATTTCGCTGAACCACTTGCTTGTCCTTTTCCTCTTGGCCCCATGTATTTCCTTTTCATGGCTGCCAAGGGGGACAGCTTCAAAAGGAAGGCTGAAGAAGATTGGACAATGCCTAACCTGTGGCTTGGTGGTTACAGCAGTCGAAGGGATACAGGTTCAAACGCCCTCCAAGTGAAGAGAGCCTAGAACCTGGGTCTTCATCTTTCTTGGTGAGTGTCCTAATCACTCGCCTCTGGGGGTCAAAACTTGGAAGGGAAGCTCAACCAAAGAGAAGCACAACCTGGCAAGGCTGACTATTAAAACTGTACTCACTTGCTGGATAGTGGTTGTGCTTCTCTTCTGGACCCTAACATCTACTAATCATGGGCTTTTGTCCAGCTATAGTTTTGTGACGTGTGTGTCCACAGGGGGTGTGGGCAGAGCACTAACTCAAGTTTGTGTCCTGAGAAGCTGCTGTGGGGGAGAGGTGTTGACATAGCCAGCAGCCAGGGGGTTAACACAGCAGACCCTTTCAATCCTCACCTGACTTGCCCCATCTGCCTGGTGATTTAAAGGTAGCAGTTGCAGTAGGGCTTCATTAAGCTTCTGGTTGCTGGCCTTACTAACACCTGCCTCTGCAGCAGTGATGTCTCCCACGTGGCGTGAGGTTGAGGAAACTGGGACTCATGAAGGAATGAGGGACACAAGCCCCCAGTAGCTTTGAGTGACTTCTGCCCTTGGTTCACAACCCCCAGTGCCCATCCCTTCCCTGAGTGCCCCTGATTCCTGTTGCCACCAGCAAGGGGCAGTCAAGGCTTTGGCAGCCTAGTAGAGCTGTGCCCTGTTTAAGTCAGTGCTCAAAGCTACTGGGTGTGTTCGCATAGCCACATACCTGCCTAGGCAGTGTGTGGCCTACTGAGCTTTCTCAGTATATACATGTATGCTTATGCATCCTCATTAAAGGGGTAATAGAATTGCAAACTGGGCACATGTGCCAAAAAGCCACTTATACCACTAGGTAAGTGCCACTTAGGTGCACAAAGGATAATAGTATATCACCCAAAGTGTGCTTCAGTGCACAAAGAAACAAACTCAAAGAAATGTTTCCCCCACCCCAACTTCTTTCCACTCTAGTGACCTTAAAGATTACTGGTAACTCAAGAAAGTCCAGGAAAAGGGCTCCTTATGTGACAGATGTTAATCACCACACTTAGTACTTGAGCACCTTCCAGTCCTGCATTACCATCAGTGCAGTACGAAGTGTAGTGCTGCCCTGCTGTCGAGGCTCTGGCAGTTCTTGTTAACATCCTGTTTTCAGTTGTTTATAACTTTGCTAAATGGTAACTATTTGGGCTATTTTTCCTGCTGGTATCTGCCTCAGGTGGAATTTGAAAGGTTTCAGTTCAAATGTTTCAACCACTTCAGCGTGATGCTGGGAAAAGCACGCTGTTTTGCCTCATAATAAAACATTTGGACCACAATTTCTTTAACAGCTCGAGCATCCCAACGGTTTAGAGCAGGGACTTTGAAATTTGGCAGTGAGATGGCCTTCTGTCAGGGTCCACCAAGTTTGAAAATTTGCCCAAATTTAGCCAAGTGACTATCCTTTGAAAAAACCTAGTCCACATTTGTACAGTAGAGACTGTAAGTACAGCAGGGCAAGCAAAGCACCAGCCCCCAGTGCTGTGGGAGGTCATGGGGTGAGTCTAGAGACAGGATACCAGGGGTAGGGTGTATTTGAGGATTGAGGCTCTCTGCTTTGTGCACTTGACCATGCCGTATCAGCCGCATGTCAGCCCTCTCCTTGTGTCTAGCATGTTAAGCCTGAAGGGCCACATTGGGTCTCAGCTCTTTGCTAACCTGCACTCTGCATGTCCCCATGTCTACAGGAGGTTCAGAAATGTCCCTTTCCCCAGTGCTGCCCCTTCTTCTCCAGTGCCCCTGTTGATAGTCATACAGGGCAATTTCATTCCTGCTGCGACGGCAATTTGTAAGTTGTCTGCCAGTGGTGAGACCGACCTGCTGGTTGCAATGGCTGGCTGGACTTCATGCCTCATTCTTAACTGGTGCAGGGGCTGAATGAATTCTGGGGTCTTAGTTTAGTTCCTGGCAAGCAGGCCCTGTTTTCCAAGGGTGACTTGGGTGGCAAGGAGCGGGAGAAGGGTTGGGGTGTCCCGCACAGTGCAAGGCACTATGTGGACTCTCATCCAGGTGTAAATTGGCTCAAGGGATTGGGCCTTGCCTTGCCAGTTCTGATCTGTTCTGGCCCCCGCTGGTCATGTTGACCTGGCTACAATGGTTTTGATCAAAGTGTGTCACCAGATAGAAGACAGAAGAGCCGTGCCCAGTCTGTGAGCCTTATTACAGTTGCCTTGAGTCATTTCACTGCAGGTCTACATTTATGCCTCCCTCCTGCTTGGTGACAGGGGCCATATAAATTCCCGTTTCTTAGTTTAGCTAAGAATTGCAGGCAGTGCTAGTGCAAGCTGCCCACTGAGGACACTGAAAGCTTTGCCACTCTGTAGATACCAAGACTCTTCAGGGCTGGGAATCTGGCATGGTGAGGTACGTCTGGAAAACATGAGGGCTAAATGCTGCGTCTCCAGTGGTTTTGGGGAGGGTCTTGTGGGATGGTCTCGGTCTCTTTGGAAAGATGGAGCTGACTTCAGCCAGAGTGTATGAGAGAGGAGGTGGGCAAATTCAGGACTGTCTCCATACTGTGGGTTGGGCAGGAGTGCACCTTGATGGGATTAGTAGCTGCTAAGGCAGCTGCAAGGCCATCAGCTGATCAGTGCTGTAATTGGGGAAGGCTTCATTACCCAGATTCACCAATCATGCAACTTCAGTTTGAGGAGCTACTGAACAACAGCCTTGCTACAGCACCCAGGGTGCCTCTCTGAGCACTGAGCTAAATTCAGCCTGGCCATTTCCAGTATGTTAGCAGCTAGGTCATGGCAAGAGGTTGTACCAGGTCTGAGGGAAAGGGCTGGAGTGCCAGGAGACGAGGGCAGAGCAGGTCTGTACAGACAGTGGTGCTATTGGACTCCTGCTGGGATGTCGCTGTCGTTTCAGAGGAGCTTACAGGTGTGTTTAGTCTAAAGAGAGTGCAGCAAAGTAGAAGAGGGGGAGATGGAGGGGCAGGGCAGGATTTCCCTGTAGGTGAGCAAGCTATAGAGGGGAGAGGGCTTTTTAATATGGTAACTTAAATGGCTGTAGTGATAGCTGTGGGTGGTTGATGCTATCTCCTGAGCTATCACAGTAACTCATTGCTGGGTGGGTTCATTATCCTCATCTTATGGGTGGGGAAATAAAGGCACAGAGGGGAAGAGATCAGCCCACAGCTCTTCACAGCCTGGAAGTATGCAGCTGGATAGGAGCACAGCCCAGGCCAGGTTTGATTCTTGCCTCTGATATGTACTCACTTGCTGGGTAGTGGTTGTGCTTTGACATTGGGGATGCTAGCATGGAACCTCTT
Source organism: Gavialis gangeticus (assembly GCF_001723915.1). Classification (NCBI taxonomy): domain Eukaryota; kingdom Metazoa; phylum Chordata; order Crocodylia; family Gavialidae; genus Gavialis; species Gavialis gangeticus. Next base: position 4,544,650 of record NW_017728964.1, read on the forward strand.
GCCAGCACGCGGTTCCCTTCAACAGGGGAATCTGCGAGCAGGGAGCAGGGCTGTCTAACTCGGCTGGGTTTTGCTGGGTGTCAGCAGCTCGGTAATTAATTTCTTGAGCAGTGTGGCAGTGTTTCAGCACAGCTGCTTGCTTTTACAAGGCCAGTGCTTTGTTTTCTGCTTGGCACAGGCCCTGCCACATGTCCTTTTGCTGTAGATTTCCCAGCCCTTGGCAGCCCTGCCTTGGTTTTTCAAGTGCCGCACTTAACAAGAGTGTAACAGTGTCTAGAAAATGGCTCGTTATTCAGCCTTGGTGTGTAGGAAGTTTTAGGCTCCACCACTCGCAGGGAGGGACAGGTCTGGCTGTGCAACTTTCTTGGCCTGAGAAGGTCAGTGACTTGATGTTCTTGGGGACCAGGAGCCCTTAAATTGAAACTTCAAGTCTGACCAAAGAGCAAGATAGTTTCCCTTGTAGATGCTGGTTGGGGGCTTGAGAAATGCAGGTTCAGTTTCTTGCTCTGCTACTGACTTTGTATGACTGTGGGCAAATCACTTAATCTCAGGGTCCTGGCTCCAAAATGGCCAAAAAGTAGTGCCTTAATTAGTATCTGCTAGTGGATTGTAAGGTATTTGGTGTAGGGGCTTCCTCCACATGCATGTGGCACCTAGAACAGTGGGCATCTGATCTCCTCTGGGCATGGAAGTGATACTGGTAGTGACAGAGCTTCTTTGCCCTGCATGGGCATCTGCACTGTACTAGCTGAACTCCCAGAGTCCTGGTGCACTGGTCTTAGTGCAAAGTCTGTCCTGGATTTCCTGGGGATCATATCAAATCCCAGTCAGGAGCATGGAAGGGAACGTGCTCCGCATGTTATAGATGTGCAGTGGTACCTGACACTTGAATGGTGGTGGGCTGGAATTATGCAGTCATAATGAAACTCCTCTTGTAATGGAGATAATTATTCCCTTAAAATATTCCCTGTATTGGCAAACAGCCTCAAAGAAGAGTCTGGCTTCCTCCATAAGCCAGAACACCTGCCGCCCCGTGGTACTGACAGTGAAACTCAAAGGCTTAATTTGCCTTGGAGCACTGAGTTATGTGCCAAGCATTCAGGCAAGTTGAGATGCCACTATGAGATAAAGGTAAGCAGTCAGGATGGGCAGAGAGGCTCTATTAATTAGAGGAATAATTTACCAGCCTGGAACTGCTTTCCCTGGATGGCCAACAGTTGACTACCAGCTTTATTATTTGTTTGGGACCTCCACGGTGGGTGACATTTTGGGTAGTGAATCACTGAACAGGTGTCACCAGCATCAGGGATGATTGTCCCATATTTTATTTCCCATTACAAAGAGTTGCTCTCCAAGGTGAAGACCCCAACAATTTGGTGAAGAGACAATAACAGGAGGGTCTCGGGCCTTGGGAAGGGGCTTCAGGGCACCTTGCCTCAAGACCACAAGTTCTGGTCTAGCCAGCAGTCAGATGGTATCTAGGGCCATGTGCTTGTGATATGAGCTTCATTCTTAGGTGCCCAATTGTCCAGATCCCCAAACCCTCATCCCTCACCTGTCTCTGGAGTCAGTTACAGCAGCTGTCCTGAGCTAGTGTCATTAGGAACCTGGTGCTTTCTGGGAGTGGGGAAGGAATATCCATTTGATGGAAGTGGTAGGGAGAAATTTATGGATTTGGGTGGAGTTGGGTCAACTCTTTAGCCTTGAGGAAAAATAAGGGTTAGCTTTAGAGCAGGAGTGGGCAAAATATGAGCCGAATTGAGCCTGCGCAGGAGCTTTGTCCAGCCTGCGGTGGGTCCTTCAGTCCCAAGCACTGTCTGGCCCATGGCACATCTCTCCTCTCCCTGGGCCTGCAGGAGCACCAGCAGTGGCTCCGCGCCTGGATTTCATTTCTAAGCAGCCCACGAGGTGGCGGCTCCTGGCTGCCACTGCCACCACCAGCTCCCAGTCCCATGGAGACTGGTGGGGACCTGTGCTCGCAGCCCCAGCCCCGCTCCTAGCCCAGCCTGCCCTGCACCTGCTCGAGACCTGACCCTCCCTGCCCGTGTCCAGCAGCAGCTTCTGCCCAGCTGCCACTTACCATTGGTGGTGTGGGGGCAGGGCTGCGTGTGTGGCTAACAGCTGGTCTGCTCTGGCCAGGGCAAGTCTTGTGCGGGGTGGGCTACGGCTGTGCGCTCAGCTGCTGCTGAGCACTGGTGGAGGTAGCAGGGAGGACCTGGAGGACATGCGGGCTCTGGGCTGTTGGGAAGGGGGGTGGTGCTGGCAGTTCCCCAAAGCTACCTATGTGGCCTTCAGGGCCAAATAATTGCTTGCCCCTGCCTTACGGTTAGGCAGAGTCTAGGTCTCTTTCCAGCCATTCAGTGCCCCACAGCATCACAGATACAGCGGGATAAAGTGCCCCCACTAGGTTGCTAGCAACACACCCTGTGGTGCCCTGGACATTCCCAATCCTACTTAACTTGCAGGATGTGCCAAGATCTGATTAAGGTGATGTGTTTGCATAGGAGATGGCCTTTGCCATTGTCACTTTTCCCCCACTGTGAGCTCGTCCATTCCCTACTGAATATTTGAAATTAAAGCCAATCCTCTGTCTGTGTCTTGCGTTGCAGAATATTGTCTCCAAATACGGCTCTCAGTTCCGTGGAAATTCACAACACGACGCTCTGGAGTTCCTGCTCTGGTTGCTGGACAAAATGCACGAGGACCTGGGCTCTTCATCACCCGGCCAGAAGGCCAGGATGGCAGCAAAGGTCAGTGTCCCCAGTCTTGGGGGTGATTGGAAAAGTGACTCTTTCTTCCTCTCCTCAATGCACTACAGGTGTAGACTAATGGCTACAGCAGGGGTGGGCAGTTATTTGGGCCTGCCGGCCGCATAAACAGTTCTGGGGAGCTGCTGTGGGCTGGTCAGAAATGCCCCCTGTCCTTCCCCCCCCGCCCAACACCCCAGAGCCTGTGTGCCCTGCAGCTCCTCCCCACCACCACCAACAGTGCACAGCACCAGCCCTAGTCTGCCCTGTTTCCAGTCCAGTCCACTTGCCCACGCTGAGCAGTAGCCGAGGAGAAGCTGCTGTTCTCGGCGCGGGGGAAAAGTGGCCTGTCCCCCCTCACTGCTGTCAAGCCTCTCTTGCTGCAGCTGCCTGGAGCCTGTGCCTGGGCTTCCCTGTGGCTCCCCCATTGCTGTCACTGCTGCCTCTGGGCTGCTCGGCCGTGGCAGTGCAGAGGACCTGCAAGGCAGCCTGGGTGCATGCTCTGGGCGGCTGCACAAGAAGGGCCCAGCAGCAGCGAAGCGGAGGGGCTACTTTTCCCCCACATCAGGCAGCAGCTTCTGCCCAGCCACTGCTGCTGCCGCTGCTCAGCATGAGAAGGCAAGTCTGGAGCAGACATGGGGTGGGCTGGGGTTGGGGTGGTGTACGCCAGCTCTGGCTGGTCCTGATCTGGTCTGTTCCACCGGGCCGAGTCTGGGGCAGGCCAGGGTTGGGGCTGTGTGCACAGGTCTCCACCACTGCCACGGGGCAGGGGCCAGCAGTGGCAGCCGCCAGAAGGAGCGGTCACTGTCAGAGCTGCCTAGAAAAGCAGTCCAGCTGTGGAGCTGCCCCAGCCCCACTGGGTGCCCGGGGGGCGGTGGGATGTGCCACGGACTAGGTGGTACCGCCACTGTCCAGGCAAAGTCCCTCTGCCGGCCATGTTTTTCTCACCCCTGGGCTAGAGTATGTGCCCCTGCTGCCCCCTACTGGATGAAATCAGAACTGCCCAGTTGTGAATCCTGGGCCCCACACTGCTGAGAGCAATTTCCCATTAGCTCAGCAGTGCTCAACCCCTTGCCTTTTAGGCCAGATCTAGCCTCCAGTGTGGGATCATCCGGCCTGCAGGACTTCCCACAGGTCCAAAAATGTAGTGCTGGAGCAGTGGCACTATTCCACTGCTGACAAATTGCTGGATCTGTGGGGAGTCCTGCAGGATGGATACCATTGACCTGCATGCTAGACAGGGCATTCAGGACAGCATGGAGTTGATCCCAGCATGTGGGATGGGCCAGGGATGGCACAGGACCTAATCTGGATGTTCAGGGCCAGGCAGAGAGCACAGGGCTTAATCCAGTCCATGGTACAGCCCTGTGCCAATCATTTCGCCTGCAGGTCTAAAAGAGTGAGCCACCAATGCATTAGCTCAAGTGGTAGTGGCCTTCTCTCTTAGGGCAGGAGAGCTGGGGAGCTGTACCTGAAATCCCTGGTGTGCTCTCAGTGTAATGGAGAGGCAGCAGTAAGTCCTGTGGGCATCAAAGTTCATTGAGTACTTAGGTTATGCGGGCTAGACAAGGACCTAGGGCAGGACCATATGTTTGGCGCCACATTAATGTTCTTCTCCCTTTCCTCACCTCACTTGTTCTCCCTAGCCAGTCAGGGTCTGCAATGTTTCCCCACAACTAGGACATGGTGTCACTTTGTGCAGTGACTCTTGGAAAGTTGGGGGTGAAAGCTTGGCTGAAGTGGCTGTTAGCATTTTCTTCCTGGTGGAACATCTCATGCCATAGTCCTTTCCTTTTCCAGGCACAGCTGTATCCAGGCACAAGTTGTGATGAGGTGACAGAGCTGTGCAGGGGGCTGTGCGTGGGACTGTGACATCTTCCAGGGAGGGGCTGTTGCCCGAAGCCATACTGCCAGTGTCACTTAATACTGGGTGCAGTCCATGGATAGAGGGTACTTCCTTGCTCTAGGGCTCCAGGGATCTCCTCCTGGTGTGACAGAGGAAGGTGGGCTGCTGCCCTTCTGGCCTGGAAGTGTGAGAAGCCCCTGGTCCTTGTGGAGAATGATTGTAGAGAGTGCAGGTGCCAAGCATGAGTGTTGCTTAGTGCATGAATAATTGTTATCCACCCTCCCTGGGATGGCTTCTCTTTGATGAGCTGATTCCCAAGCCCAGATTGCATGAACATATCCCATGAATACTGGTTCACATAGGTTCCTGCAGGATATCCTCTCCCTTCAAACATCCTTGCAAGCTTCTCTCCTGCTTACCCTTGTGTATCGGCTATCCCTCAATATGAGGATGATGTCTGCGGCGGGTGGGGTTGCTGTGCTTTGGGCTGCAGCTAGGGCTGTGCAGGTATGCAGGGATCATAGCTCCATCTTCACCCCCAAGCATATCTGCCCAGTTTCTGCACCTGCTAAGTACCTGCACTGTCCCTGGTCTTTGCCCCACTTCGGAGCTTGGCCCAGCCCTGGA
>NW_017728964.1:4554869-4560787 GCF_001723915.1 Gavialis gangeticus
TCTCCCTTCAAACATCCTTGCAAGCTTCTCTCCTGCTTACCCTTGTGTATCGGCTATCCCTCAATATGAGGATGATGTCTGCGGCGGGGGGGGTTGCTGTGCTTTGGGCTGCAGCTAGGGCTGTGCAGGTATGCAGGGATCATAGCTCCATCTTCACCCCCAAGCATATCTGCCCAGTTTCTGCACCTGCTAAGTACCTGCACTGTCCCTGGTCTTTGCCCCACTTCGGAGCTTGGCCCAGCCCTGGATGCTCTCAGCCCTGCTTTGCCCTCAAGGTGTGCAAGTCCCCTCCTTGCTCTATGCATGCATCTGCGTCGATGTGCCTGTGTGGTTGCTAGCCCTGCAGTAATTAGAGTGCCAGGCAGCTCTCCACAGTGGCGGCTTCTTTGCTTATGGCAAAAACAGTAATTAAAAATCTCCTTTTGTGGAGAGTGTTCTTTTGGCTGTGTTTACACTTGCTCAGGGCTGGGACTTGCTGCACCTGGATTCCACTGAATAAGCACTTGCTGGCCCTATGCATTTTTAGGGGCCTCTAGCCCTGTCCCTGATCTCTGGGTACAGCCCCATGAAAGCAGAGCACTTATTCTGCCTTGTAGAAGCAGAGCTTACTCTGGTGCTTTATCCTGCTTTTGCATCTGATGCAAGTGTGTCAGATGCATAAACCCCTTGGTGGCATCGTGCCTCAGCTGCTGCCTTTCTCAGTCTCCTTGTGTTTTCATTCACTTGACTGTAGGAGTCAAACTGATCTTCCCAACCCAGCTCTAGCCACTGCTCAGCTTTCATGTGTGCTGCTGTCCACGGCTCCTCTGCCCTTGCTTCCCCTTTCGCCTGTACTGCTCTGCCTGGGACCTCCCTCTTGCTTCTGGTGTGTGGACTCTTCAGCTGGATCCCTTAAGTGCTCACCTGGAGCCATTACTCAGTTTTGCCCTACTGCCTCCTGGCAGTGAACCTAGCAAGGAGCATCCCCAAAGAAGGAAGGATTTGGGAAAGCAGCCTGGTTTCTTGGCTTTAATCTTGCTTAACCTTAAACCTTTTTGGCTCTTCCTAGAGAGCTGTTTGGTGCCCTCTCAGATGATGTGTGTGAGGCCTGTGGCATGAGGGCAGTAGCTCTTCCCCATTTTGTACAGCACTAAACATGCTGCTGGTAAGCACTGAATGTGAGGTAAGGAGGACAGTTGTGGAGTGCTAGACGTGTGGCATAGGGGATTATTTTTTGTCCCTAGAGTTGTTCAGCTGGGCCCCTGAAGCATAAGAACTAGCTAATCTTCGCAGTAGCTCTTAGCACAGAGGGATGCATTACCTGGCTGAGAGGATAAACTCACCGGCTGGCTCTGCGGCTCCCCAAATGATGAACTTCTCCAAGAGGTAAGGGTAGCAGGATGGGACCCAAGGTAGGGGGGCCCTCTGTGCTAAGGGGGTTGCTTAGCAAGGCCTTTGTTCTCAACCGGGGGATCTGGTGAGCCACCGTCTGTACAGCCCTGCAGGGAGCCCAGCACTTCAGTGGAAGCTGTATAGAGTCATGCTCTCAAAGCTTCCAGTTTGAGTCCTGCTGTGTTGGGTAAGGCGGCAAGTGTCTCACTACCTGGTAGCCAGAACAGGATGATACTTAGCTCTTTCTCCCCTGTAGATCTCCATGTCCTTTACAAAAGAGATCATAATTGCTAACAGCTTTTTACAGATGGGAAAACAGGCACTGAAGTTTAAGTGACTTGCCCAAGGTTGTCTGCCAGGTCAATAGTAGGAATAGTATCTGAGTTTTCTGGCTTCAAGTCTAGTGCTCTTCCTGCTTTGCCACGTTAACTTTGCTAGGTAGAAAAAACAGACTGTGGTAGGAAATGTCAGGCTGTGGTCTTTACTGCAGAAACTGCTTATCCAGACACACGCCTATAACCCTTGTGAGGTATCTTCCCCATAAACTGGGCCTGCTGGCTAGTTCCATGACATTGGTGGGAGAGGCTCTAGAGGGGAGTAAAAGAGTGCAGTTATCCTGGGGAACTGGGGGTGGGAGGGTGGATATATGTCTCGGGCTGTGGGTCCCAGGCTTTGATGCAAGTTGCATCCATGCTAAGGAGGTATGGACTAGGGGGACAGGGGTAGGGGTGCTGAACTGACCAGGGGACCTTGTTCTTCCTGCCAGTGATTAGGGTCAGAGATCATGTCTGAGTGGAGGTAGGGGGGAATGTTAATGTAGCAGGGGCAGACCTAGAGGGGTGTAGGTAGGTGGTCCTGGGCAGGGGTGGGAACCATGGGAAAGGATTGTATGCAAGATTGAGGGGGCTGGACCACAAAGAGGGAGGGCATTTGTATGTGCATGTGTATGTGCGCTCCAGGGATTGATCTGGCAAGAGGGGTGATTCCAAGTCAGGGCTGAACCCTGCTCTGCCAGTGTTGGCACTGGAGGAGGCATTTGCAGTGTGAAGCTTGTGCCTGGTGCTGAGTGACTCATTCCTGCTTCTGCTGGGAGCCAGAAGGGAAGTTTTCAACCCAAAGCCATGCTCTCCATCTGTTAAGGGAGGCCCTGCTGAGCTGCAGAACCGCCACGCGAGTGCCAAGCCCTCTGAGAGACTGCTTCTGCTGACACCCTGTCCTCTAACACTGCTTCCCCACGTACAGAGCCCCTCTTGCAAACACTGCAAAAACCCACATGCGCTGCCTCGTGCATCTGTGCACCTGCACAAACCCCCTCCCTCAGCCCTCACGTTCACCCTTCTGTGGTTGCTCTGTTCCTATGTGGGTGTCATTACAGCTCCTGGTACACCAGAGCCCTGGTCCCCCGTAGTATTGTTCATGTAAATATTACTTCATAATAGAAATGCCCTTCTCCTCATGTCCCGCCAAGAGGTGTGCTCCTGTGTACACAATCTAGCAAACTCCTGCTCCTCGTTTCATGCTTGCTACAGGCTTTCCCTCGCATCTACTGGCAGATGCCATGCAGAGAATGGTACTTGAATGTCTAAGCCAGGGGTGTCAAAATTGCCTGGCCAGATGTGGCCCAGGACCAGTCCATAGGCTGGGTGAACAGTGTGAGGCTGGTCCCACAGGCCAGTTGGGCCCACCCCTCCCCTCTCCGCCTGCCCATATGCTGGATCCAGTGCCTGCAGCACTCACTTCACCTGGTCTGAGTTGTGTACGGGGTGCAGTGCAGGTCCTGGACCAGCTGGCATAGGCAATGCATGCAGCTTGTGCCCTGGACTAGCCAGGCCAGTGCCGGTGACATGTGCAGAGCGCAGGTGCCATGAGTGCTGGATCTGACACACAGGGGGTGTCCCAGATTGGCCTTATGCAGGGGCTGGGTGAAGTGGCTCTGTGGGCTGCATCTCGGACACCCTGGTCTAAACAAATCACTGGCCTTCAGCTTCCAGTTGCCCTCTTCCTGCCACAGTTGCCCCCTTCACTAAATTTTGCCGTTCTTGGTTTGCTGTTTAACAACCATAACCGCACCTCCCCACAGCACCTCTGCTCCTGCCCTAAGTTTTTCAGAGGGACCCTTGGATCCTTTTGTGGTCCTGGGTCAGAATCAGTGGGATCTCCTGTGTGGCTGTCAGCCTCAGGGAGTCATCAGGAATAGCTGCATCCCTGTGCAAGATCTTCAGACCTGGCTCTTTGCTATAGGATTTCAGGACAAAAGGCTTTCCCCTGGAGAAATGCTACACCTGTTTATACCTTAAGACACCATGTCCCTGCTGAAAAGGCAAAATGTGCTGATGCTCAGCACAAGGGACTGAGCCTCAGGACTTCTGTGCCTACCTCTGTGCTCACTTGTGTGACACTGAGCGATCCGTACCTCTTCTCTCTGCCTTGCTGTTTTCACCAGTGTTCCTGATCTGAGCCCTGAGCATGTCCTGCAAGGTGGGCAAGATCAGGTCCATTAGTTTGGGAGGCCTCCCAGGGGGAAGATTCTGCCTCCCTCTTGCCTTTTACTTTGTCTCCAGAGGCCCACATGAACACACCAGCCGTAGTTTTCAGAAACAGAGGAGACTGTTCAGTGTGGTGACATGAAAAGTGTATGGCAGGGGGGGTGGCTTGGCTTTCCTTCTGCCCCCATTGCTGCCAGCCAGTCTGTTGAACTGGACTTTCAAGGAAGCAGGGGTTAGCACAGCCAGCATTTGCTGTTGGATGTTTGTGGAACTGGGGCTGCAGAGGGTTGCACGAGGCTCCTCTGGTTTCATCCTGGTGCTCTGCCTCACACACGAGGGAGGAGGGTGGCCTCTGAAGGAATCCTGACCTCTTTCCAGTCGTCGTCTTGGCTGTGAATGGGGCTCCGTCAGGCTGCGACCTGAAGAGCGAGACAATAGCAGAAGGCTGAGCTTTGAAAGTGGCGGCTCCCCCATTGTGTGCTGCTTCTAAAGGCTGGGACAGCAGCGTGGCTTGAATGCCATCTGAGCTGGTGCTGAAAGGGGTGGGAGGGATAAAACCATGAAAGGAGATGGCAGATAATGTTCTGCCTGAGATCTGCTGCACAAAGCAGTGTGGCCTGTGCATGTTTGCCTTCCCTGGTGCCCCACACTCCTAAAAGCAGCTTGGGGGTTGGGTTGTATTTGAGTCTTCCCTGTAACCCCCCTATCAGTCATCTCCTTGAGGATATTTTTGTTATAATGGCCACTAAATGTTAAATAAAGAGCTAGGTGCTGGGGATGATGTGAAGAGCAGCTAGATGTCCTGCTGCTTAAGGGACTGCCATTAGGGCTTAGGAGACCTGCTCTGCCAGGCTTCCTATGAGATCCAAGGCAACTCATCCAGTCTTTGTGCCTCATCTGTGAAATGGGGGTAATAATACTGTTCTCCCCTTGCAGGGGTGTTATGCTTTCAGCAGCTCAGCTCTGGCTTGGTGTATCTTCTTGCCAATCCAGTCACTGGCACTTGCGTAGCTGTCAGTTAATGCTACGTTACTGCTCTGCAGTTCCTTTCTGGGCTTGCTGTTGTGCTGGGGAGCAAGAAAGACAGGGCTGAGTCCCCCTAAACACACTTCACCTGTGGTGAAACGCTCTGCTGTGGGGAAGGCTCTCTAGAGAAGCCAAGTGGAAGAGCACAGCTATATCCAAGTCACTCCTTGTCAGTGCAAATGCCTCTGCTACAAACTACAGGCTTTTGGCAACTGAATCAAGTTCCTTGACAGCTCATTACAGGCTAATGCTTTTGGGCAGCATGTCCCAACCCTGGTGGGTTTATTGCCCATCACAACAAACTGGTCGCTCTCACACCCTCCTGTTTCCACTGCCAAATTCCCCAGCTTCCCTTCACTGCCGGTTGCTGCAAGCATCCTAGCTTTGCACTCCCTTAGGAACTTTTCATGGTCCCTAAAGTGGGGTATGCCCCACCATATGAGAAACGCTGCTGTAGGACATTAAAGTCCATAATGCTCTTCCATCTCCCCTTTGTGTTTGCCTCTTCTAGTGAGTCTTTGTGCCTCTAGTGAGTCCCCAGTGCCCAGTAAGAGCCCAAAGAGTACCCATTAAAACCAGAGACAAAGCATGTTGCCTTCTGTGAGTCTGCTCTGGGAAATTTGCTTTTTTATCTCTTGCAGGCGATTGTCCATTCCCCATGAGGAGGGGCTGCCCTGTAACAGTGTGTTGTTCCTTGTCTGCATGAATCTTACTGAAGTCAGTGCTCTCCCCTCTGCTCCCCAGGGCCACTGAGGTTCATTATAAGCTGTCTCCTCACCATGTGCACTGGCCCTTGCATCCCGGGTGCCAAAGAGCAGCTGCCACATGCTGTCAGCAGCCACTCAGCCAAGCAGGACAGCTCCAGACTTTAACCGGTTCCTCTGCCCCCTGCTTCCTGCGCTCGCCCACTCCTTGGAGCCTTCATCAGGAGGTAGTGTTATGGTTCAGCGCCATTTTCAGCTCTCCTCAAGGGCTTTACCCTCCGTAACCCTCCAGATCAAGGGGTGGGGAGCACAGGAGAGCACTGTGCCCTTT
>NW_017728964.1:4565787-4589851 GCF_001723915.1 Gavialis gangeticus
GCATCCCAGGTGCCAAAGAGCAGCTGCCACATGCTGTCAGCAGCCACTCAGCCAAGCAGGACAGCTCCAGACTTTAACCGGTTCCTCTGCCCCCTGCTTCCTGCGCTCGCCCACTCCTTGGAGCCTTCATCAGGAGGTAGTGTTATGGTTCAGCGCCATTTTCAGCTCTCCTCAAGGGCTTTACCCTCCGTAACCCTCCAGATCAAGGGGTGGGGAGCACAGGAGAGCACTGTGCCCTTTCACTGCAGTCAGTTTTTGACCTCACAAGAGCTTTACAGCTGTGCCACTTTTTCACATGAGGGGTCAGGTCTGAATTCAGGCCCATGTTAAATCTGAATGAGTGTTACCATATTAGTCTCTAAACTGCTGCTTACCAATGCATATGCATCAGTGATTTAGCTAGTCTATAAGGTGCAAATCTACCCTGTCTTTTACCTGACTTCAGACTAACTACCTCTTTAAATACCCATGGCTAACTTAATGGCTAACTACCTTTCTTAATCCCCATGGACATTGTCTGCATGCACACAAATACTGCATGGTTGACCTGAGTTAGCATTGTTGGACTATCAGGGGGTTCTGCAGGGCAGTCTCGGATGTGTTAGCATTGCTGTCTGGGTGCTTGCAACTGGAATAGCAGGGGCTGCTTGCAGCCAGCAGGAGCTCAGATATGGGAGAAGCATGGTTTAGCAGTCTGCATGCTAGTCCAGGCTGTGGGAGATGTACGTTCAGTACCTACTGTGCCCTGAACATCCTGTATGACCCTGACCATGTCACTTAGTCTCTCTTCATGACACTTTCCAGTTTGTAAAAGGGGGATAATAGCAAAGCCCTACCTTGGGGTTACATTAATGATTGTTAAGTATCCAGGTACTATACTGAGGGGCCCATGTACGCACCTGAGGAAGGCCAGGAGTGAAGTGCATCGTTACAGCTGTGCAGGAGCCCTCCTAGCAGGAGGATCTGTGGGTCAGTAGTGGCTTAGCAGCAGTATTTTGTAGAGGACTTGTCCACTCATGCATAGCTGTAGCTCTTCACATCTGCTCCAGACTCTCCTACCAAGGAGTGGGGGTTCTTTCCCCCTGCAACTTGAATGGCCTTTTTATTTCATTTCCCTGCAGTCTGAAGTAAGAATGAAATATATGGGGAAGTTAAACACCCAAAACATTGGGTAAAATTGAGCGTATGTGGTTCTCTCAAGTGTGTTTTTAACAACCTATGCAGCAGCAGGACATTGGCCATCTTGGTTCCCTGCTTTACCTGTAGCAGGTTAGGGTATTTAGGTCTTGTGGATGTGTTGGGGTTGACTGTAGTTTTGCTAGGAGATTAGATGATAGATTTTTATAGGATAGTTTGGATAGGGATGATCCTGGCTCAGGCAGGGGCTGGATTAGATGACCTCTGGAGCTCCCTTCCAGCCCGACTTCTCTGTGATTCTAACATGCACTTGAGCCATGCTTCCAGAGCCCGAGCCAATCCCAGGTTTCTCATGTCAAGTCTTGTTGCACAAAACTTCAGCACATTGAAGGTAACAACTTTCCTGAGAGCTGGTGCTGTGGGGATGAGGACTCTGTAGATCCCTGGGGGCCAACTGTTTTGGCAGGCAGGCCACAAAGTAGCCTTGCAACTCTCCTTGAGTGCTGCTCTGATCCTCTTTCCTGCTGCTCTGCTTTCTGCTCCCTGCCCAACCTGTCACTGTGCTGCCTGTCCCCTCCCTAGTCTGCCATGTGCCACACACAGGCTGCCTGTGCCACTTGTGGTACACATGCTGTGGGTGGGTCACATCTGCTGTAGACTGTAGAGGACCTGAGGTGGCCTCAGGAAAGGTGAACATGCCCCAGCACCCTACATGGTATAGTGCCTGACATGCTACAAGGAAATGGGTAGCAATAAGCCTGTGTATCCATTGCCATGCTCTCACCACTGGCCCTGGCAGGCCTGCCTGCCATCTGCCAAACAGCCAGTGAGATGTGCTGTGAATGGAGAGAGGGGGCTGCTGGGTGTCGTTGGCCTCCTTTGTGCTGCCAGCAGCATCCAGCATATGCCGTGCATCCCAAATGTGCTCAGTGAAATGATTGTTGCTCCAGCATGGAGAGCTTTTCCCAAGATGTAAAATAGTTTGGAACTTTATGTGGAATGGGGGACACTCCTGGAAAGCAGCAACTCAGCAGAGGATTTAGAGGTCATAACGGACAATCGACTGATGGAGAACTCCCAGTGCGACACTGGGGAAAAACAGCTACTGAAATTCATGGATGTGGATGGGGGAGCAGTGCATGGGAGCAGGGAGGTGAGGTTACTTTGGTATGTCATACCAGTAAGATGAACACTGGGGTATTATGTAGCGTTTTTGCATTTAAAAATGATGTTAAAAATTGGAGCAGGTGCAGCAAATGGTTCAAGGGCTGGAAAAATGCAGCTGATAACTTCATGGGTCCCAGCTGGGCCATTTCCATGCAGCTTTATCGGGCCCTGGCCAGACTGTTTCTGTGTAGATAGATTTGGCCTTGGCTCTATCTGGTGATGCAAGAATAGGGCCTCATCCCTCTGTGCACAGCCAGTTGTGTAGAGCTTAGATATTTTGCGGTGGGAAAATGGTGGAAGTGTTAATTGTTACCACTCCCCTCCACCAAATTTTCAGACCCATGAGCGTGGATTACATGGCTCTGTGAACCAGATCTGGCCCACAGGCTGGGTAGAATCACAGACTTAGCTCAGCCTTTTTAGTTTATCAGACAGAAAATCAGAGGTGACTTGAGTTTAGTTTAATGAGTACCTTCATCAGAAGCAAGTACTAGCATGAAAGAGGTCTTTAGTGAGGGAAGGCAACACAAATCAACAGCTGGAAGCTGAAGCCAGAAAAAAATAAAATTTAGAAAGTGGGGACAAAGTTTTAAAAATTGAGTGTTATTTAATCACTGGGACAAACTACCAGGGGAAATGGTGTCTATAGATTCAGGCTGGCTGCCTTTCCAGAAAATGCAAGTTAAGTGGGTGAAATTTAATGGCCTGTGATGATCCTTTGGTCCTTCTGGACTTCAGCAGTATTAATCTAGTTTCAGCAGATACGGCTGGAATCCTGTGAGAAGAGCAGTTTTCGTGTAGTGATCAACATTCATAACGTGAAGAGTTTTTATTGCTCTATATAAGATTTTTTTCCACTTTGGGTTCAGAAACTGGTGTGAACACTCAAGATCTTGGCACTTTCTAATCCAGGGCTGTCCAGCTCCAGTGCAGCTGGGACCACATATGGCGCTCTTGCTGCCCACTGTGTGGTCCACATGTGTGGGGCAGTCCCCCTGTCTTGAGATTCCTTCCCACAAAGCAACTGGAGAGGTGGCCATCAGGGCCCTGGTCTAATCCAAAACCTGGTTATCTCCAGAACCCCGAATGCCAGCCTAAATGTACTGATGATCTGAATCCAGCTCAGTCTCCAGATGAAGTCAGGACACTTTCCAACTTGCTCTGTTTCATTGAAGCCACCTGCTCTGATGTATACTTGCTTACTCCCCAATTTACTGCTTTCAGTGTAAAAATGCTGCTATGGGTAACACATCTTTATTTTTAAAAAATCCCTAGCTACTGCCCCGTTGCTTCTACCACAGTTGAACTTGCCCATTTTCCTTATCTAGGAGCTCTTCAGTCATATGATTCATTTCTTGCCTCTAGAGGTGCCGTCCACCTCGGGTCCAGGTGTCAGATGAGGTATCAATCCCACCATGTCTTGGTGTCACTTAGACCACGACACACATGCTCTCGCTGGCTCACTGCTGATGGCAAGACACCTGAGTTGTTATTATTGCATCTTAGTACTTAGTCCGGGCAAAGAAACGTGCTCTTTAGTGCTCAGACAGCTCTAGCACATTTCCTCTGCAAGACAGCAGCGTTCCCTATGTACGCAGACTATATGAGGCAGAGGTACCTGCTGCAGGTGGCACAGGAGCACCAGACCTGCAGCTGAGCCAGCTTGCGTGTATCTGTCTGGGTGAGTGTTTCTCCCTTTTTCTAAGCATTTTTCTGCCCACAACTGTCTTCCAAACTTTGCAGGATAAAGTTCCTGCAAAGGCAGCTTAGGTCAGTATTGGGTGAGCTGCCACCACTGCAGATTTTATCCAAACAGGAGCCGTTACAAAGCACATCTTGTAAGGAACCACATTTTCTTTCTAACATAAAGAGCTTTCTCTTTACTCTGTTACCAAAAAACCAAGAAACTCTTTCTCTGCAACTTGGCTTTCAGTGAGATTATTTTGGGTTGATCTGTACCAGAGCAGGGAGCGGCTCCTACCTGGACAGAGCCCCTTCATCTTGTGTACTGTCCAGAAACTCTCTTTCGCGATGCTCCAGATCCACTTATCCCAGTAGCTCTGGAGCTGCTTGGGAATGAAAGAGGTTGCCACTTTTATGAGTAGGAAGAACCAGCTCTTTTGACCATGTCTCAGGGGAGGGCTAGATTTTAGCCTTTGATTTCTCATGTAGGCGCTTTTCCTCCTATTAAAGAGAGAGAGAGATGAATCTCACTCAGGAACATAAGAGCTGTTCAGACAAGTGGGTTCATTTAATCCATCATCCTTTCTCCAATAGCAGCCAGCACCAGATGCTCCTCATGAAGGGAACAAGAACCTCAGCCCAAGGCTGTGATGGCATAACCTGCTCACTGGCACAGTTTCCTCCTTGTCTCAATTGTCAGGCTGAAGCCCTGAAGCAGGAGGGTTTAGATCTCTTCCAAATGTCTCAATTATTTTGAGTGCTGTGGATATTCTTGTTAACAAGATCAATGAGTTCCTTTTTCAGCTGTGCCTGAGCGCTATCTTGTGGCAGGAAGTTCAGCCAGCTAATTGTCAGTTGTGTGCAAGGGTATTTGAGCCCCTTTTAAATCTATCACCTTTTAAATTCAGTTCCACTGGCTTGTTCTGTCCTGATACACAGCGACGGTATCCTGTCTGGGACAGCAGCTGTTCTGAGCCCTGGCAGCTGAACCACTCTGATTTTCTGGTTTGCTGTAGGTCTGGTAGCTTCTGAACATTTTAAATATAATTTTCCAATAAATTCAGCCATTTTAGGCTGGTTTTTAGTCCTCCTGTAGTTTCCTGTATTAGTTCACTTACAGTGCCACTGAAAGTGCTCTATTCCAGTATTGCTGCTCCGAACTGCTAAATCATGCTGCCTTTATTGGGTTTAAACTCTTTCTAGCCAGGCTGGTAAGAGCAATGTTGTTGTCTTTGCTTGGAGTAGATTTTTTCCTTTGGTGCAATCTCTGTATTATAGGCACTTCAGTGGCCCCATCCCATTTGCATTTGAGCACCTTGTAGTCTGCTGCATTAATCCTCACAATGCTGCTAGTATTTCCATTTTACAGATGAGGAACTATGGCCCAAAGAGGAAGGTGATTTGCCCAAAGTCACATGAAGTCTGTAGCTTTGGGGGAACTTGAACTCCGGGTTTCTAGAGCTCAGGCACATGCCCTAACCACTTGACCATTATTCCTTTTTACCGGTTGCTTTCTGAGCATTGCCCCTCCTAGGAATGGTAGTAGGAGGCTGGCTGAACACTGTCTGTGTTAGGAAGCAGCTGTGCCATTTTATTTTTGTTGTACTTTTTATTCAGTGCTGCTTGAACCATTTTATTTGCCTTTCTTTTCATGTTTTGAGTTCTCTTTAGTTTTACTGATATTCTACTTGGCGATTCTTTGACAGCCTGTTAAGAGTACTGTTTTACTTTAAGTGTTAGATTTATGGCATCTGGTATATGGTGATGATCTTTTATTCAGGAAACACTGGCTGTATTTCCTATCCATTGGCTTTTCAGGGTTCTGTCATATTTTTCTTCCCTTCCCCAGGGTCCCTATAAATCTGGTAGGACATTTATGGAGATTTGGAGTGGTGTCATTGTTCGCTCCCACTTCTTTTGATATATTCACATGTGGAAGAGTTTGCTTGTAGCCTGACAGGTGAGACTGAGATCTTATTCTTAGTTCCTCGGTATTTCTGCTGCCCTTGTCTGTTATGGGACATAGGATGCAGCTCCTGCTGTACTTGCGGGTGTTTCTGACTCGGGAGTTACTTCTTAGTCTGTTATTCAGGAACGTGCCGATTCAGACTGCTACACAGGGTCCTGCAGATCTTTCCATTTGGTTTAGCAATGTTATCATAACCACTGCTCTGTGTTAATGGAGTGTGGCAGAAGAGTGCCCATTGTCCAGACTGGTCCAGCTCTGGGAATGTAGCCTCATTCCTTTCCTATAGCTTTTCTCTATAAAGGCAAAACACCATTGCTACCAATTCAAACAAACGCTTGAAGCTCAAGCAGAACGCTATTTTCAGCGGGACTATTTTACGCTTTTAAGGTCAAGCCAGTGCACCAGCACTTTTCTGAGTGGAGGTAGTTGTGAGGTTCTGTTTACTGAATCGTTTGATCTCTGGAGCAAAGTTGTTGACTTCACCAGTTAAAACTTTCCCTCTACGTGCCAGCTTAGCTTGTGACCTGTGAGTCAAACTACGTGCAGTGTATAAAAATTAAGTAGTATCCTTTAAAATAGTGTGCAGGCTCTTTGGTGGTGCTGTGGCTGCAGTGCCTGGATGGGGGCAGGTTGCATGTTGGGTATGGTTAATAAACATAGTTGTTCAGAGCCCAATGTGCTGTGATGAGCATAAGACCCAATAGGAGATACTTTCCTCTCCCTGCATCGTTAATCATAATAAATCTAAGCAGGTTGCCCAGGTGTCACTGAGCACGTCGGTGAGTCTGCCCAGCTGCAAGCAGTCGAAGAGAAAGCGCAATGTCCAGAGCAGCCCTGCTCTCGCTAGAACAGATTTTCTCAAGTGTTCAGCACCCACTGTTTTTCAGCATGACCCACTTTTTACTACCTTTAGACCTTTTCTCTTAGGTGTCTCTCTTGCTTCCATGGGTGTAGTTAATTATTCTGTTGGTGACACTTGTGTCAGATGCTACTAGCATTTTAACTATTGTCTCATTTAATCCTGTTCAGAGCAAGTCGAGACGATTCATTAGCTAAGATGCCAACAGGGTTGCTAACTCTTGCCATTTTGTCAGAAATCTCTCTGAAATTTTGGTGTTTCTTTCCAAGTCTCAGCTGCTGGGGTGTTTCTTTTTTTCATTACAAGAACCCCTAAATTCCCAGCCCAGATGATTGTGGAGAAAAAGCTTGAAAATGCACATGCTAATGAAGGCATGTCAAACTCGTCTGACCATGCGGACCAAATAAGTGGTGTGGGGCTGGATCAGCATACCTGACCTGGCAGCCACTCCAGCCAGTCTGAGACTCGCGTTGTGTGCAGTGCAGACCCTGGAGTGGCAGCATACAGCGCAGTCTGGCCTGAGCGGTAGCCACGCTTCATGCAGTGGCTGTCCCAGCAGCTCCAGGACTGCATCGCACGTGGTGCCTGTTCCAGCTACTCTGGGATCGGTGCTGCACGCGGGGCCTATAAACACTGCGTGCAGTGCAAGTCCCGGACTGGCTGAAGCAGGTGCTGGTTGTGGTAGAGTCCAGCCAGGGTGACAACTGCATGCAATGCAGCAGCTGCTCCAGTCGGACTGTGCTGCACGTAGTACCTGTTCTGGCCACTTTGGGATCCCATATGCTGGAGGGGGAAGGGGAAGGAGGGAGTCCAATCTGGCCTTCAGACTGACCCTTTGTCACAGGCATACTCCGTACTCTGTGCAGGTCTGATCAGACCCCGGGGCAGCACTTGGGCCCAGATGGCAGGTTGCACAGGCTGTATGTTTGATACAGCTGCTTTCATTTCCCCAAACCAGAAGGGGAGTGAAAAGAGCCCAAATTGTAGTATTAAAAAAACAAAATAACAGGATTTTTGAGTCAATCTTCAGATTTTTTTGTGACCTGATTAGAAGTTTGTGAACAAGAGAGGCTGCCATTGTGGTGCCAGTGCTCTGTGAGCCTGGTGCTCCTGCCACAGTTGCTCGGCCCAGCAAAGCTGCACCCTGGTAGCAATGGTGAGTAATGCTGAGGAAGAAACACTAGGAGGCCTTATCTTGCTGATGTACCAGACTCCAATTCCCCCGTCGACTGCCTCTAAAGGACCAACTTTAGGTTGGTCACTGAAGTGGTCAGAAAACTGACTGGTATACCCATGGAGACACTTTTGGACCCTCAGGTCTTAGAGGTAAGGAGCCCTTTAAAGATGGGAATATTTTTTCAAGTAGTTAAAAGGCCCTTTTGGATTGGGGTGATTGACATCCATGCTTGATCCAACCAGGGGAAAGTCACTGGGGACCAACCCAGACTGGGGCTGGAAACAGCTAAGCCTGCAGGCATGCCATTCCCATTTGGTAGTGGGAGGTGTAAATCTGAGCCCTCTGCTTTGTACCTCTGGAAAATTCATCTCAGCAGGCCTTCTTGTTTCACCATGTCAGGAACAAATGGCCCCTTGTAGCTCCCTGGGCAGTAAGCTGGCAGCCTGGAGAATATCTTTGCCTGAGCATGTTTTGTTGTGTAATACAATCACATCTTGGGCCATTACATTTTGAACAAGATCCTCTATCTCTGCTTTTGTTCTCTCCAGAGATATGAGACACAGGGAGTCCCCGCTACTCATGCTCAACACTCCCCCTGTCCAACAGCAGGAGATAAAGCTGTAGAATACAATTACCTGCCTTCAGATTTCCAGCTCTGATTAGGTGATAGAGGTGGGTGGAAAATAGATTTCCTGTCTTGCAAACCTTTCTGAGATTTCAAGATTCCAGACATTTTTCCTGATGAAACCAAGACTTTTTGATATCTTTCCTAGAACAGATGACATGGGAAACACCCAGTGGCACAGCCAGTACCCTGAGCTCCACTCTGAGAGAGGAAATTCAGCCAGATGAGGGGGAAAATGTAGCTTTGTGGGTCACTCATTTGATCAGGGCAGTGATGCTTAACCTTCCAGCCAGATCCTGTGGGCAGGATTGGTCCATGGGCAGGATCCATTGTGCTTGGTGTCAATCCATGGGAGCAACCGTGTGCCCTGGCCTGGCCCCATGCATTGAATCTGATGCACAAGGCTGTGTCATCCTGCCTGCAAGGCTCTGTGTGAGTCCAGAAATTCAGCAATGGGGGAGCAGTGGCAGCATTAATGGCCATAGCTTAATCTTTGGGAAGACCTGTGGGCTAGATGACATGGCCCCATGGGCCAGATTCTACCCACAGGCTGGAGGTTGAACATCACTGAGGTGAGAAATAGGAGAAGGCCTAGTGTTTAATTCCTGTCCTGCTGGGTGCCTTCAGCTTTCTGCAGCCACCCTCAGCAAGGAAGGTGGGAGTGCTGCTTATTTTGCCAAGAGGAAAATAAGTCTTCATTGCATGCATGCAGAGTCCTACCTGCCCATTAAGCCATAAAGAGTTGAAGTCGGGCAGCATCTCTGACTCGGGCTGTGTTGGACACAGGGCCAGGTTCTTATGATTCTCTATGAATCAGGAGTGACTCCATCAGAAATGCTCTGTTCACTCTGGTGGCACTGACAGTGGGACTGGCACTTATCCTTGTAAGCAGACATTTCCCATCTAGGAATGCTCTGTCAGAGTGTCAGGGGGCACACATCTGTCTCTGCTTTGGCTACTTGCATTTGCAAGGCTGTTGGAGAAATGTATAAGGGTAACAAGTACACTGAGCAGGTAGCAGGAAGGCTGGTCTGGAGGTGAAAGCCCAGAATGGGTGTGGGAGAGCTGAGCTCTGTGCCCAGCTCTCTCATCATGACCTTGGACCTCTGGATTAAACAAGAGGACAAACCTGGCCCAACAGGGATGTCTGTATCCTAAACCTACTTGCATCTTTCAGCTGTTGTGAGCTCTGTGGATAGCAGGGGCTGTAGGAGAGCAAGATCTTGTTAGGCTAATGTGTTAGGGCAGATATATGCCCTCTTATCTCCTGCCTCTTTTCTTAAGTTTCTAGTACAGACCCCTGTGGCTTCCCAGGCATCAGTTCCACTGCTTCAAGACTCTTTCCCTGCAGCACCTCTGCCTTTCCAGTTCCTCAGCAAGTTGGACTTTCTGTATCTTAGGCAGCATCTTGGGACTCTGCCTACATACCTCAGTGCTTTTGTGTCCCCCTCTTGCCTTGAATATTTCCATCTGTCGAGTTCTGGAAGCCTGGCTCGCAGTTAGCATCAAGGCCCTTTGCTGTGTGATCCCAGTGACAGCCACCTGCAGAGCCGCGGGCAGCCCTTTTGCATTCATCAGCTTGAAGGGGTTGTTATGCTGCTCCTGCTGGCCAGCAGGTTCTCCTGTGTCCTTTGGTATCCCTGAGCTTTGTAGCAATGCATGGGCAGTCCCTTCTGCATCAATTCTGCTTCTGTCGGCACCTGCTTTCTTTCAGTGACACTTGGGTTCCTCATCACTTTGCTGGGGGGACTTTGTGTCCATGTCTAGGATAATCTCCTGTCTTGAACCATTGCTGTGCCAATGTGCTAGATACTTACTACATGCATGAAGCTCACTTTTTGGGCTTTTGTCTCTCTTGTGTATTTTAAAACAATCTGCAAAGAGTCTTGTGCCATTTATTGAGATCCCCTAGGCTTGGTTAGAATCTGATGTTGTTCTGTTATAATCTGCAGTCAGAGTCTCTGGGGTGGTTTTTAAGAGATTCCTCTCTGGTTTGCAAATCTACACTCACCGCTGCTCCTTTTTGCTGTGTACTGAGCATTTGCAAAGTAGTCATGTCCCCAAGGTGTGCTCCCTTTGCATTAGATGGGGGTGAAGTGCCTTTTGGGAAGTGGCTATTCACACGGAAGAAATGCAGATGCAGGAGACTTCAAGAAAGCCAAATCTGCAATGGCACTCTGCCTGCCGGCATATGTCCTCTAACATCATTCTCCAAAGGGGCTGCATGAAGGATCTTAAAATTTTTTTCTGATACTGAATTTTGGAAGCTTGTCATCACCAGATGTTCAGAAGCCATTTGCCATCGTGAAATACATGCTGCAGAGATATAGCTTGGGTCCAGAGAGAGTGGCCCAGGCCCTCTCCGGGTTTCTTTCACTTTTCCCTTCTCTGTACACATCTACCTTTCTCCTTGCCCCTCTGAAATACTTACACATGCAGGTACATGTAATAGTCAGTTTTCTGATGGACACACTGGGGAGTGAATTGGCAACTTCCAGAGTTAGAAGCATAAGCTGCTACAGCCTGAACAAAAGGCCCTGACCTAGGACTCTAGCCGTTTTGTCAGGATATGCTAGTGTCCCAATGCACCAGCTGCTGCCATATTGCTGTCTATGTACGTCTAATGCCAAGACCCTGGTGCACCAAAACACTGCCAACACCACAGTGGTTCTTGACCTATTTGGATGCAAGGCACCCCTATGGTAATTTTAATGAATTGAGTGGTGCCCCATTTTAAAACCTAGTGCTTATTTCCTTGCAAGGGCTGGGTAAGGACTGAACCTGAGCCTGCACCCAGGTACAGAATCACTGACTTATAATCATTGTAGTGGTGGGTCCCAGCACCAAGGGCTCTAACTGTTCCTTCCCTACCCAGGCCTTCAGCCATACTGTGCACCTCAGTTTGCCAGCACAGCTTCTCGGGCATCATCCCTGGTGTCAGGTACCAGCTCTGCCTGAGACAGAGATAACCCCCAGGCAGCTTCACTGATGAACTCCTAGGCTTGGAGCATACCTGTGGCTGTAGGTGGGATGTGCTTGAGCCAAGTGAGGCATTCAGAACTTGTTGGCAGCACCATGCCTTCCAGGTTGGGTGAGCATGGCTCTCCCTCCCTGCTCCCAGGGGCTGGAGTAAGGAACTGGGGCCATGAGTCTGGGTCTCCTTCCGTTCTTTGCTGCTAGTCATGCACAGATCCGCCTCATCACTAGCCAGGCTGCTCCAGGTAGGGCTTCTCAGGCTTTCCATTAATGGATTCCACATTAAGATAGCGTACGCTGTGACCCCCACCTTCTCTTTTGTTAGTCAGTGTGCAGACTCTGCCTGCCCCTGTTATCTGCCATGCAAACCCCAGCCCCCTTGTTTTCCTTTTGGCCATCACGTCTCCCATCCCTTGATTGTTACCGGGATTCTAGCTCTCGTCTCACTGACTCACGCGGACGCTGCCCCTCTGCTGGTTCATGACTGCTGTAGCAGCTGCTCATATAGCAAGTGCATGTGCTTTTTTTAGCTGCAGTTAGCACTGAATTTTGTCCTGTGTACAACATGAATCCTCCACTCCTGCTTCCCATCTCTCTTCTCAGCTGGAAGCAAAGAGGAGCCAGCTCTCTGCAGAGCAGCTCTGTGAACCACAACATGAGACCCAAGCACTGAGTAGAAAGGGAGCTCCTCTCTCTGTCTTTGGCCACTTGTTAAGGCTCCCAGCTTGATGGTGATGATGTGGTGGGGATCTTCCAGGACCTGGAGTGAATCACCAGATTTTTTCATGCAGGGGTCATTATATTGCCTTCAGATGGGTTTGACTTCCCTGCTGATTCA
The DNA here is from genome assembly GCF_001723915.1 of Gavialis gangeticus. Lineage (NCBI taxonomy): Eukaryota > Metazoa > Chordata > Crocodylia > Gavialidae > Gavialis > Gavialis gangeticus. Next base: position 4,578,219 of record NW_017728964.1, read on the forward strand.
GACCGGTAGGTGGATGCTACAAATCTCTTTGCTTCCCATCTCTTTGTTCCCCTTTGGGTTGAACTCTAAACTAAAATAACTGCTGAGGCCCTGTTTGGGAGGGGGCAGAGATGCACAGCAGGATTACTAGGAGCTGGGGAGATGCACCTGCTCAGTAGCCAGAAGCACTGGGGCTGTTGGATTCAGTGAGCACCCTCCTGCCTAGGCCTACGGGGGTAGGCAGAGAGGGAGGGGATGCTTACATGCAACACTGCAGCTTGAGAGACCACATCACACAAGGCCACTAGCCCTGACCTTCCCCACTGAGTGCACCAGCTCTTTCATCTTAACAGGGAGAAGCGTTGTGCACCCAGGGCCTGAGCCATTGACACCTGGGCAGGACAACTGGCAGTGGATATTGGGGTGCAGTTCTGGGCTAGGTGGCTCACTAGGACTTTTCCACCTGCTGTGTCTATAATTTCCTTTCCTTTCGTTTCCTGCCAAGCTGTCTCCCATGGAGCAGTAGCTGGTGGTGAGGAGGGGGCAGGCTGCATGCATGGTGCTGACTCCTTATTTCTAGCAGCACAACTGCATTAAAAGATGCTGAAAAGATCCCAGGTCACAGAAGTGTGCCGCTTTGCTGTGGGAGTGCTTTCTGTGGTTGCCATAAGGATGTTATGTGGTGACCAATAGGAGGGGGGGTGGCCCCTGCAACAGCCAATGGAAAGAGAGGTGGTCCATGTAGTGGCCAGTAGGAGGGGAGATGGCCCTGGATGACCAATGGGACAGGGCGATGCCCTGGCAATTGCAAACAAATCTCCCTATTAAAATTCTACCCAACCAGGACTCCTGCCTCAAATAGACTGGCCAGGTGATGGTGGGGGGGAGGGGGAGGTGGCCCAGTGGGACAAAGCTGTGGTTTCTTGGCATGGGCCAGAGTTGTCCAGTGAAGCTGTGTGCACCAGCTGAGGTTATTTCACCAGGAACCCCTAACTGCCACCTTCCTGGCCCGCCCGCCCCATCACGTGGTCATGGAGCCTCCTAACCAAATCTGTCCTTGTGATGCATCCTGGTCAGAATAAACATGCCAATTAGATGCTGTGGCCAGGTCTGTACTCACCAGCTCAGTAGAAGGAGCAGCTTTAGGTTTGCACTCTCATATATATGCAATTAAGCCAGTATGTTGAATGCAGATGCCTAAAATTAGTATCCTGGCTTTGTGGAGACACTGCTAGTAGATAACTTGCTTAATTTTCAGAGGGTTTGAGTCCCCAGAGCTCCTGTTGAAGGTAAGGCTGCCCATCTCTCTCACTCCTGTGCAAATAACCATGGACCCTCCCACACTCAGACTAATTCACACCCACACACACATGCACATTAATTCTCTCCTGCAGTCTTCTACACGTACATACAGACGCATGCATTCTCTTTCTTTTGCACGTCCACAGAAGAGAGGCCCTTTTGTTTAAGATATTAGATTGCTGAGCAGCTGAGAAGAAAATTAATTGGCGTCTCTCTCATGCTTGCAGAAGCACAGAGTGAGCTTTGAACTCCTCGCCAGGGCTACATCCCAAAAGAGCTGTGCTGTCCTAATTGCCATTGGAGACAGTGACTTGAGGAAAAGGAAAGTTCCAAAGCTTCTTTAAAGCAATCATGTTTTTTTTTTTTATAGGGGAGAGTGGGAGTGGAGAGGAAGTGAATGAAAGTTATTATTTATATTACTGTAGTAATAAGGAATCCTAATCATAGACCAGGGCCCCATCATGTTAGCCAGTGTACAGGTAGGACATAAAGATGGTCCTTGCCCCAAGAAGCTGAAGGTCTATGTATAAGATGAAAGACAATAGATGGGTGCAGACAGCTGGAAGAGCGCAAGGGAATGCTGAGACAATATTGATTGTGATGATAGGGGAGTGGCTCAGTCCTTTTGCAGCCTAACCCTTGTCGGGTAGTTGATGGGGCTCATAGCAAAGGAAAGTCTTTCAGAAAGGATATGCAAGAAGACAGGGGTGGCTTTGTCCATATCTACAGGAAGCTTCATCCCAGCATGTCAGGTAGCATGGAAACAAGCACAAGGGCATGTACTGAAAATCTAACTAATCATCCAGTGATGGTGGTTGACATTATGGATGGACTGGAGGCTGGCATTGTGTACTGAATGGGGCATAATCAGAAGGAAGGGAATAAGTCACGCAGAGGAAGGTAGTGGAGGGAGGCAAAGAGGGGGACAACATGGGCAAAGTAATGGGCTAGGATAGGCTCACCATGCATCCTCAGAGCCTTTACTTTGCAGCCAGTCAGCCCTGTGTTGTGATCTTTTCCGCTCTCCCTGGCTGCCCTGGGCAGTGCTGCTTTTGGAGGCCTCAGGAACAGTAACAAGTGGTGCTGGTGGCGCAGTCAGGGGCAGCCATTCCACTGCCTCAGTGCTGGATCAGCACCCAGTCACTCGCACCAATGCAAAACGCTGCTGATCAGAACAGGTGAGCATTTTGCACTGGTGTAGGGGGCTACACAAAGTGAACGAGAGGCCAGGAAGTGTGTGTGTAGGTTCTAGTTATACCGTAGCCCTTGCTGAAGAAATCTTGAGAACTGCACTTGGATACATCTTGAAGAGACATAATTGTTTATACTCTTTAAATTCCCAGCTCCTTAAAGACAGCAAAACAGCAGGGCAGATGGCAGAATTCATTAGTGTTCTGCTTGTATTGCACTTGGCCAGATGGCGCTGTCCTCTTTCCCTTTGGCACTCACTTGCCTTGGGGGATAATGGTGTGTGTACTTCAGTGGTACTTTTAATCCACTGATGGGAGGTGGGAAACTCAGCTCCATTTGTTTGTGTGTAGATAATCTCTTGAGGCAGGTCAAATTAAATGAAGGGAAATAGCAGTCTTTGGAGATGAAACTCCTTTGTATGGTGCAGCGAGGGGAGTAAATGGGTGTTTGATGAACTGTCCTTGCAAGGGTAGTTGATATGGTCAGAATTTGGACAGTTTGCTTAATGCAGTAGGTGGAGTGTAGTACAAATAATTTTTCTTTAAATGCATTTATAAAGGGCACTTCAGCTAGGGAACATGAACCAGCAGCGAGAGTTTTAGGACTCGGGATACTTGGGTTGGTTTCCCACATATGCTGTGCGACCATTGGGAAATCACTTCTCTGTGGCTTTCTCTTCCCTCCTAATTTTTCTGTTTTTTCTGCCTAGACTGTAAGCTCTTTGAAGCGGGCACTCTCTTAAGCTTGGTTGGAGGTTCTTGGTGTTTCTCTAATAAAATAGGCTTAAAAATTGGGCGGGCTGTGACATGGTTGTCCTTGAGTGTTTTGCTGCAAACCTTCCTCTCTCCACAGCTCATTGCTGTAGCAGTGTAACTACAATTCTCTGACCTCATCATAGGAGAAGCTCACACTATGTGATGTGTAGTCATTAATTAAGCTTCACAATATCTTTGGGAGTATGTAAAGGACATATAGGAACCCCATGTCCTATTGTTCACATGCATATGCACCAGAATAGAATCCAACTGCTGTTTAAAAGCATCACTTTAGGACCATTTATGGTGGGAAGGAAGAATGCTGCATCCACTGGAAATTGCAGGGCGAGTTTAGCACTGCAGAATGTCATCATCCCAGTGGGAATTTTCCCTGGACACCAGACCTAAAAGCTAGGGTGACTGTATGTGCCATTTTTGCTGGGATGAACCTGTTGGTTTGGTCAGATGAGATTGTGCCATGCATTTGGTGAGAATGCAGTGGTAATTGTGCATGAAAAGGAGTTGCTGGTTCTCTGGTATCTCATAGTACCCTGAACCTCCATTCCCCACTTTCTGGTGCTCTGCAGCCACTCCCCTCTGCTCTCCTGCATACCCAGCTGAGATGGGAGCTCAGAGACAGCTGAGCGTGCCCAAATATGGAGCAGGAAGCAGATTCAGGGAATACACTCACCCTGCTAATAGCCTTTCCCTTACTCACCATGCAACGGGAGCTTCATTGAACCAAAATCTTTGCACAAGGACAAGTGCAAAGTCCTGCACTTGGCACAGAAGAGTACCATGCACTAGTACAGGCTGGCAACCAACTGCCTAAGCAGCAGCTCTGCCAAAAAGGACTTGAGGGTTACAGTGGACAAATAAGCTGGGTATGAGTCAACAGTGTGCCCATGTTGCCAATAAGGCTAACAGCTTACTGGTCTGCATTTGTAGAAGCATTGGCAGTGGATCAAGGGAAGTAATTATTCCCCTCTATTCTGCACTGGTGAGACCGCATCTGGAGTACTGTGTCCAGTTTCGGGCCCCCAACTACAGAAAGGATGTGGACAAGTTGGAGAGAGTCCAGCGGAGGGCAACAAGAATGGTTTGGGATCTGGGGCACACGACTTCTGAGGAGAGGCTGAAGGAACTGGGCTTATTTAGTGTAGAGAAGAGAAGACTGATGGGGGATTTGGTAGCAGCCTTTAACTACCTGAAGGGGGGTGGTTGGAAGAGGATGGAGCTGGACTGTTTTCAGTGGTGACAGAACAAGGAGCAATGGTCTCAGGTTGTAGCAAGGAAAGTTTAGGTTGGGTATTAGGAAAAACCTTTTCACTAGGAGGGTGGTGAAGCACTGAAAAGGGCTACCTAGCAAGGCGGTGGAATCTCCATCCTTGGAGGTTTTCAATACCCAGCTTGACAGTCTTGTCTGGGATGATCTAGTTGGGGCTGGTCCTGCTTTGAACAAGGGGTTGGACTGGATGTCCTCCTGAGGTCTCTTCCAGCCCTAATTTTTTATGAATCTAAAATGCAAGAATCTTTGATTTATATCACCTCTGAAAACCCTTCCCAGCAGCACAGAGCTCTTTACCAACAGTCCTGGGGCCCTGCTTCCATTGGGCCTTTGTGTCACGACCCTTTCAAGACAGATCCAACAAGAGGCAGGCACAAAAGTGATCCTTCCCTCAGCCTGGGCAGGGTGCAGCAAGGAGATGTCATTAGCCATGTTAATCTGAAGTCAGGTAGAAAGTAGGGTAGATTTGCACCTTGTGGACAGGTAAAGCAAGCCTGGGAAAGTTCCCGCAGGCCACAGACCCCAAGTGCCATAAAGCAATCACAGGCTTTCTGTTTTCTGCAGACAAGACAGAAACAGCTTCTTGCTGAACTTCTGTCTCCAGCACTGTCACGGCCCTGCGTTGCTCAGCCAGGCAGTTCCTTCTGCTTGAGCAAGACTCTGGGTCCAGGGAAAGCACAGAGCACCAGCCCACTCCTCGTCCCCACAGCAGTTTCCTCTCTCCCTTTTCCCAGACAATATCTCTTCTCCCTTTCCAGTAGGCTTTCCCTCATGAGAGGCAGAGCTAGCCAATCCTTTCTTTAGCAGGTCTGGCCTATGACTTAGGGGCCAGCCTGCTCTCCTCTGCCTCCTAAAGAGGTTTCTTCTAGCTGTTTTTCATACAGACCCTATCTGCAGTGGTTATCTGGACTGCGGTGAGTCCAGGTTTCAAACTTCTGCAGGGTGCAGCATTAACAGGAGCAGCTGGGGTATTATTCTGCATGTAAGTACGTGCAGGGGACTTGGACACTTCCACGAAGCGTACAGTTTAAATTCCAAGGTGAACCAACAGGCAGACAGAGCTGCTGCCCTGGGTTAGTCCAAGTGCAGAAGGATCCAGCCGTCAGTTCTGCATAGAGAGCTGTGCCCAAGGCCCATGCAGCACCACCCTCCTGAGCCCTGGCTTTTTCCCTGGCCCTTTGGCTGTGGGTGTGGAAGGGACATTAGGAGTGATACATAGGAAGCTCTTAGTGTAAGAGCAGAGGCAGAATGGATTGCTGATCCCAGGGTACAAGCTGGAGCTGATGCCTGCTAACACGCACTACTCTTGAGCCACTGCAGCATCCTAAGAACAGCTGACGCTAGCAATTTCATACTGAAAATGTGGGTTCAGTGGTGTCTGGGGTCCTGTTTCCAAATTCTTGCATGCAGCAGTTCAGAACCAAATTGGTCTTCCACACATGTGGTGGTGACTTCAGGTGCCAGAGTGTAGCACAGCAGCGTACGGCTGAATTCCTCAGTGGTGCTGAGCCAACGTGCCTGGAGAATGTGGGTCCTCAGCACATGTCAAAGCCTTATCCTTAGTGGGTTGCACTGCACTTTCCATCAACCCAGGGAAATATCCAGGCCTTTGAGAGAGTTCTTGGGCAGTGCCCGGCGCTTATGACGTTCATTAGCCTTTCCTCTCCCTGTCTTGTTGCATTAGGAGAAGGTATCTGCCAATCTTCTCTCCTTTCTCTGCCATGTATATTTATCCCATAGCCAAACAGTGCTTGTGATAATGATTTTTTGTGGGTACGTTCCTATGGCCTTCTGAATCAGTAGGACTTTTGGTTTGCTGCCTTCTACTGTCCTCTCTAGTTACAGGGTGAAATCCCAAAGGATCTCTGCTTCATCATTTTCTGTTAATGAATTGGATTTCTGCTTCCACCACCTCTGATCCCTTGGGAGGTGGTATTGCCCACCCAGGTCCCAATGAAAGGCACCAGCCACTTGGTTATGCCCTTCCCAGTACACACCTTGTGCCAGCCTCAAACAACTAGTGAGAGTCTCAATATACATATTGCATCTGTCTGTGTTACACCAGCTTTCAAAATGTGGTATCCAAAGCAATTTGTGTGAAGAACCTGATCTCATGCAGCTGTAATGAGGGCATTAGATGGGCTTATGTAAGCTGTCCTTAGCCCTTTGAAGCATCTTCATGAACATTCCTAATAATTTTTACTCACTTTGATGCAGGAGTTTTGTTTCCCACTTTGCAAATGGTCTTCATTCTCTGCTTGGGTTTCCTTCATTCCTTCCCACAGTTCTCACTTTACGTGCTACTTTTATAACAGCCAGCATACTATGTTCTTTGGGATAGTTTGAAAGGGCACAGTGTTGCCTAAACAGAAGATCTGTAGTGTTCCTCAAGCCCCTTCTTTCTGTCTAGGTACACAGAGTGTGTCAGTGTTTGCTTTGGTGGGTAAACCTCCATGTATGACAAGTTATTTTCTGGTCACAACCTCTTCTAGAATCCAATCTGTTATACCAGCAACACAAGACAGGACTCATTATTAAATGGCAAAATAAATACAGTCTTTGTGCGTGATGTGTCTGTAGACAGATAAGCAAAATGAACTGTGAGTCCCCTCTGAATATACACTTGCACATTTTCCTCATAGCCACCCCCTACGTATACATGTTCACCCTAAACAAAATCCCTCCCCAGATACACGCAGGCACCAAATGGTCCCAGCCCACCCACGCTGACCTGGCACCACCTCTTCCCATCAAACATAAGTGCCCAGCTGTAGTGAACACATGTGAAAGGATTTGTGTTCAACTGCAATGCACCCAAATTGCCTCCCCCTGTGTAATTAACTGAAATTACTGATATTGTCAGACTAGTTATTACTTAGAGAATACACTGTAATTTGAAAAGCCTAATATAACTCTTTCCTCATAGTAACCGGCTGCATGCTCCCCCCACCTCAGCTCTCCAGTCTGAAATATGCTCTCAGGTGTAGCTGTGACTTGCTCCAGTTTAAAGGTCCATTTGTTGTGAGCTGGATGTGATGGCAGGTTGGGGGGGGTGTGGAAATGATTACAGTGCTACTTCCTGCAATATCTTAGTGGAAAAGCTCCAGATTAACCAAAAGATAGAAGCAGAAACAGATTGGCATGCACCCACATGCATGCCTGCAAGGAGAAGGAGAGATGGGTATTGATGGAAAACAACGTACATTTTGCAAGTGAAGAGAGATTAAAGCACAGGTACATGGGGCTCGTCATGGGATCAGACCCCAGCTCACCCACTGGCCTGCCTCCACCACAGTCAGCTTCTGATGCTTCAGAGGAAGATGCAGAGCGCTGCAGCTGCGTGATAGTCAGCCAGGTCATGTGGGCAACAGTGAAAGAGAGGGTGTGCGAGAGCGCTTCCCTCAGAGAGTCACTGCTGAGCCAGTTTCCCAGGCTGCTTTTGGACCGTCGTGGGGAGCAGCTCGTGGTGTCCTGATCACAATTCTCATGGAGCAAATGCCCCCTGATGTGCCATTTCCGACGTGAGTGCTTCATTGGAGCCAGCCCAACCTCCCAAGTCATCAGGCTGCTAGCATAGGGGATGCTAATGGACATGTTTCTTTCCACCATCTGTTCCAGCCTCATCACAAATGCAAAAAGCTCATTCTGGGCAATGGTGGTGTGAAGAAGTGACTGGGACTGCTGGGCTGGTCAGGACTGAGGGAGGCATGTGTCTCCTCCAATTGAGTCACAAATCAAGGGGTGTCCTAGAAGAAGAAAGTGGGGAAGGGAGCTGTTTCCAAGTCAGAGGTCCCTGCAGGTTTCCTGTCACGCGTTCTGGTAGCTAGTGAGGTGAGCTACCCTCACACCTCCAAGCTGAGGGCCCAAGTCACCCTACCCCAGGGTCTCATGGTGCCATCTGCCAGCTCAGAAGGGGGCACTGGCATAAATGACCATGTGAAGCTCAGGATAAGGGTGACCTGGGCTTCTGCAGCCTCCCCAAGGTAACGTGTTTCCAGCAGGGCAAATAGGAAGGAGCCATGTTGTCTGGGAAGTGGTGCTTCAGGCTCCACCATGACAGGGATGCAGGACACAGATTGTCCCATCACCGTGTGTCACTGCTGGTGTTAATGATGGCGATGGCATCATGTCCCACAGCAACCAGACACTGCTGCTTCTCTTGGGGCATGGAGATGAACAGGAAAATACAAGTTGGACATCAGTATGAAATGGGCAGGTGCTCAGGGCTGGGCTTTTAGAGCACCTGCTAAAGCGGGCCAGTTTTTTCTGCTGTCTTCCTCCAAAGAAGCACCCATTGTTTTTACCCATTCTACCTTCATCTGCTGCTGATGCTGCCAGCCACAGGGCAAGCAAGCAAGGGGGCTCAGTGTAGCCTATGGCCATCATGTGCCTCTGCTCTTAACCAGTGTCACTTGTCAAAAACATTTCTATGGCAATACCTTGGCTAGCTTCCTCTGAGCTAGCGACCATCACTGGGATCCATGGTTGCTTATTTCCATCAAGCTGATATCTTTTAAGGTTATCATTGGGGTCAGGCCCTGATCTCTGTCTCAAAAGAGCTCACAGTTGAAAAGAGACAAGCTAGCAGAAGGGCAGGCTCAGAAACAGGTCCTGACAGTAGAGAGTTACTTGTCCAGGGCCTCACAGTTGGTGACTGCAAAGCTGGGAATTGACCCAGGTCACCCTGAGCCTAGTCCAGTGCACTGCCCGCAGGATGGTGCTACCTTCCTTGTCGTCCTGTGGCCTAGGGGTAAAGCATAGGAGGGGCACTCAGGAAATCCAGGTTGAATTCCTGGCTCTGTCACAAGCCTCCTGGGTGACTGTGGGGAAGTTGCTTCTCCTGCGTGTGCCTCGCTTTCCCCGTCTGTGAATGAGGGGTAAGCCTTAGTGCTTTGGTAAAGTGCTTTGAGATCATATGAAGGATCAACTCTGCACAAGAGCTGGTGATTACTGTTCTGCCCCTCACAGGTGCAGTGCAGGCAAAGCCAACCCTATGGCCAGCAGCTCTGGCTCTGCTGTGCTGCCTGGGGTTGTTGCTTTGTCTCGGGCTAAATGGCTTTCTGCAGTGATGCTTCTGTCCTGCAGTCTAAGGTTCACATATGCCACCGTGGCCCTGATTTGATTCTTGGGGTCCATTTGCTATGTGGCTGCCTCTCTCTACCTTGGGAAATCCTTCTGATACATCCCCAGTGGCAGGCCAGGCTCTTCCAAATCATTAAGCCAGGCTGCAGATTTACCTGTCCTCAGGATTTGCCTGTCATCCTCAGCACAGAGCAAAAGGGCAAAGGAGGCTGAGTAGCCTGTGCAAGATGGTCAGAGCCAAGCTGGGGCTGAGCAGCAGCCACCAGGTCAGATGTTCCTCATGCTGTAGCACAGAATATCAAAAACATCTCTATGGAAAGGGTGCAGTTTGCAGCACTGACCCAGAACAGTAGCTAGTGCATCCTGGTGTAGTCCAGCCCAGAGTTGTCCCATCCCACCACCACCTGATGCCAGCCCTGTGCCGCCAGTCTAGGGCACTTGTGCATCAGCTCTTTCTAGAGTCAGTGCCACAGCTCATGATGCTCCTGAGACCATCACATATTGGGAACCCCTGGCAATAGGTGAGGGCTGGGTCCATTTCATGATACTCTCTGGTGACCCTCTGCTTACCAGAAGAAACCCCACTGTAGCAGAGGGGTGTTAAGGGTTTGTAGTTGGGAGAGGCAGGGACCCAGGGGAGCCTTCACTGTCCAACTCAACCTTTCTGTTTACAGAGTTAGTGAAGAGTGCTGAAATAATGAGAGGTTTTTGAATGGCTAATGTTAATCATGTAATTATCTGTAATTACAGGCTTTGCAAGCCCTCTTATTACTTGTTTGCTTAGCTGGCACTTGTGGTGGTTTAACTGTCTGGTACTCATGCCTCAGTCTCTCACAACTCCTTCAACAGTGGGGAAGAGCTAAGACCAATATTTCCCAAAGTATTCATACCTGGGGCACACTTTTTTCTGGATTAAATGATGTGGCACACTTCACTCTTATACTCAAAAAGGTGTGGGTGTGTGTGTTTATAAGACATATGCAGTAGTGCCCAACATTTGGCCACATGGGCTGGATGAGAGGTGCTGGGTCAGTCCGTGGGCTGGTTCAGATCTACGGGCCCAGTCGTGGTGCACGGGGCCATGCTGGCTGGGGCCTGATCCTGCCACATGGGGCGTGGAAATTTGGCATCAGGGGAGCAGTGTCAGTGTTATTTGCCACTATTCCCTCAGTGCCGAATTTACAGACCCATTGGGAGCCCCACAGGCCAGATCTGGTACAGATAAAGTAGCATTTTTTGCGATGCAGATCAAACTTTAGGTATCTGACCCCCATAGCCACTGGAGTCAGAAAACACACATAGAGATCTGCAAAGGCTTTGCTGCCTAGGAGCCTGTTTAACACACTGGTGAATCCCACAAAGACTACAAAGTCCAGCTTACAATGTAGTGGTCGACGCCAGTAATAGCAACCTACAAGCCAAGTGAACCTGTTGGTTGCAATAGGCATCTACAGAAGGAGTTGAAGGGTGAATTTATTAGGCCTGTGTGAGTAGACAGCTATTTGATCTGCCTTCAGATCTGGCCGCTTTGGGTGCCAAGGATGCAATCCGGAGATCCTGACCAGGTTTCCGCTTTGATTCAGCCGATGCGGCTCCGAAGCTTCAGAGATACCTCGGAGACCTGGCCATAGGGTATAATGGGGAATCAATGAAATATCTATAACTTTGCTGTTTTTTGGCTGATTTGGATGAGAAACTTACAGGAGTGGTAGCCTCTGCTGAGAGCATGAAGCCTGCCAAGTTTCAAGAAGATCGGTGCAGGGGCTCAGGGGGAATTGTACCCCAAATTCTTGAAAGCAAAACTCATGTCACGTGTATGTGTTACACCACAGGGGGGTGAAAGCTGCAGGCCTGCTAGCCCGTGCTGTGGCCACGAAGCCTGCCAGCTGTTGAGGAGATTGGTGCAGGGCTTCTGGGGTCTGGGGCCCTGCATCTCTAGCTGCTGGCAGGCAAAACTCATGACATGGGTGCTTGTGCAACTGTGTCTGTCTTGGGGCATGGGGTGGGTGCGGAAAGGGGGGATGAAACGGACTGGG
>NW_017728964.1:4594851-4604101 GCF_001723915.1 Gavialis gangeticus
GATCTCCTCCACAGCTGGCAGGCTTCGTGACCACAGCACGGGCTAGCAGGCCTACAACTGTCACCCCTCTGCGCCTTAACACACAGTGTCACCCATGTCACGAGTTTTGCCTGTCAGCAGCTTGAGGTGCAGTCCCCCCCAAACCCCTGCACTGGACTTCTTGAAATTTGGCAGACTTTGTGGCCTCACCAGGGGCTACCACTCCTGCAAATTTCATCTAAATCAGACAAAAAACAACCAAGTTATAGATATTTCATTGATTCCCCATTATACCATATGGCTGGATCTCCGAGGTGGCTCCGAAGTGGTTCAGAAGCGCCAAACCGCTTTGGAAAGCCTAACGAAGCCAGCGCTTTGATCCGGACATGCTGCTTTGGACGCCAAAGCGTCCGAAGCTTCTCCGGATCCGAAGCACAGTCCAAAGCCTCGCACAGTGCTAGAATTTATTCCTGCCACTGGGGCTAAGTTAATCAGAAACGCCTCTTCCAAGCCCAGGGGCCTTGGATCTGTGGCTAAGACTTTTTCCCACTTCTCAGATCCCTGTCCTGCCATCCAGCAGGCCTGGCTTTTCCTGGCTACTTGACACTGCATCGACCACATGTTTGCACAGGCTGAAGACTTGGGGAGATTTGTGTGGGTGGAGCTGTATCTCATCCTTGGTAAGGTTGGTTCTCTGGGGGGTTCCTCTTTAATGGGTGTTTTTGGGCATGTGGCTCTGTAGGGATCTGTGGCACATGATCTTTCCTAGACTGCACAGTCCTCAGGTCTGGGTAATCTCTCACCTGAGTTAATTATTCTGCGTATAGCCTGGAGGGAATGTGTCACAGTGCAGGGCAGTGGAAGCCTACAGCCAAGCGGCTTATTTAGTGGCAGTGGCCTACAGCAACCTTTGAGCAGCTGTGGTTTGAATTATCAGAGCTTTGTCTGAAGTGAGCCGCCACCTGCAACTGGCCTGCTGCCATGTGTCACCAAATGCTGTTGAATTACCCTGACACTCAGTTGTCACTGCTGTCCTGGCTTCACAGGCCGGATACAATCCCTTTGCAGGCTGTATCCAGCCTGTGGGCCATGGGGTGCCAGCCCCTTGTCTAAGGGTTCTCCGCAGCCCTTAGAGGAGCCTGAGCCCCTGCTGAAACCACCCGAGTGTCGTCTTCACTGTCTCCTCTGGCAGGCTTCCAGCATGGAGCAAATCTCACTGTTGAGCACAGCAAAGGAGTCCAACCTCAGTTAAACAGGAATGGCAGCCTCATCATAGTGAGCACTCCCCATAGCCTCTTCTCTTATGGGTTTGGGGTATTTCCCTAGGAGGCTGAATTAGATGCTCCCTGTTGCTTATCTTCAGCAGAGCTGGGCAGTTTGTTGGTATCACTATTGCCCTGAAGTTTGGCAGCCAGTGTTGGTCTGGGTGACTGTTGGCTGGATTGTAAATGCAGCTGCTGTTTGCTTTTAAGCATGCCATTGACATGCACTGACTATTCCCAGACTCCAGGCAATGACCCCAGGAGGCATTTGCCAGTTAAATAGTATTGAAGAGTTCCCTGTTCTAGAATCCTGACAGATAATTTCTACCTCCCCGACAGCGTTAGCTGCCATCACTTGAGCACAAGCTATAAACACCAGCAGTTGCCTGAAGCCTCTGCTCTTCAATTTTGTACAGCAGGAGCAACAAAGATTTATCACGTCTTTGGATGAAATTGCAGTCTGCTCCCACTGCCTGTGTGATGCAGTCTGGAACCACAACTACAGACTCACCTGGTGCTTCCCTAAATCTTTCTGGGGTGTTGTTTCTGATGGCAGTATTAGAGTGTGTGCAGAAAGGGCCACTGGTTCATCAGGACAATCGCAGACAAATATATGAGCAAGGCTCTGGCTATTGGCCCTGGTGGTGTTAATTAGGGAGTTGGGTTTCAAAACTCCTGCGTTCTGGGGTGATCTGTCAGCCAATCAGCTCTTGAGTAAGTTACTTTACTACCATTATGCCTCAGTTTACCCTCTGGAACCACATTTACTGAACCACAATGGCTGAGCTTGGTGCTGTTTTTGAAAGGTGCATAGAAGGGATGCTAGGGAAATGCAAGGCAGTCTTTATTTTATATCCTTATTAGCAGAGTCCTGCTTCGCACCTGCCTTGCAGAAATTCACATCAGTTGATACATTTATTTAATGCTCCTTTTCCGATCATTTACTTAAGGTTAATTAGTGTCTGGAACACTTTTCCTCTTGTGCGTGCTGCACACAGAATAGCTCTTAAGCACAGGTGCACACTGCTGAGAAACACGTACACATGATTTCACCCTCACACATGCACTCTCCCTCTTCCACACGTAGTCGCGTGCACATTACCCATCTCTTGCCTGCCCTTTGCACCAACCCGGCTCTGGGGAGAGGAGTTTGCAGTTGACAGCGGGTGGCGTGGAGAAGCCTGGTGCATGCAGCAGGTGCCTGGAAAGGTGTGAGCTGCTGACTCCTGCTGAGTTGTGCTGCCCAACTGCTGGGTTTCACTGGGGGGGGGAATTTTTCATAATGTTGCGTTGCTGTCTCAGGACTGCAGTGTCACCCACCTGAGCTGGATCTCTCCGTTATTAAACTGTCCCCCCAACCCTGTTCACTTTCTCTGTGCAAGGAGAGGGATGAGAAGTGCTAACACATGGATGGATTTTATTAATTTCATTGTTTCATCAATTCACAAAGCAACCATTAGATTGCCTCATCTGACTCCTTTATATCACAGGCTATTGTGATTTACCCTATGTATGCTGTATTGAGTCCATTAACTTGTATTTGTTGAAGAAGCTTCCAGAAAAGCATCCATTCTGATCTGGGGGCCCCAAGGGATAGTAAATCTACCGATTCTCTTGGCCTTTTTTTTAGTGGTTAGTCACCCTTGCTGCTAAAACGATTGTGCCTAACTTTGATTTAAAATTTGTCTGGCTTCAACGTCTTATGCCTCTGCCCACTAGATTAAAGAGCCCTTTAGGACTTAAAGTTTTTCTTGCCCTGGAGGTACTTGTACAGTGGAATCAAGTGACCCCTTGATCTTTGAAGTGAAACAAGATTGGGCTCTTGAAATCTCACTTTAAGGCAGTGGATCTCAAACCTTCTGAACAGCTGGTCCTCTGTTAACCCTCGGCCTCTCTCACAGCCCAGCCTGTGCACTTACCTTCAGACTTCTGGTAGAAAAGATGTAGGGGAGTGATCTGTGGACCGCTTTGCACAGCCTTGCTGACTACCAGTGCTCCACATAAGGGACGTATTTTCTCTCTCTAAGGCATTATCTCCAATCCTTGAACCATTCTTTTGTCCCTTTTCTGCCCTCGTTGTACTATCTTGGCATCCCTTTTTGAATGTGGGCCCCAGACCTGTGTGCTGTATTCACCACTGTCAGATTCAGAGGTCAAATCACACCCCTGCTCCTCACTGCTCCCCCTGGTTTTCATTCCACTCCGGGTCCGGCTGCCTACGTCCTGGCCAAAACCTCACACCTGCCCCTCTCCTCTCCAGTCACTTTTGTTGCGTCTTCCTTCCACTCCTTCATGCTGATCAGTATTTTTCTGGAGCAAAATTGCATTCAGTGTGCAGAGTGCTGGGCAGAAATCTCTCCCAGTGCATCTTTCTTCTTGCGGCACTCAGCAGCCTTAGGCATGTCACTTAAGGGTACAGAGTGAAAGGCAAACTGTGGGCTGTCTGTATGTCCCCTGAGCACTCACTTCTGTACTTCTCTGTGCCTGAATATCATGTTCCTCTTGCACAGTAAGATTTCCATCCCCCTGAGATTTGGCATCTCCCAGGGCTTCTCTTACTCTTGCATGGCTCCTCCTCACTAAAGTATAGGCTGGGCTCTTGGCTGCTGCTCCTAATCTGCTTCTTGCAGTGGCTGGCTCAGCTGGAAGCGTGGGTCATTTTCCCTCCAGCTTGTAACCTACCCACTTTGCAATGAGGACACAGGATAAGTCATTCAAGTGCTGTTAGACCTCCATTGCCTTCCCACAATTCTCCCATGAACCCAGAAAGACAGATAAGTTCTCCTGCAGTTCCCTGCAACATAACTATAGGGTGTTTCTGCTTGCTAAAAACAGTGAGATGTGACATGCACAGGGAAGTGAGGCTTGCTGCAGTTGTGAGGATAGTCACTCTGATCACCAGGCTGTTCAGTGTGGACACTCAGACCTAGGGACTGCCAACCCGGGTGCCAACCACTTACGTTATCTCTGCAGTGAAGATGGGCACACATGGAATTGCTGATTCTGGGGCTGCTCCACAGTGGAGTTTCTGTAGGTTGTAACAGTGTTGTGGGGCATGTGGTTTGTATTCGAGTGGGTCAGAAACTAGGAGGCAAAGCATGAGCTGCAGAGAAGCAGAGGCAGAGATGAGCCTGGAGGCAAGTTCTCTTTTAGGAGAAATTACTGATAACCCCCAGAGGGAATGGGATGCAACAAAGGGTATGGGGGTGCTACTAGCAAAGTGTTGGTGATCTTTACCAGCTGTTTTATGTTCTCCTAATCCCATTCATTTCTTTGTTCCCTCTGCAGCCTCAACCTGATGTTGATGAGAGCGGTGGCTCTGGAAGAACCCAACCAGCCTCCCAGCTTCCCAGGGGACAGAGCTTCGTGCAGAACCATTTCCAGGCACAGTACAGGTAAGTGGGGGGGAGGGTGAGAGATGTCTTGTATCACCAGACCTTCCTGCCCCATCCTTTGCTGTGGAGCTCACAAACCTCCCCCACCCCAGACTTCACCCTGAGCAGCGAGCAGGGCAGGGCTGTGGAGAGGTGATGGTACTGAGAACATGGTACTTGGGTTCAGGACCAGCCCACACCAGCCATCAGCCACTTGTGGCACCTGGAACTAAAATGTAGTGGGCTTCCAAAATAAACAGATGGTGCTGGGAAGGGATCCTGCCATGGCAGATGAATGGAAACCTCCTGTGGCTTTTGCTGCCTAGGAATATAACCTGCAGCTGCCACATGTAATGACTCGTGGCCAGGATCTGTCCTCTCCTACTTGAGTGGAAAGAAAGAGTCACTGCAGAGAGATAGATACACGGGGATTACAGGAGTGTGTGTGACATCTCTTGGGGCTCTGCCACTCTTGGAGCATAAATTGGGACCCGTCTGCACCTCCCTCTTTATGTTACCACTTGCCCATACACATGCATTTTTCCAGCCAAGAGTTCTGCACAGACATGGGTACACATGCATGCACATACTTGCCCAACTGATAGTGAGATCTCATATACACTCATGCACACACATGTACACTTACACAGAGATGACAATTTTTAAGGATGTGCTTAAGACAGTCAGAAACATAATAATGCCACAGCCCCTTCTTGCCCTCTCCCCCCACATATCTTCTAGTCTCACCCTGCTCACTAGTGAACACACACAGCTTGTCCTCCTGTTAGCCCTGCAGAGCCACCTGGGGTGGGAGAGCAAGTGGGACTCTCCCTTGGGCAGCTGAGGCTGCAGGAACCTTACTTGTTGGGGATGATATCAGAGGCAGAAGGTACTGAGCTGGGTTTTAGATTGTAGGCTGAGTTTGTGGTACTGCATTGGTAAATCACCTTTATGGTTGTAAACTGATACAATTTGCTCTGAAGGTGGTTGAAAGAGAGCCCTTGCTGGGGATGTTTAGAGCTTCATGACTTTAACTGCACTTTAAACAATCCCTGATGTTTTCCATTGCTGCCGGGACCACGCTGTGGAATAGTTAGCTGGACAAGTCCGTGACAAGGCTGTGAGGCTAAAACAGGCTGTCACTGCAGAGATCCATTCCAGGTGACATCCCTAATAGCTAATACTTCACTGGCACCTTTCATTCAACCATCCTGAAGTACTGTGCAGATTTTACAGACAGGTACAGAGGAGCTGCTTCCCCCATTAATGAAATGCAGCCACTTATGTGGTGGAGCATGAAAACATGCAGCCATCCTCTGCTGTACTTTGTATAACAGTTTAGGACAGAACGAGAAGAAGATTATTATACCCAACCCAAAATACAGGAGGAATTTTGGGTGGGAAAAGGGTAATGATACATCTTGTAAATCAGCCATGAACCTTGGATGACACCCTCACTCTTGAAGTGCTATGGGACCTATAAAGTCTGTGTGTGGAAAGGGCACAGACTTTATTTTTAATCTGAAAGGCAACACCCTAAAGCAGTTTTGCACCCCAGAACTGCAGGTATACTTGGTTGGGTGGTGTGTCAGAATAGAGTTTCCCCTGCTGCCCCTCCAGCATGCTCAAGTGCAGGTACTGCAGGAAGCAGCTGCTTCTAGTTCTTGTTGCTGCTGTACAAATGCTATGGTCATGCCGGTTCGTGGGCAGCCAGGTCTGGGAATCTTTTGGGGCGGGGGGAGCAATCAGGAGCAGAAGAAAAGTGCAGAACTTGGGAAGCCAGAAGCTGGGAGGTCAATCTGAAGAGCTGAGTCAGAGCGCTGGAAGGTCTGGCAGAGCTTGGAGTCAGAAGGAAAGCTGGGTCAGGTAGCCAGGAGATCAAGCCAGGAGCTGGCTTAGGAAGCTGAAGGGTCAGGCTGAACATGGAGTTCAAGGGCAAGCTGTGTCAGGTAGCCAAGGGACTAGTCAGAGCTGGTAGAGACACAAGCCAGGGGTCAAGCAGCCTGGGTACAGGTTTAGCCCTGCTGCCCAGACATTTCCTCTTCTGCATCAGGAGTTTATATGGGAAGAGATGGTGGGGTCAGCAGACCCTGGCTGGCCACCCCGGGTGGCAGGGAATGAGTGAACGACCAGATCCAGAGGGAAATTTCTGGCTGGTTTGCTTGACCTGAGTGGTCAGCCAGAGAGGTGGCAGGCTGGGATGTGAGTGGCTGTGCCAGGCAGGCTGAGACCCCAGGTTTGAAGCCATGGCCTCACAGTTGTTTAGGATTTACTGTGGACATGTTACTCTGAGGCATCAGATTCTGGCTGTGTCTGGAGACGGGAGACTGGATCACAGAAAAGTGGGGCTGGAAGGGACCTCACAGTTATCTAGTTCTGCCTTCTGCTCAAGGCAGGATCATCCCTGACTAAAACATGCCAGCTAAGTGTCTGTCCAATCTGCTCGTAAAAATAATTATTCGAGCAGTTACAAGAGTCACGGGCCAGGATCCTATTGTGTTAGGCACTAGGCAAACGCAGCAAAAAGGTGGTTCTTGCTGTAGGGAGTTTCCAGTCTAAGTAGATTAGTAGTGTTGGCAGCACACTTTCTGCTAAGCCTCCAGGAGCATAATATGCTTGGAACAGAGGTTAGTAGAGCTGAACTGGGAGAGTGGAATGGAATCGGTAATTGTTGCGGCTCTGTAGGAGGCCTGTTGATTAGGTGATTTCATCGCCCTGAGAGTGCTGTTCAAATGCAGAACACTGCATCAGCCGCAGACACACAGGGAAGATAAGGAGTGACACCTCCACTTCGCATATTGGACACTAAGGCATGGGCAATCAGCCGGTCCAGAGCCGTAGAGCACAAGAGCCAGGATAAGTTCTCTGTGCTACCAGGCTCAAAGTTCTGTGTTTGCACCACAAATTTACATGGGGTGGCAATGTGGTACGGGGAGTAGGGTGCTGACCTGAGAGCCAGGCAACTGGTTCAGCCACTGACCTGTGACCTTGTGAAGGTCACTCTACCTCTCTGTGCCTCTGCTTCCCCCCCACACTTTGTCTGTCTTGCCTACTTGCTGTGTAAATTCCTGGGGACAGTCACTGCCTCTTGCTAAATGTTTGCATAACACCTCCCAAAATAAATCCCTGACCCGAGCTGGAGCAGGTGCTTGTCTCAGATCACTGGTAATGCTAATTGTAACAAACCCTTTTAACAAACCTAAGACTTTCCTGGGGGTTTAAGAGATTTAAAGATGTGCTTGTCTCAATACTAGCTGGCTAAGAGAGGCAGACAAAGTCCTGAAGAGCCTCAAAAATTGCCCTAAACACAATGCTCAGTCCTGTATCAGAAGCACAGCTGTTACTGTTAAAAACTCTTCGTTGCCAGTCATTACTGTGGGCTGGTGCTTGTAATCATTGTGAATTAAAATTTCTCTGTACTTTGAATAGGAAATAACAGTTGTTCAGTCTGTTGACTTTTTGGGACAAATCTTTTCGAAGTGCCACACCTACTTATGTCCTCAGCCTGATTTCCGGGGCTGTGGAGAGAAACATTCATACTTTCAGATCTTTTGAAGACTTGTCCAGCTCTTGGCATTTTTTTGTTTTTATTTTAGCAATGTTGCTACAATAGAAAATGAGAAGTATCAGGTTGGAATCCTCCAGACTGAATCTGTTCCTTGAGAGATTATTCCAAAGGTGTATAGTTTGCCTGTTGTTGCTTCTCCATGAAACAAGACTATCACAAAGACATCTGCTTCCCCCAAATCTGACAGCGCAGCTTTATGCATTTCAGAGAGCTGGTGGCATTGATGCTATTCCAGGAAAGAAGACTTAATAAGTAGCAATCTTGCTGAGATATTCATGTGCCTTTTACCACTGCTGTCTGAATGTAAATGATCAGAAGAACCAATCTGGAAATAAAATTTCAAAACTTGTTTAGAAACAAGATGGCAAAAATCCTGATTGTTAAGAGCGCTAGAACTGTCATGGGTCGAACGGCTGCATACGAGGACGGCTCTCGGGCAGTCTCTGAATGGGGTGGTCTGGGAAACGCTCAGAGGGGAGCCTGCCAAGAAACACTTAGCTGCTACAGGGGGTGACGTTGGTTGTTCTCTAGATCAGCAGGGGGCAACTCTTCTGGCAGGTGTTCCACAAATTTGCCTGGCACCCTTCCGATGTGCCACTCCAACCCCCTTTCCCTGCCCGAGGGTGGATGGTGCTTCCTGCCCTATCCCACTGCTCAGCTTTCTGCTCCTTGCCCTATCTACCACTGTGCTGCCTGTCCCTTTCCTGATCTGTCATGTGCCACACATGACACTTGTGGCATATGTTCCACAGATTGGCCACCCCTGCTCTAGATGGTACTGCTCTGCAGCCTCTCACCAGACAAACACCCTGGCATTTGAAGCCATTAAATAGCCAAAGACATTTTGTTTGTAAAAGATGATGTGTTAACTCTGGGGTTCCAGCATAGTCCACCTGACCTCCAATAGCATGACAGGGGTGGGGGAAGCAGGGCACCAGCCCTGGGAGCTGACTATGAGGGGGTGCCAGAATCCCCCCGTAGAAATCTTTACCGTGTCAAGGGCAACCCTATGCTGCCCGGCTATAGGAGTCGGGCAGCACAGCCCTAGACCCAGCAGTGCATCGGCA
>NW_017728964.1:4609101-4610026 GCF_001723915.1 Gavialis gangeticus
ATCCCCCCATAGAAATCTTTACCGTGTCAAGGGCAACCCTATGCTGCCCGGCTATAGGAGTCGGGCAGCACAGCCCTAGACCCAGCAGTGCATCGGCAGGGGGGAGTGGAGGGGGAAGGGAACGGTGCTTTCTCCCCCTTCACCCTGGGGAGTTTCTCCCAGCAGGCATAGCCCAGTGCCCAGCAGCATATCTTGGGTGGGTGGAGGTGGAAATGGGAGCCCATGGGCAGTTTCCAGGAAGCCTGCACTACAAGATTGCTGTCTCTGTTGCTGCTGCCCAAGCTTTCTGCACAGGGAAAGCAACTTCTACTGCTGCTGTCACCACTGCTGCTGCTGTAACCGCGCTGGCTTCAGTGGCCGCAGCAGCAGCTGCCTTCTGTGTAGAAAGGCTAAGCAGGTACGACTTCTCTTCCCCTCCCCACCCCTACGCTGATTGGCATACCCCCACTCCCACCTCCACCCTGGGTGCTGAATGAGCTTGCTATGCCTCTGCTGACTTCCCAGGTTTCTTGCTCTGGTTTCAATTAATGATAATTTTCTTCATTACTACTGGTCCTGATTTCATAGACAGTTGATCAGTCCCACCCTGGTGGCTGTGCAGATGGGTACAGTGATTTTTTTTTTTTAATTAAGTCAAAGGGAAAAAAAGAGCTGTAGCATTGTTACTGGAGAACACAGGTGAGCACTATGATTGTGCTCCAGCGAAATTTCTGAGTAGAGTAACAGCAAACAGACCTAGTTTGCCTCCATTCAGCAAGCAGAAGGAGAAGATAACACCTGTCCAGCCAGGGTACAGCTGACAGGCATTAGCATACCTGGTAAGACTGAGGGAATGTCAGATGGGCATTAGTTGATTAGGAGGCTTAGAGATTAGGGCGTTACATTTTTTCCTCTGCACGTCACATCACAGTCTGTGCACGGGTGC
>NW_017728964.1:4615026-4619661 GCF_001723915.1 Gavialis gangeticus
CCTGGTGGCTGTGCAGATGGGTACAGTGATTTTTTTTTTTTAATCAAGTCAAAGGGAAAAAAAGAGCTGTAGCATTGTTACTGGAGAACACAGGTGAGCACTATGATTGTGCTCCAGCGAAATTTCTGAGTAGAGTAACAGCAAACAGACCTAGTTTGCCTCCATTCAGCAAGCAGAAGGAGAAGATAACACCTGTCCAGCCAGGGTACAGCTGACAGGCATTAGCATACCTGGTAAGACTGAGGGAATGTCAGATGGGCATTAGTTGATTAGGAGGCTTAGAGATTAGGGCGTTACATTTTTTCCTCTGCACGTCACATCACAGTCTGTGCACGGGTGCATTGAAGCCTTGGCTCTGGAGTGGGGAGGGAGGGAGAGCAGAAACAAACAGGTTAGTGGGTTGATCTGTACGCTTCAGCTTTGCTCAGTTTTGTGGTGGAGATTTGCTCTGAACTCCTTTGTAAGTGCCACAAGTCACAGCACATATATTGTCAGCACTAGGAAAAGCGCCAGGAAAATCCAGTGCTCCCTGCAAATGGATTAAATTAAATGGACCCATTCAGCAACAGCAAGTTCCTGTGTATTATTGTGGTTATAACTTGGTAACTTGGAATACTCACTAAGTAACTCACCTATTGTCTCCAATGAGTTCAATTTGTATATAAGCTCTCCAAGGTAGGGCCAGGTTGTCCTCGGTGGTTTTTAGAGCACTGAGCACCTTGGCAGCACTCTGTAAATAATAAACCATAGTGAATAAGTAATCTGAGACAGCTGATGCAAGCCTCGATTGATCAGATATTCTGGGTTGTGGAGGAAGTGTTTTCTGTCACTCAGTAGGAGACAGCCTCGCCTCTGATCTTGCACTGAAACTGCCCCATTGTGGTTTGAGAGGTCTCGGTGCCACTGAAGGTGGCTTCTTTGGGCATTTTTAAACGTGCATGCATCACAATGCCAGGCACTTTGAAAAGCACCCGGTGCTGTGATGCATGCAGTTGTATAAGTGGCAAAATGCGCGTCAGCTCTGAGAAAATCCCAGCGGCATGCTTTTGAACTAAAACGCCTCAGAGATGCCTTAGTTCAAAAGCGCACCACCACCATTTTCTGTGGCAGGTCTCTGGTGTATCACTGGAAAAAAAGTATGTGTATAAATGCCCTTTGAGACTAGATGGATAGCAGAGATCCTAACCACCGGTGGTCCATAAATGTCATTTGATAACGGTGGGATGTGGGTTCATTTGGGTCCAGCCAGACGACTAACTCTCATAATAGTTGCATTCTGCTTTCCCCAAATTCCCTTTCTAGTTTCCTTTGCAAATTGTTTCTTTCACTGACATGAGCTATAGTGTAATTGTTGGTGTAGGGTGCTAAATAGATGCCTCGTTCCCCCCAGGGTCTATTATCATTATTTAGCTGTAGATCAAAGTAGCTGTGTGTTCATGTGTGTATGCACCATGACTTGGTGTTCTCTGAGTGAAGGACACTATGTAAATGGAAACGATTATTATGATTAAGATTTAAAGTGGAATGGATTGAAAAGGGTCTGAGGTATGGATATGGAGAGCATTGTTGTAGATGGGTTGCTGGTGAGTGGATGTGATAATTTTATCTGTGTGGTTCCTACCATTCACTTGGATATACTAAGCGAGCTCTGTCGCTGGCTGATGACAGATCTGGTCTCCTTGGAGATCTCTTTAAGCCCCAGCTGTTACTCTGATTGCTATTATTATCTGAAGAGCTGCACACACAAATATTTTGCCAACCTTGAGTGGAGGTATGAGCACAAAGGGTGAGATTTGGGGCCTGCTGTGGCTCCCATAATTAGACAAAGGTCAAGGATAAAGTTTCTCATATTCCCCACTGAAGAAAGTGGGGAAGGTGTTGGCTTTGATTTCCAGGCACATGGTTGCTGTAGGATGAGAAAGCTTCTGACTGGACGAGGGGGTAAAAAGCACCCTGTTCAAATTTGCAGATGACACTAAGATGTGCGGAGAAGTGGGCATGCCAGAAGGGAGGAATAGGCTGCAATTGGACCTAGACAGGTTACAGGGGTGGGCGGATGAGAACAGGATGGGTTTCAGCACTGACAAGTGCAAGGTGCTGCACCTGGGGAGGAAGAGCCAGCAGCATACCTACAGGCTGGGGAACTCCCTTCTCGTCAGGGCAGAGGCAGAGAAGGATCTTGGAGTCATGAACATGGGCCGACAATGTGGGGACGTGGTCAGGAAGGCCATACCTTGTCCTGCATCCACAGATGCATCTCAAGCAGGTCCAAAGAGGTGATCCTCCCCCTCTATGCGGCACTGGTCAGGCCGCAGCTGGAGTACTGCGTCCAGTTCTGGGCGCCGCACTTCAGGAGGGATGTGGACAGCATGGAGAGGGTCCAGAGGAAGGTCACTCACATGATCAGGGGGCAGCAGGGCAGACCCTACAAGGAGAGGCTACGGGACCTGAACCTGTTCAGCCTCCACAAGAAAAGGCTGAGGGGGGATCTAGTGGCCTGTTACAAACTAGTCAGGGGGGACCAGCAGGCATTGGGGGAGTCCCTGTTCCCCCAAGCACTACCAGGAGTGACCAGGAATAACGGTCACAAGCTGGCAGAGGGTAGATTTAGGCTAGATATCAGGAGGCGCTACTTCACGGTCAGGGCGGCTAGGATCTGGAACCAACTTCCAAGAGAAGTGGTGCTGGCTCCTACCCTGGGGGTCTTTAAGAGGAGGCTGGATGAAGACCTTGCTGGGGTCGTTTGACCCCAGTGCTCTTCCTGCCATGGCAGGGGGTCGGACTTGATGATCTGCCCAGGTCCCTTCTGACCCTACTAACTATGAAACTAGGGAAGACAGATGTCTCCATAACTAGAAGTTACATGTGCTTGTGGTCACTGCACCATAGTTACTCTGTACTTTGATCAGGAAGTAATTGGTATTGTATCTAGTGAGAGGCTCTTGAAAGGCACAAACACAGGTGCCAGTGTAGCTATTGTAGGGAAGGGTGTCATTCACAAAACACATGTGCTGGTAGAAGCCCTAGTTGTAGATATAGTTATCTCATCAAAAAAGTGCTTTTGCTGGTATTTATTTTACTCACTGATATCAGTTTGCCAGCAAAAGCACACTCTTGCTGACATAAGGTACATCTATGTTAGGAGGGATTTGCTAGCATAGTAATGCAGGTGTACCCATATCAGGGAAAGTTTTAAATAGAGACAGTGCCTTTGGCTCAGTCTACACTGGGGAAGCAAAGTGCATTCAGTAATATGTTCATTAAATACCATTTAGAAGCTCGAGGGTTGACTAGTTAACCTCTTTCTGCTAAGCAGTGTTTAGAAGTACGTTAATGAACATGTTCTAACTATAACACCTTTGATAAACACACTTCATTTTCCTTGTCTAGGCAAGGCCAGACCAGACCTTCTGCTTCAGGAATGTCTTTTGAATCGATAGAATGGTTTTGAAAAGGCAGAATGGTTTTGAAGGAGTGTTGTTGGGATGGGGATGTACTCTGCTGATGTGTTGGATTCATACATATGTAGTGAGCTGTTGACATGCGTTCTGCTCTCAGTTAAATCAGTGGAAGATTGTATATGCTGTATCATAAAATAATGGGACCCAATTTGTTACCTGTATATTACAGTGAATAGAAAAACACCTCAAATGGATTTGGTTCATAAATGGAACCAGCCTTTCCTCTGTGCACTTTACAGAAAGAGGAACTTTGCTGTGAGCGAAACATGCACTTGCCCTGGAGTCAATAGGATGAAAAGGGGATAGTGACTGGCCAAGAGTATGAAGAGGTGTGATTCCTGATTGACATAGCTGGGCCAGAGGAGGCCCTTAGTGCAGACAAGTTATGAAATTGGTATAGGTGTGCTAAAACTGGTGTAGCTGGTTTCACTTGTGGGTAATGTGTGGCGACAGTTTTACCACCCTGGTACAAAGTGCAGCTTTCCTGGTTTGACTGTGTCAGCAGTCACAGGGGTTGCCTGGCCTGTGCTCGTTCCTTTCCTGCTGCCAAAATACTGATAATGAAAGTTACTTAGGCTTTGCAAACATCCCCTGTAGCCCTGTGCTGAAGGGAGGGGACCTGTCCCCATTTTGCAGATGGGCGATTTGGAACTGAGACAGGGTCAGTGACTGACCTTAGATCATGGGGCAGCGCTTGAGCTTTCTAGGCACCTCTTCTCTAACCATTAGAACAGACTGCCTCAAAGGAGCATCTTTTCTGTGTTGTTGCATCCATCTCCATGCCAACAAAATATGCTTTTTGAAATAGGATC
Source organism: Gavialis gangeticus (assembly GCF_001723915.1). Classification (NCBI taxonomy): domain Eukaryota; kingdom Metazoa; phylum Chordata; order Crocodylia; family Gavialidae; genus Gavialis; species Gavialis gangeticus. Next base: position 4,619,300 of record NW_017728964.1, read on the forward strand.
ACCATTACAGGAGAGTGGATGCTGCATGCTTGTGCAAATTTGCTGGACCAAACTTGGGAAGCTGCTTCATGCTTTATGTTGCAATGCAGTGGGGTTGAGCATAGTAACCTCTCTATTGTAAAACATAATTTCATAGATTTCGTAGACATTAGGGCTGGAAGGGACCTCGGAAGATCTTCAAGTCCAGGCCCCCGCCCGAAGGGCAGGAAGGCAGCTGGGGCCATAGGATCCCAGCAAGATAAGCATCCAATTTACTCTTGAAGGTGTTCAAAGTAGGTGCTTGAACCACCTCCGATGGCAGGCTGTTCCAGACCTTGGGGGCTCGGACAGTAAAGAAATTCTTCCTTATGTCCAGCCTGAAA
>NW_017728964.1:4619947-4633382 GCF_001723915.1 Gavialis gangeticus
TTTTGGTCTTCCATTGCCTTGGCTGGAAACCCATTTTCATTAGCTGAGACTGTAACAGGCTACATTAAAAGAGGTGGCATCGCATAGGGCATGAGCTGCAGTGCCCAGGGCCTCCTGATTGCAAAGGAATAATCTAAGGGATGACAACAACAACATAATAAGAGAACCAGGGCAAGTGAAATCAAGGACCTTTGAATAGACTTGTTCTGAAGCCCTGAAGCAGAAAGCTGCCCTGGGGGCGCCAGTATCTGCCGACAGGGTCAGCAGCATTTGGCTGCTCTCAAAACACCATGTGAGCGCACAGAATCATTTCTGGTTTTGCCTCAGCAGCACATCCCAAAAGCATTATTTAAATAACAGGCATTTAAGTGCATTTAAATAAGAGCTGCAGAGGCAGCAAGTCATTCCCAGCCCTTGTCCGTCTGTGGGGTGATGTCAGTGGTCTTATACAAGGCGTATTTTCAACTCCCCAAATGTGTGATGTCTCTGACTGCTGCCACATTGTTTTCCAATTTACCCGGTCGACAGCATCATCTCCTGCTGATCAGTGAGAGCCAGCTCAGTGGCTGTCTGAGAGAAGCTGAAAGCTTGATAGGAAATTGTCAAAGGCCTTTTTCTTAGAAATATAAGCAATTTTTTCTCCCTCTTCTCTCTAGAAATATTGCAGCAGAACCAGAATTTCCCCTGAGCAAACCCGTCCTGCTTTACGTCCCCTTTGGTGGCCTTCTGGAGTTGAGTTAAATTATGTCCACAGGGTGAAATCCTGGCACCACTAGTATTTTACCTTTAAGTGCAGTGGGGCCATTTGCATCCAAAGGATTCTTGTTCCATCAGTTCTCAGAGAGGACTAGGATGTGGTTTAACAAACTGAAGGTCTTCTAGGTAGTCCATTTTCTAGTTCTCCACTGAGGGCACAATCCCTGTCTGTCCTTTTGAGGAGCCATCCCCTTGGAGGATGGTGTTACCATTATATGATGACAGCACTCCACCAGGATTATCTCTTTTTCTTGGTGACCTGTGTGCTCTTTCAAAACAATGGCATCTCTGTCACATGCTGCAGCAACCCAGAGGAAATGTCACCAATCTCTCGTAGATAAATCAGTCACCTGAATCTCCCTCTGACCCCTGTGCTGTCCACAGGCCTTCGTGACAGCACTGCAAGCAGGAGGCACATGCTTGGTATGCCAAACCTTATCCATCTCCAATTAATTCCTCTCCATACATAAAGAATGGTGCTTTAATTTTCATTAGTCTATCAACTCAGATCTGTGTGTTTAAAGCTTGTCTTTATGCAAAAAGATCTATTAATTTGCAATGCTGCTTCCCTCGGAGTTTGGTAAGTTTGAAAGGTGACAGATAACTAGGTTTCAAGCCTAAAAGGATTTTGATTAGGTTTTTAATTTTTTTTTTCTTTTTTTAAATGAGAAAATGGAAAACTGATGGGGGAAAAGAAAGCATGAGCTAAGGTGGTTAATGGTATTAAATATTCATTGCTGCAGGGACTTTGATGGAAAGTTTCCTTCAAGATGATGTGGCCAAGACAAAATGGCTCTCTTTGTTAGGAATTTTCCCTTCAATTGAAAGGAGGCCAGCTGTCCAGCTAAACCCCTGGTTGTTCTGGACCCAGGCAGATTTTAGCATGGCAGTTTTCATTTCAAGAGGCAATGCAGCTTTTTCTCAGAGTGGCTTCTCCACGGGGTGACCTGGAATGGGAAAACCAGTTTACCCATGTGCTTTTTTTGTTTTCTCATGATAGAGTTTGAAGGCCTGAAAAGTTGTTAGGCTTTTTACATTTTTATTTTACTTTTTTAATGTATTCTTGCTTGTGTGTTTAAAATATCAAAAAATATGTTTGCAGTGTGAGGTTTGTTGTTGAGGTTTTATTGGGGGGTGAGGGGGTGGGGGGGATGTGGTTTGGAGAATCTCATTGGAAGACCGGAGAATTGAGGTGGAACTTTTTCATGGCCTCTAATTGAAGCTGAAGGTGGAAATATATTTAATCTTTATCAAAGGAGTTGTTTTTTATCCCAGTGTCTTTCAGGAGTTTGATGCTGACAAAAACAGGGAATGCGGTTTAAGCAGTCTATCAGTCATTTCTCAATGACAAACCAAGTACTCAGGATAATGTAATGTAATGTAACAAAGGCAGCCTCTTCTTCAAGGATCTTACAATCCAAATAAAAGACAAAACACAGATTGACACAACAGCCTAATGGAGGAGTACAAGGAAATAGTAGGACTGTACTGGTTAATGTGCTGGGCCGCTAGATCATCCCATGCAGTAGTTGCTACACATGCCCAAGGTTGGAGTTGAAAGAAATAGATAACTCTAGGTTTGCTTTTCAACTCTGTGAGCCCCAAAGGGTAATAGGGATGGAAAGGCCAAACAGAGGGGAAGATGCAGGATCCTGGAGGGCAAGTTTTGGAGACCCAGGGACAGTCTCTGCAAAAGGCAACTTGTATCTGAAGTCCCACATTGCTTCTAGACACTTGCAGGCATATATATCATCCTTACCGAGCAAAAAGGGGGTGATATGAGGTACTCAGCTTTGCTAAAACAAGTGATTTTGCAGAGCACCACATCAATGGTTCTGTTAGCAGCACTGAAAAAAGATTGTGCTGCTCAAGGCAATCAGGGACTAGCATGCCACTGACACTACCAGGGTCCACATGCTACCATCTGCAGAGAAAGTGCCCAGGAGCAGTAATGTCCTATTACAGCTGACTTGTTCTTGCCCGGTGGTGGCGGTGGTGGAGGAAAGTTGGTAGAGGCACCTCAAGGACTTCCAAGGACAAAGTCAGCTTGAGGGAGTCTGCGTGTAGCAGTTCCCTCCTTTGGTCTCGGGGCAGGGGCGCTCGCAGTGCAGCCAGGATTCTGCAAGAGGGGAAGTCTCCTAATCGGGTTGAGTTGCAGGAGAGCTGGACCTGGGTGCTCAGGATACCTGCGACTAGAATAAATGCCAGAGGCTGGCAAAGAGGCTGGCCCTTCTGAATGGGAGGCAGCTAGTGTCATATGAGACTTTATTTCGGGCTTCAACCTGGATGTAACAGAAAAGAGGGAACAAAGGCTGATTAGGAGGCCAAGAGGTGCTGCTTGCTTTATGCCTTCTCACAAAGAGAGGAGCATGCTGCTTAGCTCTCCTGTAGGTTTTCACCAGTGGCTGTCAAGACAAGCCATTATCACTGTTCTTGACTTACTCAAGATGGTTTGGGAGCAAAAGTGGGGTAAGAACCCCCTGGCTGGCAGCCTTGGACACTGGCCATGAGACTGTGCTCTGTGTCCTCACCCCTAGTCTGAGGGCAGTAGGGGACTTCTCTGGGTTCAGCGGATCTGGGTTCAAGGGAGGTGGCACTGCCCGGGAGGTGGGAGCAGGGAGTGGGGTTTGGAGACTGGTTTCTGTTTGTCCGTGAATATAACTGGGATAGTAGCACTGTGGCCATTAGACTAGAGCTAGGGGTGCTGGCTGGAAAGGGCCTCAGACTCTGGTAAAATTGTGCTTCATCCCTGATGCACAGGGATCAGGGATCCCTGATCAACAGGAGCTTCCTCCTAGTGGGCAATGAGAGGCACTTTCCCATGCTGGTGTCTGTCATATGGTGGGGAGAGGGGAGCAGCTAGTCCCTGCAGGAGCCGGGGGTGCTGCTCTTTGGCAGGATCTAGATCAATGGTTCTCAACCTTTTTAGACTTGAGCCCCCCCCTCCATAACACTGGTGAACTGAGCAGCACCCCATTTCAAAATCCAGATGTGTTACAGTGCTTACTTCTTTGCAGTGGGGCTGGGCATGGGCAGATCCAAGATGTTTTAAAGGGATGTGCAACACACTACTCTGGACCATAGGGGATGGGGGCAAAGTGTGGCTGGAGCCCCTGGGGTGCTGGACAGAGAGCAGGCACACAAAGAAGGGAGGACCCACTGACATGGCTGCTGTTATCTGTGCTTAGGGCAAGCCCAGAGCCATTTCTGCCCCACTCCAACTGTGGGCTGTGGAGAGCAGCTACGTGGGGTGCCAGGCTCACCTGAGGACAGAGGCTGAGGCAGCAGTTTTCTCCTTCCAGCACCTCCTGGATCAGGGCAGGAGCAGCACTATCAGCTGGGGACAGCAATGGCAGTGGCAGGAGGGGGGTGCGTCAGCAGTGCTGCAGCCCCTGGGATCCAGCCCTGGGGAGTGGAGGAAGGAGCAGCCGGGCAGTATTGTGCTGACCTCCTTGCAGAGGGCCGAGCTGTGGAGTTGGGGGGTGGCCAGGCTGGGAAGAGCTCGAGCTGATCTGCTTATCTCCCCACACATTGCTTATCTCCTCTCACCTTGCAGCACCCTTCAAATGACCCCCCAGCACGCCAGTGTGCCACAGCACCCTGGCTGAGAAGCACTCTTCTGGGTGCTTTTGTGGTCCCTTTCACTATTTCTTCTGTCTGGGAGACGTTCCAGACATTACTCTAGTCTCCAAATGTGACACTCCACTTCCAGCCTCCCCTTTGCAACAGGAGCTCAGCTTCTCTACGAACCTAGCCCAGCCACCTGTGCCTCAAGCCACTGTCCTGACAGCCTGGAGTGGGTATCGCCACTCTTGTCTTGGTGGCCTAATGCCAGCTGTGCAGCCAAGCTGCCCCTCAGTTTGGGGTGACTTTGCTGAGGACTTGAATGTGTATTGCCATAACAATGCACAGGCATTCAGTCCTCACTAACAGCAAGAGGGATCAGTGGCTAAATCCCATAGCCACCTAAATTCCTCTGTCTAAAAGGTGAAGCTGGCCACTTCAGCCACAACTCAGCCATGTAGAGATGCACAATATCAGCAGTGAAGGGGAAGACAGCTCCATAGCCAGGTGGTAGCCAGCCACAGAAGCTGGAGGGGGCAACCAGCGTTCACCGTCAACATTTTACACGGGCCACACTGCAGTTTGTCGGCTCTCTTACCCGGCTCTCATAGCTAGCACAGAGCGTGGATAGGGCAGGTGAGCGCTCCCTGCTTTTTAGCTCTCGGGTCTTGCATTTCCACGGAGGCAGAATTCTCTCCTCTTCCTGCCTGCGGAGGACAAAGGCTCAGTTTCTCACAGCAATCAGCTTCTCACTGCTGGAAGCTTTCTCTGATTTGCCTGCTTAGAAGCCCGTTTTTCTTTCGTGACAAGGAGAGTTTTAAAGCTTTTCTGCAAGTAATTTGCCCTTAAGGTGGTGATCTCGTTTTGAAAATCACGTAGCAACAACAGTAGCTCTTTTAGTCAGTCAGTCCATCCATCATATATCAGACTCAGGTTTGGTGGCTTTGTGCTGCTCTATGTTGTTATTAGCTGGAGAACTAGCACCGTCCAGAATTGTGAAGACAGTAGGTGATTCTGAGAGTCCGACTGACACAACTTTTACTGCTGATGAAAACGGACCCTGGTGCGGTGCCAGTTTGCCTTTGGTGAAGAACCAGTCCGATGCTTGAGATGGAAGAGATCCAGCTTGTCTCTTAGGTCCTGGGCTGGATTTGCAGGTGCAGCAGTTAGAGGCATATTTTTTTTACTTAAAAATTGTATGCATTCACAACATGGCTTTGCAGATCCTCATCTTATCAAATATTAAGTGTGAAAGGGGGAGGAGCCAGAACCCAGAGAGAAACTACAGCCACTTCCCACAGCCAGCCAAGAGTGCTGAAAGATGTCAAGCTGAGAGCGGCGAAAGAGTTTCGGACTATGTGACTGAGCTGTTAGCAAAAAAGCTGGTTCTCTGGTTACAGTTAACTATTCTGTCTGAGGCCTGGGGCAAAGTGGACCTTTGTGGGTCTACAAGATAGTGTTTCACTTGAATCTGAGGTCCTGGAAAAGAGAGGTGAATCTCAGTTCTTCTTTGAGAAAGGAAACATCAAAGCCTTTTCCTTGTAAAGAGCCTTAACTCTGTTACTCATTTTCCCAAGAGATCCCAGCTAGGGTGGGTTGACATTTTTTTCATCAATCAGTTTGGAATGAAAAGTTTTGTTCCCTTCCAGATTTTTACTTTTTCAGTGAAAATACCAAACCACCTGGGGCGGGGAGGTGTGGGCAGGAAGAATTGGGACCATAGTTATGGGTCCTTTAATAGCTGGGACAGTGTCAGAGACTGCGTGAGTGGATCTGTGCATGCATGGAAGTGTGTGCCCATGTGGAGGGGGTTATGCAAGTGGGTGAGAAGGCATGTAAAGAATTCATTGCATCTGGTTAATCTCCTGCTAAGTGGAGGCAATACATTTTACCTTGACTTCTCAATCTGCAGAACTCCATACCCCGTTCCTCTCTAACCGGGAGCAGATCACGGGCTGTTTTCTTTCCTGCACTGCTGAGGCTTAGTGTTCGGCCAAGCATCATTGTTGGAAAGTAGTTGTTGGGAAAGTGCTAGTCTTGGGGGTTAAGGGAGACAATCTCCCAGGCAGCTAGGGCAGTCTTCTGGGTGCTCTGTCCCCAGCGGAGAGCCAGAGGGTTTGTGTGGCCAGGGAGATAGTGTGCAGTGCGCTGTCGTAGTGCTCACTGATAGACCTGCTGTTACTGGCTCACATGTTTTTGAGGGCAAGGGTGTGTTGACTGGGGAGCTGGGGGTATGTCTGATCTGACAGATTTCAGTCTAGTCAAGTGGGTAGTGCTGTCCTCCTAATAGGAGTTACTGCATGCAACAAGTATCCCTTCCTTTTCATGTGCGCAGGGTAAGCGGTGTTGGCAGTGCGCTCCACCTACGTTTGGCTGGGTTGAAATCCAGGTCCCACTGAAACGACAAGAGCTTTTCCCCATGGCACTTGGCAGCAGTCAGGCAGCACTACCAACCCTCATACATGAGCAGTGATGCTTTCAAGAGAGCATATCAGTAACTCCTCCTTACATCTTTCATGACTCCTTGCCTTTTTATACCCTGTTTGTTGTCTGTGGGCCTGCATGCTCACTGCATTTTGAGTTGGTTACCAGTCTGAGCGAAAGCAGCACCCAGCTTTGGCCTGTGCTCCCTAGCCAAGCCAGCCACAGATGCAAGCACCACAAAACTTGGGAGAGAGGGTTTTGTATGTGGATGAGAAGGGAATTAGAGGCAATTCTGGAGTAAAAACCTGGGGTAATTCTGCTGTGAAGACATACCCAAGCAAGAGTGGATCCTTACATCTGATTTCCTCAGTGCTGCACCTGGCCATGGAAAGCTGTTATTTCAACTTCCCCGGACTCATTCCACATGCACTAGAGAGCTAACTGTAGGCAAGTTAGTGCAGTTGAAAAAAATTTTGCAACTTGAAGAAGAATCAGGCCCTCTGTGCAGAAGCCTAGCCCTCTTCTTGCCTTTCTGTATTAATCTTGATTGTTTCATGACCATCTGAGAAGAGTTTCAATTCATGTCCTTGGGCTCCCAGGATTTAAGTCCTTCTAAGCATGGACACTGTGCTTGCAAGTTTAAAATTCTTTTCTAAAAATATTGGGTCCTCTTAGTAAGGTTCTGTCATAGTTTAGCAGAGACCCATAATTCCCTGTATCTTTCCCAGCCCATATGTGAATGGGTTCAATCTAATCTGGACCGGTTTGAGATTGGGGCTATGTGGTTGTGGATGAAAATTTGTGGGACTCTTCCTCCTGATTTTTATAATCATTTATTACAAGTCTGGTTATAGTTGGAGTATTACCCAGAACATTTCTATTACTCAGATCATAACTGGGTTGGCACCCTACATTGTTGTGTTATTACAACAGTCAGTGTTGGGTTATTGTCCAAGCCTTACTCTGTAATGCTTCAGGGAAATTCCAGCTGTTCGATAGCATAGTGAGAAATAGCATAGTGGAGCCATAATTTTGAGAAATCTGGCAACTGACTGATAGAAAGTGGGTTTGATACATGAAGGCCAGCTGGTTCTATATCAGTGTTGTGTGCAACTTTATTAATATAAGCTGCATCCACACCAAGTGGTTTGCCTGTACAAAAATGGCAAAAAATGGCCAAACCGCAACATCTCTGTGGTGCTTTCCATACTATAAACACAAGCATCAGTAAATTAACTCCAGCCCAAGAGAAAGATCTGATAATTGTCCCCATTTTTAGATGAGCACAACTTGAAAGCTTTAATCTAAACTCCATTGAAGTCAAAAGGCTTCTGTTGTCTCCCATTGGCTTTGGATTAGATCCCAAGGGTCAGTTATTTTATGGGAGTTAGGCACCTAATTGCATTTAAAAATGTGGTCTTAACTGACTTGCCCAAATGAATTGATGATAAAAGCAATGTGAGCGTTCTCTGCTGTACACAGCCTCATTATATCAGCCTCAAATACAAAATCCAAATCCTTCTGGAAGATGGAGTGGAGGCTTCTTCACAGAAATCTTGTTCTCATTTCTGTCCTTCTTCGCAACCTTGAACATGCAGTTTTGTCTTCCTCTGTATGACACAAGGAGGTTGTCCCTCATCTCATCACTGTGCTCTCCGCTGTAATGGCTGGTTGAGGTTCCTTTTAGGCAACCTCCTTGCTGAAGATGTTCTTTAAGACAGAGGCAAGACTGCAATGGTGACAACTTGTAGTGTCATTCGGAAGAATGGTTACCATCGTAGTAACCAGTCCCAGTGATTGAACCTGGATTGTAATGAATCTGCTTAGGAGCTAACCAAATACCATTGTGATTCACTCTCCTTTATCCAACTCTTCATCTAACTAGCTATCATTTTTAGTTGTAAAGTACAAGGAGCTTCTTTTTATAAAGGTTTAGTTATAAAGGGGTGCTACTTTGCCCTGGCAGATCTCCTGAGATCAAACAAAGCTGTGTGTGATAAAGACTTTGTGCAGAAAGTGCCAGGAACAGAATATAATTTGAAAGATCACCCTGCTGCCGCTGCTTAAATTAAAATAGGCCAAGTCAGTGGGGGACTGCTTGCTCCATATCCTCATGGGTGGAGATCACTGACACAGGCCTCACAATGCACCACCTCAAGTATTGGAGGCAGCTTTTTTTCCAGGCACTTAGGCAGACAAGCAGGGAGGATAGAAGAAGTAGACCAAACCAGCCTGAAACTCTTTTCAGCTTCCAAGATGTTGAGTTTACTTTTGCTGGGGTGCACTTGCATGAGCTCTTGGCTCAGACTGGGCATATTGGTAAGCTGTCCTGCTGGCCATGGCACTGGTACTCGGGGAGTTGAGTGCTGTTCCCAGTTTTGCCATAGTTTCTTTGAGTACATGACTTGATCTCTCTGGGCCAGGTTCTCATGTTCTTGCTTGTGCTAAGTAATGCCTTTTTTCTTAATCCAGTTCTTAGCTGACATGAGTACTGGGCAGAAAGGCTGCCTTGAATGTGATCTGTAAAACGAGGACAATTGTTCCTTTGTGTGTGTGTGAGCTCTCTGGGGTGGGAACTGCCTATTATCATGTGTGCACTGCCTACAACAGCAGCTCCCAATCTCTTGCTGTGGCTGTCCTATTTTAAACAGTCCGTGACCCACATTGGAGTCTGAGCCTAGCTGCTATAACTGAATTGGGGGGTGAGGGGAGACCCCCACTTATGAAATGTTGTGACTCCATTTGGAGGGCGTGCAACCACAGTGCACTACTTAGCTGGCCCTGATCATGGCTGGGCCCACAATTGCTACTTTGAAAAAAGGTGACCAAACGAGGAGGCAGAGGGCTGTTGTGCAGAGCATGCAGCAGGGTCGGGGTGCGGCTGATGAGATGGAACGGAGCAAAAGGGAGCCGCGCTGGTGCGAGGGGACACCTTGCTCTGCAAGGAGGGAGCAGAGGGGCTGGTGATGGCGGGTCCCTCTGATGCCTTCCACTATGGGCAGTGGTCAGGTGAGGTGTGTGCTTCCCCCCCTGCTGGGATACTGGCTCCGTGATGGCCACGTGACTACCAAGTACACTGGTCTAGTAGTTTGTGCCCAGTGACTGGCAGGGAGGAGCCATGCCGTCTAGTTTTTTGCTGCCCCCTTTTGGCCTTTCCCTCGAGGGTGCCGAGTGCCCTTAGTTCGCATTGCTTTCAACAGGAGCAGTGAGGACTTGCGGGAAAGACTCGGCTCCTTTTGCTGCTCAATCATAGCCAAGTCTCTTAACTTTTCTGCCCCTTCCTCAGGTTCCTCTGAGGGGGTGCTGGTGCTTGCCCTGCTCTGTTAAGCTCTTGGTAGAGCAGTGCTAGGAATTGCTATTAGGGAGATCAAGCTACCTGCAAAATCCTCTTAGCTTCCCATCTGCAAACTGAGGCACCTTGAAATGGGGTGCACTTGGCACTGCTCTGTTGCTAGGTGACTGCTTTACAGAGTCCCACCAGAACGTCCTTTTTTGTCATGAGCCGCCAATGGATGAAACGCTTTCTGCGTCCGATGAATGAAGATTAGCAGCACAATGGCTCCGTGAGGCGGACTAATGCAAACTATAAACAAGCAGCATAATTACTAAGGCCTGGGTAGAAAGGAAGCCAGGCAGATAATGCACAATACAGCGTCCTGCTCTGCTCACAGATGAACCATTAGGGAACAGGAAAGCTGCTTTTGTTTCTTCTTCTCATATAATTGGCAATTTGCAGCCCCCCAGGGAGCTATATAGCCCAGATTTCCCTGGCAAGGACAGAGGCCTCAGCTGAGGCCCTTTTGGAAAAGAGCCATGGCATGTGCCCACAGGCTGCATGCCACACAGCAATACCCTGCACGCCGGGGTTAGAAGTCTGCAGCAGTCAGAACTGGGCAAGCACGTGCTGCCCATGCTGAGCCCACACAAGGGTTGTGGGGTTGCACAGGCAACCTGAATATAGGCTGATACTGGTTCTGCTCGCAAAGACTTGCCTGCATACAACACCGAGGGCTCAATCCCCCGGTAGCAGAGCAGAGTGAGAAGCTGCAATGGGAAACAAAGTGTTGGAAGAAATGCTGTTCCTTGTGCTTCAGGACATGAACCAACTGCTGACTAACAGGCATTGGGAAGAAACTTCCTGCGGGGGAAGCTAATTCCATAACTGCATCCTAGAGGTGTCCTGACACTTTTCCATTCACCAGATGCTGCAGAGTAAACTAGATGGGCATTGGTCCTCTGCAGGCTGCAGTCCACTTGAATGGCACACACACTTTGCACGGGGATTAGGGAGAACCTTCCCTCCAAAGCTGAACTGGCACAAGGGGATGCCCTCTGATATACTGTCTGTGTTTGCATTAGCATTTCCCTTTCTCTTTCACTGCTCCAACCTCACCCCTTTTGAATTAACTCTTTGCCCTCTTTCTGTCTCCCTTTCTTCCCATCCCAGCCAGTGCATGGCACAAGCTGATCTCTAGTTAGAAAAATTCCACCCTGCCTCCATTTAAAAAGTGCGTATCAGTTGCAGTTATAAGTAAGGTAGAACTGCTGTATTGTCCCATTTATAAGTGGACCTTGCATATAAGTTGACCCTGTATCTTCAGGTTCAATTTCAGGAGAATCGGCTTATTCCTTATATATATCAACAATACAGATAAAGTCCTTGAACAGCTATTGCCCTTATGCAATCCGATTGCCCTTACAAAATCTCCCCAGGAAAATTACATAGCCAAGAAAAGGCCCTAAATAGTTAAGTGCATTAAACCCCACCCCCCCTAAAATAAGACTTAAAGGATCCTGTGTTCCAGAGATAACTTGCCCAAGGCTCACCATGTTGCCTTCGGCCTTAAATTCCATGTCAATAGATAACAAGGCAAATATGTTTCATTAAATATGAATGTTTACAAGTTTAAACAAAGACAGGCCTTATTACAAGAGCATTTAGAACCCAAAGCCTAGATTCAGACAGTCCGTATTGTAGAGGTTCAAAGTTCATATTTTCCTAATTTATGCGGGATAGGGAAAGGAAAGCATGGGGTTGCATTTATACCATTGTAACATGCCCATATCAATTCAGATCTGACCTGTCTGAAAGCTACGGGGACATTCAGCTAGTTAGTGTTGGGGAAGAATGAAACATGTTGTTTTCACTTATTTTAAATTGAGCCTCAGATAGGTTTAGCTTAGTGCTGGAAATTCTCAGGATTGATTGTCTTTTCCAGGTAATAAATGCACGGTTCACTGAAGGGAAACATTCATTTGGCTTTCTTTAAACCTCCAAGCATGCAACACCTATGCATCCCTGCCAGCTCCCCTTAAGTGCATTGCCTGGCCCTGTGGTTCTAGGGGTGACCTGCCACACAGACCCTCCACATCTGGGGACCCAGGGCTTTCCTGCAGTAGAGCCAGGGGTCTGGAAACCCCAGCTTGAAGTAGCGCTCTGAGATTTCTGAGGTCCTAGCTTTCTAAGGTAGCATTAAGGTCTGCGTACAGGTCCAGTGGAGTAGACCAGCGAGATCCCTGGGAACTGTGGGGTGGTGGTGGTGATTTGGGTCACCCATCCTTTATAAACGATGTAAACTGAGCGCATCACTCCACCATCACCTTGCTGGCACAGATGTCCCTGCCTGGCTCCTTTATGAGCCAGCCAGCGTGGCCTTTAATAGCAGCACTTAGGGTCATCTGCTCTGGCGTGGTTGCAGTGGAGTAGATGGCCCTGTACAGCACCCTAAAGGTAGCAAAACGGATGATCCCACACTCAGTGGCTGCTAGCCCCCAAGGGTGCCACACAGGGTTGTTTGCTCTGATCATAGATGGACTGTGGTTTTTATGGGTCTTTTTGAAAGGAAAAAAAAGGCTGATTAATAACTGGAACGGTATAGTAGCCTTGTGAACCCTGGAAACCTCCTGTAATAGTATCACAAACCTCAGACTCCATGAAGTTCATCCATTTACTGATAGCGATATAACCTATACCTGTACACAGCACAATTGCATTGGCCCTGGTTGTCACGGTATTTTTAGACGCATGTAGCTTGTATTGGGAGGACCCTGGATTGTAACCTTGCCTTGCATTTGGACACCACCTCCCATGCCCAAACCTTTCACAGATATACAAATGGTATGATTTATCCACCTCTCATGTGCAACTAGATCTGGTATTAAATATGGCAGCTTTCTAAATCACAGTGCCACTATGCAGGGAAGCTGCAACCTCATACATTGTGCAGTCATCAGCAGAGACTTTCAACACAGAGAGCATGAATCCCTGCAACTGGTGCTGGAGGTTTGCTCAGATGGCTTGATGTTGGCTGTTGTAACTTCAGGGGCTGGCCACTATAGGGAGACAGTCGTATGCACTAGTATAGAGTACTAGAGCTGCACAGCAGGCTAGGATAGAGAAGCAGGGTTGGGTGGGACCTCCAGAGGTCATCTAATCTAACCCCCTGCCTGAGGCAGGATTGTCCCTATTGAAACCATCCCATGGAAACCATAATAAGACTACCGTCACGTTTGACACAACCATAGACCTAACGCCCTAACCTGTCACAGATAAAGCAGGGGGACCATGGCAGCCAATGTCCTGCTTCTGTATAATGCTGGTTTCAATATACGCTCAAGAGGTCCCTGTTAGAGGGTGCACTGAAACACCCACTACAGAACAGGGCCCGTGTACAGCAGGAAACCATGTCCA
>NW_017728964.1:4638382-4642539 GCF_001723915.1 Gavialis gangeticus
CGTCGCGTTTGACACAACCATAGACCTAACGCCCTAACCTGTCACAGATAAAGCAGGGGGACCATGGCAGCCAATGTCCTGCTTCTGTATAATGCTGGTTTCAATATACGCTCAAGAGGTCCCTGTTAGAGGGTGCACTGAAACACCCACTACAGAACAGGGCCCGTGTACAGCAGGAAACCATGTCCAAGAGGACAGAAAGGCAGCCTCCCTATTATATATTTAACTTCAAAGACGTGGCAGGCGAGAATTGAGGGTGCCCTTTAGGCAGCTTGGCACGGTAAAGGGGGCCTTGGGAGAGATCACGGCGACCCCTAGGAAGCCATCCTGTTACAGTTTAAAAAAAACCTTGACACACATAGCAGAAAAGGGAGGCAGGGGGCAACCAACAAAGCCCAGAAGCCTGGGAAATACCCATGGCAGAACGTAACATAGCTGTGCCGAGATCAGCCCTGACCAGTGGCTGTCCAACCTCTTCTTGACACCTCAGTGATCGAGAGTCCACACCTTTCCTAGGCAGTCTGTTCCACTGCTCGCTCTTCTAACAGTGAAGTTTTTCCAGATATCCAGTCTAAACCCACTCTTCTGCAACTTTAGGCCATTGGTCTGTGTCCCCCTCTCTGCAGCAAGAGAAAAAAGGTGCTTTCCCTCTTCTTTACGGCAGCCCTTCAAGTATTTGAAGACTGCTATTATGTCCTTTTTTAAGTACCTTTTCTGGAAGCTGAACATAAAATCATAGAAAATTGGGGTTGGAAGGGACCTCAGGATATCATCTCGTCCAACCCCCTGCTCAAAGCAGAACCATCCTCAACATGCCTGGCTGCTTCAGCCTCTCTTCATATGACTTGCTTTCCAAACCCTTGATTATCTTTTCTCCCTGCTGCTGGACCCTCTCTAACTTCTCCATGTCCTTTTTAAAATGTGGAGCCAAGAACTGCACACAGTACTCCAGATGAAGCCTAACCAGTGCCAAGTGGAGGCACTATCATTTTCTGTGTCTTGCATCTAATGCTTCTGTTGATGCATCACAAAACTGCATTCACCTTTTGTGTGGCTGCATCATGCTGCAGACTCATGTGGGTGTCTTGGTAAACCACAGACTCAGTCCTTTTCCACAGTGCTGCCATCCAACCAGGTGTCACCTATTTTGTATTTGTGTTTTTGATTATTCCTCTTGAGGTGTAGCACCTGACATTTGTCCACGTTGAACTTCATCCTGTTTGGTCTAGTCCAGCTTTCTAACCTGTCAAGATCCTTCTGAATTTCACAGCATCCTCCAATGTGTTCGCAATCCTTGCCTGTGTCTGCAGACTTGCTCAAGAAGCTTTTTGTGCCAGCATCTGAATCATTAATAAACACACTGAACAGCACCAGACTCAGGACAGACCCCTGGGGGACTCCACTCAAAATCTTCTGCCATTCTGCCATAGACCCATTAATAGCTACCCTTTGCTTGCAGCTATTGAGCTAGTTATCTAGCCACCTTATATTAGTTTTATCCAGCCCATGGTTCTCCAATTTGTTTATGAGATGGTCAAGTAGGACCTTATCACAAGCCTTGCTGAAGTCTAGATACACTATCTACAGCATTCCCTTCATCCACCCAAGTAGTTACTCTGTCAAAGGAGATCAGGTTTGTTTGACATGATTTGTTTTTCATAAATTCATGCTGACTGCTTGTGATCAGGCTTTCCTTCTCCACATGCTTGCAAATGGACTTCCTTAGGGTATGCTCCAGTATCTTCCTGGCTATTGAGGTGAGGCTAACTAGTCTGTAGTTCCCTGGGTCCTTCTTGCCTTTTTTAAAATGGCAAGAAGGACCCAAGACTACATTAGCCTTTTTCCAGTCCTCTGGTACCTGGCCCATTTCCCAATGTTCATGAAGATCATTGTCAAGGGCTCTGAGATCTCCTCTGCCAGCTCCTTCAGGAACCTGGGAGGATGCTCATCCATCCCCACAGACTTGAATTAATTCAGACCCAACAAAAGCTTTCTTATACTTGTTATCTGCTCCCTCGGCTTGCCCCTTTCTTACTAGGTGTCTGGTTGCAGCTTAATTTTTTTTTTTTTTTATGAAGACAGGCTAAATAGCTGTTGAGTAGCTTCACCTTTGCATCTTTGGTTAGGATTCCTCTATAGTTTGTTAACAGGACCCATGGCTTCCTTGGTCCTTCTTTTCTGGCCAACATATAGAGTCTCTTCTTGTTGTCCGTAACCTCCTTTGCCAGGTGCAGCTCGTTCTTTTTCTTTTCCTTCCTGATTTTGTCTCTGGAAGTATTTTGTGGTACATTTCCTTGGTGACCTGCCCATTTTTTTTTTCATTGCCTATGTGCTTTTCTTTTGCATTGGAGGCATTTTGGAAGCTCCTTATACAGCCTTATTGGTGTCTTGCCATTCTTCTTGTGCTTTAATTGTGTTGGGACAGTTTCTTCTTGGGTTTCCAATACTGTGCCCCTTAGAAGCTCCCAGCACTCCTGGGCACCTTGTTCCTTCAGTTGATCCTCCCATGACCTTATGCCTATTAGCTCCTTGAGTCAGATGAAATCTGCCTTTTTGAAATCTAGCATCCTAATTTTGCCGACTTCAAGTCGACGCTATGCCTGGCTGAAAGTGGAGGGCAGTTAGAACATCAGGAAGTGATTGCAGCCAGTAAATTAGAGTTCAGCCAGGGCTACCAAGACCCTTTTTTTTGGGAAAAGGTGCAAGAGCTGTCTTAATGACCACAGCAGCCTCCAGCATTAGATTGTCATCCCGTCTTGTAGCGGGTACCACCTCTATTGTCATGCCCAGCATCCATTTATTACTAAGTTAAATTGCAAGGTTTCCCCATTGTTTCCAGAAGAGCCCTGGAAGTTCCTTTGCCACCTTTTTTTCCAGTTAGCAGGCTTATTTGGAAGGCTACAATGGGAAAAGGTTACAACAGGAGAAGCCCCTGTCATCAGTTTTCATCTCTGTTGGTAACCATGAGGACTTGGCTCCATCACCCTGGAAAGTTCTTTGCCCTTTTGCCTGTGGGGTATTGCCTCTAAAAAAAATCCCCATTTTATATAGGCAAAGGATAAAAAGTGACTGTGGGGAGGTTTCACCTTGTCCTAGAACATCAGGAATGACCACTGTCAAAGCCAGGGTACCAGACTGGATGGCTTGTTGGTCATATTTGATATCTAGTATGTCACAGGATAGGCTGTTGTTTGGAGCTGAGATCCAGTAGCGGATTGGATGGGCTCTTGCTAGGACCTAGTGAAGTTTCATTCCTATACTGTTGACCTTGCTCTGCCAAATGCAGGACAGTGTGTTTAACACCCTTCATACACAGCATGGAAATAGCGCCCCTGATCTTGGGTCGGCAGAGCCTCAGTGAGTCCATACCAGAGCCCAGTGGAAGCCTCTGGCAAGAGAGACTCCCAGCCCCTGCAGGAAGCCCTGCATTTGCACTGTGGAGAGGGCACTGCACTCTGTAATGCAGACCCACTGGAGCAGCAGCATGAAGCTCACCTGTGTGTCGAGCTGGAAAAAACATGAGTTGCAGAGATACCAGTGACTGTCACCGTGTAATCGTCCATCTCGGAGGTGTCTGAAAGCAGATAAACCCCTCTCTCAATTCTGATCACAGCCTGGCTAAGCAGCACACAGTTCACCTTGGGTGATAACACGAGAGAGCAATCCTAATGCATCTTGTTCTTTCCAGGCTCTCCTCCCCACTCCGCAGCCTGCTCTGAAATGCAGGAGCCCCTCCTGCCTACAACCCCAGTTTCACTGCGTGTGAGTGATTTTAATCCTTATCCCTGTGCATGACCTGGCAGGGAGTCATTATGAAGCCAAGAGGAGTCAGTGATAGCAGCAACCATGGGTAGGGAAAGAGTGGCTCTGAAATCTTCCCCTTACTTAATTGTATCCTGGCATGTTCTGGCTCAGCAGCCTGGGGTTCTGATGTCTGCAAAGAGTGCAGTGGAGAACCCCAAACTCCTTGCATTTGTGAGCCCCCCCCCCCAAATTCACTGGATGGTATTGCCTACCACCCCCTGCCCTGTGCAGGGTAACACGCCCTTGTGTCTAAGTTGCATCGGTGGCGTAATGTGGAAGGGATTCTAGTGCCATGGCTTTCATGGTACTTGACTCTAGTCCCTTTTTCATAGTGAGCAGTTGATATATTGAGG
>NW_017728964.1:4647539-4653405 GCF_001723915.1 Gavialis gangeticus
TGCAGGGTAACACGCCCTTGTGTCTAAGTTGCATCGGTGGCGTAATGTGGAAGGGATTCTAGTGCCATGGCTTTCATGGTACTTGACTCTAGTCCCTTTTTCATAGTGAGCAGTTGATATATTGAGGAAAGGTGCCCCTTGTTCCTGTCCAAAACTATAGGAGGACGCAGCCTATAGAATTTTGCATACTATATTTTATTACATACAATATGCACCTTTCCCCTCAAAATCAGCCCCCCCAAATTGGGGTGCATGTTTTACATGGAGAAGCTGTTTTCTTTGCTGGAAAAAGAACACTCCTGGAGATGCTGCGTGCCATCTGTCTGCCAAGACGGATGGCACTTGTGCCTGCTGAGCAAAGTGAAGGGGCAGCATCTTATGTTAACCCTCTTAAAGCCATAGCTATTGGTTGAGCTCCGTAGCTTGTGATGCAGCAAGTGAGCTGTGGGTAGTATCTTGATGAGGCTTGTGATGTGGAATCAACATTTTATTTGCAGGAACTTATATAAAAAAAACCTACTTACAGTAAAGAACTAACTTGCTGCTGCACTTTGCAAGGGTCTGAGGATTAGGCTTGTGTGACATGGATGCCCTGTGTTTGCAGAAGGAGTTACTTTAAGAAGTGTGGCATAGCAGGAGACAATCTGCCACACCAGGAAGGTCCTGATGCCATGTTTTCTGGACACTGTTTTTCCTGGAAGACTTACTCTATGTCACACAATCGGCCATGACTCTAGAAAAATCTTTTTTTTCCCCACATCCTCCTTCCAAAAACAAGTGTATTTTATTTTGGGGATGTGTTGCATGTGAGAAAATATGGCAATTTGGACCAGTCAGCTCTAGATTAGACTGTATTACATGGGTTCAGTTTATTTCTCCACTACCGTCAAATCTCTGCATGGGTACTGGCTGGGAACGCCTAGTTCGTGTTGGGTGTGAGGATCAGAAATGCATATACCTAAAAGACAAGTTCCTCTTAAGTTCAGGACTGATCACTGAGATTTGGCCAAACATGTATGTGCCCTGTAGATGCACAACTCTGCAAAGTGCTACTTTATGAAAAAAGTAAATCTGGTGTAGGGACAAAGCAGACCTTTTTTTTGTTGGTGCCATACATAGTAGGTGAGCTAGTAGAACATCTCTTGCAAATAGAAGATTGTTGCTTCTCCGGGCTGGATTCACCTCTTCCCTCTTCCCACTTTGCAAATTCCTAAGGTCAGCCAAGAGCAACATCCTGCAAGTACAATCAGTATGCCAAGTCTGCTTGACAAAAATGCTTGGCAGGTCATCTCAGCAGTTGCTCCTCAGCTCTAGGACTCCTTCCCTCTTGAAGCCTGCCAGAGCGGAAACCTGGGTGTCTTTTGGAAGCACTGTAAGACCTTCCTATTTGGACAGGCGTTTAGCAAACGAAGCTAGGCTGGATATTGCTTGGGAGCTTTCTGCTTTATGTTGATATTCTAGTTGCCTTGTCAGTTGTTTTGTTCTCTTGTTTGTTCCTTTATAAGTTATGTTCTTTTATTGTCAGGCACCCTGAGCCTTTGTTGGGAAGGGCAGGATGAACTAATGATAGGGAGCAGGTTCCAAATAATCCTGGGTCCAAGCTACTATATCAGTACCCAGAGCCAGCCTTGGCATCTCCCTGCCATTAGGGTATTCACTAGGTCTGTGCGTGTCGGCCGTGATCTGATCTGGAGCTCCGCATCGGGTTTCTGCCTCGATCCGGCCGAAGCGGTTCGGAGCCGCCTTGGAGATCCGGCCATAGGGTATAATGGGGAATCAATGAAATATCTATAACTTTGTTTCTTGTCTGATTTGGATGAAACTTGCAGGAATGGTAGCCTTTGCTGAGCGCATGAGACCTGCCAAGTTTCAAGAAGATAGGTGCAGGGGTTTGGGGGGAACCGTACCCCAAATTCTTGAAAGCCAAACATGTCACTGCTGTGTGTTACAAGAGAGGGGGATCAAAACGGCAGGGGTGGTAGCTCTTACTGAGGCCACAAAGCCTGCCAAGTTTCAAGGAGGTCGGTGCAGGGGTTTGGGGGGAACTGCACCCCAAGCTGCGGACAAGCAGAACTGGTGCCATGGGTGACACTGCGTGTGTTCAGGCGCAGCGCGGTGACAGCTGCAGGGATGGTGGCCCCTGCTGTGACCCCTGCCAGCTGTGGAGGAGATCAGTGCAGGGGGAGGCTGGGACCCTGCACCCCTAGCTGCTGACGGACAAAACTCGTGCCAAGACTGTGTCTGTCTTGGGGCAGTTGATTGTCTGTATTGATTCTTTCCTCTCCTTAGCCTGGTTTTGTAGGTGCTACTTGATGCTCGTTAAGTCGTTATGTAGTAGCTACGTTCTGTGTATTGAGCCGGCCCTGAGTGAATCGCGATGGATTGATTGGTAACTGGGAACTCAGCAGCCAGGCCTGCAGCAGCGTCTGCCCTCCCGCCCCAGGCCAGACAGTCAGTCCCACAGCACCCATGGCACCAGTTTTGCTTGTCCGCAGCTTGAGGGGCAGTTCCCCCCAAGCCCTGCACCAATCTTCTTGAAACTTGGCAGGCTTTGTGGCCTCAGTAAGAGCTACCACCCCTGCAGTCTTGACCCCCTGTGTTGTAACACATAGATGTGACAGGAGTTTGGCTTTCAAGAATTTGGGGTGCCATTTCCTCCAAATCCCTGCACCGATCGTCTTGAAACTTGGCACACTTTATGCTCTCTGCAGAGTCTACCACCCCTGAAAATTTCATCCAACTCGGACAAAAACAACAGAGTTATAGATATTTTATTTTTTCCCCATTATACCCTATGGCCGGATCTCCGAGGCAACTCCGAACCACTTCAGGAAGCCGAACGAGGCGGCGCTTTGACCCCGATGTGCTGCTTCCAACCCCAAAGTGTCTGAAGCTTCTCCGGATCCGAAGCTCTGTCCGAAGCCTCGCACAGCCCTAGTATCCGTGGCTCTGGAGCCGTATCTGAATTCTGCAGTCTCTGCTCCAGTCCTGCCATGGGATGAAGAGCTTTTGCTGGGTGTATTTTAGTCCTGTGAGTAAATGGGCCCAGCTCACAACAGCAGCCCATGTAGGAGCCGGTGACAGGGAGTGGGAGCCGTGTTTTGTGATGGATGAGTTTTGCCTCCATCTTTTATTGATATTACACTGAGATAATTAGACCTCCCTAATGACGGCCAGGAATCAATGGACCCATTAATCAAGGTAGTTTCTTTTCATGGCTGCACATGGCATATGTTGGCATGCACTAAGCTATTAGCAGTCCAGGTGAACACCACTGATGACAGTGGACTTATTCCAGCAGGGCTGGGGTCTGAATGTGGTGGTGGGGGCAGAGGCTGACAATGAGGAGCTTCCCCTGCTTCCTGGGAGAAGCAGGAGCCCGAGCATGAAGGTAACTAACCTGGAAGAGCTCCGTGTGTGCTGCTTTTTACTCTGGTTAGCCTCTCCTGGGGCTTGAGGGTAGTACCAGCCTCTGAAGGTCACCCCAACCTCCTGAAGAGCAACACTACAGCATGTTTGCTCTGGAGAGGGGGCTGAATGCACAGGCCCATGTGGGTGAGCAAAAGCATCAGTAGTCAGGCCTGAAGGGTACTGACAACCATCCCCATCCAAAGCAGCTGCTCAGCTAAATTTCTCTGAAGTTTTGTGAGAGAGGGCCTGCGTGTGGAAAGGGAGAGGTATCTACAGGGTTGTGTGATTTCCCAGCAGCTCTGAAAGCACCCTTTTAGAGCTGCTCTTTACCTAAAAGAGACCTTTTAGGTAAGGGGTGGCTGGGGTGACTAACAGGTAGTGCAGGGCATGTCCTTCAAACCTGGGCTGCTTCTCCTATTATCCTGCACACAGGAGCTTGGTGCTGAGTGGAGTCATGTCTGGGCTCCTGCTTAACCCCTGGCATTAAGTTTCGCTCCTTGCCCTTCTCAGTCCTCCATCCCAGTCACGGTGCTCCCTGGCCTTTGCGAGGGCCGGCCGGACTTAAGCCAGGAAGTAAAGGGTGGTCTCTGAGCAGCCCCTGCCTACCCCATCCTTTCCACCCAGGGTGTAGGCTGGGGAGTTTCTTTCCCACCCAGATACCAGAAGGGGACACAAGGGAGAAGGACACTTGCAAGCTGCCATTCACTAGCGAGAGGTGAGCAGGGTAGTACGGCCTGGGATTCAGATCCAGGCTGTGCTGCCCTCGACCTCCCACCTCTGAGAGGGAGAAGTTGGATTCCAGGCTGTCTGCTGTGTCTGGGTTGAGCTGAAATGCTGAGATCCTGCCTGCACTGCAGGGAGCCTGCAGCTACTTTCATCACAGCTCATGGCTTATCTAGCGCCTCCATAGTGCTGATCACAGAGCCTGCTGCCTAGCCCTGCCTCCTGTGCTTTGCTGGAGAGGAATGGGGGTACTTGAGGCTGTAGCACTGTGGTGCAGTGCGTCTCACAGGATTGTGGGTCTCAGTTCTGTGCATGGGGAGCTCCAGTTGTTCTGGGAGCTGTGTGCATGCACAGTTCCCATAAGGTGTAGAGCTGTGAAAAGCCTAGTGCAGTGAAGGATGTGTCTGATAACTGCTGCTGAAAACAGAATGGTAAAGTATGAAGAGAGACCTTGATGGCTGGCCCCGGCTGGGGAGGGTGCATCAGCTCTGAGGGTGCTGCTGTAAGTGACCCTGTGGTGGACATCTCTGTCAGCCCTGCCCTTGTTACAGATCACTGTGGGCCCCAGTATAATTTTTAGTGCATGTTCCCCATGACTGTACTTGGTCTTGATGCTGCCCTAGCCATAGCACGCTGGCTGTGAATAGGGGGACCAAGGGAAGGGCACTTTTCTCTCCTCTTCCTTTTCCTCCATCCTCCAGTCTCCGAAGGCTGGGAGTGATTATGGATTTAGACGTTTTTTGTTCTATGACCTGTTTTAGTCACTTAACAAATTACATTAAGGATCCCTGGCCTAGCACTAATATATCAGCTGTCTCCAAGGGGCACCTGAGTCCTGGGAGATGAGCAAGATGGGAATGTATTAACTGTGGTCCTGACAAAGCTGTCAGTGCTGCAGTTTGAAGGATGGCAGGGGTTAAGTCCGGTGCCCCGTGGAGCAGAGACGCCTGGTTCAGTGCAGTTACAAGATTTGCATATGTCCAGGGTACCAGCATCTGGTGTAGTGCTGCAGGGAGCGCTGCCTTCCTGGAGGGAGGGGGTCCCCAGACAGCCCAGTAAAGCAATGGCCTGAGATATGGGAGGTCTGGAGTCAGTATCTGACTGCTACAGGCTCCTTATGTGATCTTGGGCAAGTTGTATGGCCTTTGTTCTGTAAAATGGGGCTAAGGCCCTGTCTTGGATTGGAGGATTATGAGAATAATTGCTGCAGTTTTGGGGGTTTTATGTTCAACTTTACTAGTTTTCCAGTGAGGGCAGTATTTGGCTCTGCTGGCCATTTTGCTAGAGCAGGAACATCCAAGGTTTCCCTTTCTGCTGTATTTGCTTCTTTGTAAGCAAAGACAGGGAACTGGAGCAATGGCAGGTTTTGTAGGGTCATTGGTCGCTGCCTGATTCTACTACAGTCACTGGGAGCACATACCTAGCATGTTGTTATATCCCCACAATACCAGATGGTGTGTGGGGAGATGAGTTTTATTTGGGAATGAATCCTCTCCCATAGGGATTCATTTGGTTCTGTTCATTTCTGACTTCATTCACAGGCCAGCCATGCTGCTATAACTCCCTGTGGAGTTGGAGGGAACAAAACCAGGGTCTTGAGCATATCCCTGGGGTTGCACAGGTGTGGAAAAACATACCAGTCAAACTCTGAGGGTCAGTGCAACCCATAGGGACCTCCAGAGGTCATCTAGTCCAACCCGTGCCTGAGGCAGGATCAGCCCTATCCGAGCCA
>NW_017728964.1:4653711-4676868 GCF_001723915.1 Gavialis gangeticus
AGGGACCTCCAGAGGTCATCTAGTCCAACCCGTGCCTGAGGCAGGATCATCCCTATCTGAGCCATCTTATACCAATCCATTGTCTAATCTGTTAGCAAAACCACACAGTCAACCCTGACAAAACTACAATATGTAGCACCCTGACCTGCTGGAAACAAAGCAGGGGGACCATGGTGGCCAATGTCCTGTTGCTGTAAAGATTGTTAATATATGCTCAAGAGATCCCAGGAAGGAGGCTACATCCCCCACTACAGAAGAAGGAAAAACCCCCACGGTCCATATCAATCTGACTGTGGGGTAAAATTCCTTCCTGAGCCCAGATACGGTAAGTGGCCTGACCCTGAGAGGTGAGACCCTTTAGCCAGGAATCAGCCCACAACTTCCCTAGGCACGCTATTCCACTCCACACCAAAGCCTAAACCCTCTCTGGAGGACTCACCACCTGCAGGCCATGGCGATAATTGTATGTCTCGGAGTGCTTCACAGAGGAGGTGAGCATCCTTACCCCTGTATTCCCGAGGTAGAAAAACCGAGGGACAAAGATGAAGCAACTTGCCAGAGGTCATAGTAATACAGGAGTGCAGCTAGAACCTGAACCCAGATCTGTACAGGGCAAGAGCAGTAGTGCGGGCACAGTACTGTGCTGCCATCCGGGCCACTAGACATAAGCAGAGTGGGGCCCCAGTGGGGCACCCTCAAGGGGCAGAGCACAGCATGACTCTCTGCCCTACTCAGCAGAAAGTTGGCTGCAGGCAGCATCTGGTCCTTGGGTCTGGGACCAGCTCTGCAGGGGCAGAGCTTGCTGCAAAGCTGCTTTAGCGCTGCTTGTGCTTTCTCTCTGCAGCCGCTCAGGGCATTCAGTGCACGCCTGTTCTTTGGTTGATCTTCCCTGTACTCCTCCTCTTGCTTTGCCATTCTCTTTAATAGCCCCTGACCCCTTAGTGATCTAGAGAGCGGCTGGCACTGCGTGGTGCCATCTTACCTGCAATGCATTTCAAGGCTATCTGATGACTGTTCTTTGTGTCTTTAGCTGCTGGAATCCTGACAAAGCACACGGCCCAGGGTGCCTAAGTGGAGAGCTGGAAGGAGATGCTTTTGCTTTATTCAGACAGCCTCCCTGTAGCTCCCTGTTGTGCTGGGGATATTTAGCAGTCTCCTTGCTCTGACTCTATTGTTTTCTAGCTAGAACAACTGAAATATTCTTCTTTTACAGACTCAAAAAAAACGATTTCCCAGGGGTAGAGCCTGGGTATTTAATCCCCTTTTGAATTTTCTCTTTAAGGTGTGGGGGGAAGGATGCTGAGCAGGGATCTGGGAATGGTTTGTAAGGTGTCTTGGGCAGGGACCTCTCTTTCTTTTGTCTTGGGTTGGTATAGCACCTAGTACAAAACACTGCTGAGCCAAGACTTGGGCTCTCATGCACTGCTGCAATGCAAGCAAAAACAGTGTATGCTTTCCGCCAGATACTTCATTTGCATCCCTTAGCCTGGACTCAAACCAACCAACTGTGGGATAAGAGAGGAGTTTACAGGTGTTGCTAGACTGGTTCAGACCACTGGGCCGATCTCATTCTTAGTGCGGGCTGTTACAGAGAAGTGTGTATGAGACACTGGTGCAAAGTGCTAAGATGATGTTGAGGAAACATCCTTTGACTCTTTCATCACTTTAGCTCTTAGCCTGTCCCAGGAGCAGGACTTGCCTCTTCAGGAACTTTCCTGGCTATTCTTGTCTGTAAGTGTCAGCCTGTTTAGAGCCTTGTGTAGATTTTGGTCTCGCCAACATGCAGCTCGTGAAACATCATTTCGTGACATCAGATCTGAACATATTGCCTTCTGCTGTCATTTGTTATCCACTCATGTTGTGCTGGTGTCCACAAAGCTAACACTACAGGCAAACCCTGTACATTGGGTACATGTGGCATTAAGTAAGTATGGTTTTGCAGGTTGTTTAGGAGTTCCCACCCAAGCCCTTTACACTCATATGATTAATGACTTGGAGGGCGTAAAATGCAGGGCTGTGGGGCAGGATCAGGAGGGTGGTGCACGGGGATCGAGCCAGGAGTAATAGGGGGGAAGCTAGGCTTCCAGCAGACCTGTTGAGTTCTTGCCCTTTCGGGCTGTTGCAGAACAGATCTTGCCCCTCAAAGGCTGACAAACTCCTGGATGCGCATCCATGTTTCAACCGTGACCAGAAAGAACACAGTGCGTTTTCCCTGCTGTGGCCAGTCAGCTTGTCCCATCGCCTTCCCACACCAGGAATCTCAGAGATGGGGCAGTTGTACTTGGCCAAGCACAAGGATTGCCCTGTGGTCCCCAGGTAGGCTGAACACTATGGGAGCTGTTGGCTGTGAGATCTTACTGTGCGTAAAAGCAGCCTGGTGATTTGGGACATTACGGCTGGGGTGACTAGTGCTGCTTATTGAGGCTGCCCAGCATGTCTGACTTTAAGACCCTGTTTGTTGGTTGCTTATGATTTTTGTCTGTTTGGACTGAAAAGTTATGTACTTGGCATGTGTCCCAGGCCAGCTTTATTGGAAAGCTGCAGTTGAAACAATTATTGTTTCCAAGATGGGGATATGGAGAGAGATCTTGCCTATGTTTAAAACGTGCTGGTGACCATTTTTTGAAAGCTCCAGTCCCTGGTACCCCCTTTCTCTGGATCAAAGACTTGAAATCTGGCAGATGGGGCAAAGTCCCCTGCTGCTGAAATGCTGCCAGAGCCCCTTGGGTCTGCCAGAGCCCAGTGGCTTCATGGGCTGGATCTGGCCCATAGGCTGTAGACTGCAGCTTAGTGCAATGGCGAATAGATTCATAGACATTAGGGCTGGAAGGGACCTCGGAACATCATGGAGTCCAGCCCCCCGCCCCAGGGGCAGGAAGTCAGCTGGGGTCATAGGATCCCAGCAAGATAAACATCCAGATGTCTTTTGAAGGCATTCAGAGTAGATGCTTGAACCACCTCCAGCGGCAGTCCGTTCCAGACCTTGGGGGCTCGGACAGTGAAGAAGTTCTTCCTTATGTCCAGCCTGAATCAGTCATGGAGGAGTTTGTGACCATTCGACCTTGTCATCCCTTGGGGCGCCCTGATGAACAGTCATTCCCCCAGATCCTGATGAGCACCCTGATAAACTTATAGGTGGCCACCAGATCACCCCTAAGCCTGCGCTTTTCCAGGCTGAAGAGTCCCATGGCTCTCAGCCTCTTGTCATAAGATCTGTTTTCCTGACCTCTGATCATGCTCGTGGCTCTTCTCTGCACCCTCTCAAGCTTCTCCACATCCTTTTTGAATTGTGGAGCCCAAAACTGGACGCAGTACTCCAGCTGCGGCCTCACCAAGGCTGAGTACAAGGGGAGAATGACGTCCTGGGATTTGCTTGAGAAGCATCTATGGATGCAAGCCAGGGTTTTGGTGGCAGATACTATCCACCAGTGACTCCACTAGTTCAAGTGGCAGAGGTCTGTCCATCAGCTCTTAAAGCTCCATCCTTGCTGATGACCCTGGCGAAGTGTCATTGTGATGCCACAAATGGGATTTCCATTCTCAACTTGCTCTTCTGAAAATCTCCTGTCTGCTCACAAAATGCTACATTAAACATCAAGGTTGCAAAGTTGAGCAACAGGGGTTCAGAACTGCCAAACTGAGGCTGCCCATTCAGCTGTAACTTCCCAGCCTTGTGCATATGCTTTCTGATTTGGTACTTAAACATAGTCATATATTTTAGGACCCCTGCCATGTTCAGTGTACAGGATGGATCTATTCTAAGCATGAATTAGGGTGTGCAGGAGAGGAGGCTGCTGGCTCCCTGCCTCGTTTGTTGCAGAAAGTGTTTAATGAATGAGGCAGGAGATCACAGGGAGAGAAAAGGCAGTCTCGTGGTTAAGGGTGCTGCCTTATGCTGCCCAGGGAAACTGGGTTCTGTCCAAGCTCCTACTTCAGAATTGGCAAGTCACTTAAACCAAATTTAGAGGAGGTCACTATGCGTGCTTCCTTTTCTGACTGCCCAGCTTGAGCACCTGGGATGTGATATGCAGAAGTACTTCAATTGCAGCTATAACTGCAGGTAGAAAAAGTTGTGTTCTGATTATTAAGTGCTATATAACACTAAGAAATCTGAGATATCGGGTCGTAAGCATCTCAAACAGGGCACTCCTGACCATAATCACTTCCTCTTTTGCCCTCTAAAATGCAAATAATATCCTCTACCTCACAGGCACGTTGTGGGTATCAATAAAACCTATGAAGTATCTGGGTACTTTTAGTGATGAGAGTTATAGACTAATTCTATCTTCAGATTAGAGATTGCATACTGTGAAGTAAATGAGGCCTAGGGCCACCCATTGAACAGTGAAGAGAAAGCTGCTCCTCAAGTGCACACTGCCTGTCCTGGAGGATATGGTGCAGGGCACTAGTCAAAGGAGATAGACTTGTGAGGGGTGGCTATCCTGATTTGAAGATTGAGACGTTCCCAAAAGGTACTGTCTTGTAGTACCTGGGCATAGATATAGGGCTCATTCAGACACAGTTCTCATGTCATGTTGACATGACCAGAATGGCAGCATGGTAGGGCTGGAGAACCTGCAGAACATTTCCCAGCAGACTGTGCATCTTTGCTAAGTTAGGTTGGACTGGAGTCTCGAGTCTTGCAGTCCTGCTGTCCTAGGAGGAGTGTGCCTTACTGGCAGTAAAGAAAGTCTACAAGCAAACCTGAGTGCCACGTCTGCACCTTCTTGCCTGTGCAGGCATAATGCGGGTGGCTCTTAAATGTGCTGCTGAGCAAGGGGGAAATCGCATTAGTCTTGGGGTTTGGATTTAATATCTGCCTGTTACTTCTGGCTAATCCTTCTTTTAATCAATAGCGTGTCTTGATAAGCAACAACAATACAGATACAAGAAAGATCCACAAGTTGTGAGTGGTTTTTAGGTCTTGGTGTCTGCACGCACGCACGTACAAATCCATTCAGC
Source organism: Gavialis gangeticus (assembly GCF_001723915.1). Lineage (NCBI taxonomy): Eukaryota > Metazoa > Chordata > Crocodylia > Gavialidae > Gavialis > Gavialis gangeticus. The sequence continues at coordinate 4,658,674 of NW_017728964.1, forward strand.
TTTGGAACTAACTTTGGAGAGAGAGCGACTCTTTGATGTGTGGCTGCCTCGTAACCGTGTAACAGTCTGAGGTCTAATCCAGAATTAGAAAAAGAGAGAAATCCAGAAGCTTAACGATCTGGAGATGTGAAATCCTCCAAGCTCCCATGTGAAGAACTCTGCATATGTGAACATCTTCCCAGCCTACTCCATGGTGTGTGTAGTGCAGCCCACTCAAAAGGGGGTTGGGAGCTGGGTCTTGGATTCAGTTCCAGCTTCAGCCACAGATTTCTTATGTGGCCTTGACCTCAAAGGGGCAGGAGGATTATTAAAGATAAATATTTAATGGTGGAGAGATAGGAATACTGCAGTTATAGGTGCAACAGGAATACCTAGTTGCTTAAGCCCTGGGAAGATTTTAACATGCACTAGTTTTTCTGTGTGCCTAGAGACTGGGGCACAGTCCTGTTACTTGGAGAGGGGGAGAGGGAAGACAACAGGTAGCTTTTAGGGACTTGTATATTAGACTAGGTCTGAATCAACCATAAATAGCACTTTAAACCTGAGTATCTCCTACCCCAGGAGCATGCCCTGATCCACTAGGTCCTGGATGTTCTTCAGTGGTGCTTTTTGCCTTTCCATGGAAAGGCAAAATCTCCCTTTTGTTCTGATATGGAAACAAATTGGACATGAAGGCCCCATTGTTTTCAAAGCACAGTATCCTTCCTAGGTCACTCTGGTGAGGGTGGCCTGTTCCATCCGTGGCTGCTAGACTTTCATGAAAGCTCATGGGTAGCCTGTGCCCAGCATGCTGTGCTCTGGACTCTCAGAGGTCTGGTGTGGACCTTTTGATCTGAGGGATACCGCACACTTGAGGGACACAACACACTTCAGCTCAGTCCTGGATTTAGACCCAGGGTTTGGATCTGCTTCCTGTACCCAAGAACTGACTAGTGGTAGTTGTGTAAGCAATCCCAGGAGGGATCCCATGGCTCTGCGCTAGTAGGCTGAGCTGGCCAGCTACTGAGGAGAACAAGCATTGCCACCATTTAGGGATGCTCTGGCAGCTGCACCCCCTTTGTGATCAGCATTGTCCACTGCCCACCCTACCCTACAGATGGCCTGCGTCTGTCCAGCATAGTTCAGCCCTGATTCACAAGGCACACGCACCACATTGCCAGAATACCTCCAGTGAAGATGGTGTGGTGGGCATTCCCAGCTCCAGTGCAGAAGGGCTGCAGTGGACAGAGATTAACAGTCTTTAAAAAGCAATATGCACACATTGTACAGTCTTAAATATGAGACTCACGTGTAGAATTACTTCTCTTCAATGCTGTTGGAGTGAGCTAATGGGGTGGCTTTTTGATGTGTCAAAGGTACCTTCCCCTGATCAGCTTTAATTTTATCTCGGGCTCCTCTGTTCTGTTGACTGCTTTGTGGGCAGCCAGCACCCACTCTAAGTAAAACAGTGAGCATCACCCTATGAACGGGAACAGGCAGCTGCTGATCACAAATGGTTTGTCAGTATTAGATGAATGAGTGCAAGGAGAGGAATGGCTCTATAATGGGAGAAACAAGGAGGAGCTGGGGAGCTTTGGGCTCCTATAACACAATGCTGCTTCTGGTCAGCACTGAAGTGTATAAGCAAAGAAGGATGCAGCAAGACTGCAAGCACCTTGCATGCAGGGGTTTTATACCTGGAGATAGAGCCGCTATTGACCTTCTCTTGCCATCAGTGGCATCTCCTTTCACCCTGAATGACAGTTTTTGAGGGATCGATTAAGAAATTAAAGATTAATGTATTTGGAATATTTGGATTGTGTCATAAATGCCTTTGAACTAGTGGAATGGAAAAAACAAATCTAAAGAACGCTCAATATCTAGTGGCCTCTATACCAGGACCCCAATTCGTGCTCTTATTTGAGCAAACCCAAGCAGCAGAGTCAATCCATAAGGAAGATTGTTCAGGCTCAAATCACTGTCCAGCTTGTGAAACAATCCATCTTAATGGCAAAAAAAGGGGGGAAATAAGGGGTTAAGGGAGGGCTTGATGAAGCTGATACCAGAAAAGGAGAGGGGTTTTCCAGGTGAAATTCCCCGTGGGCTGGGGAGGCCCAGGACACTAGTCTGCAACTTGTGTGTTTGCTGGGCAGGTGTGTACAAGATCAGAGTGATTCCTATCAGCATGCAGAGCCAGTTGGCACAGCGAAGACCCACTCCCACGCCAACTCAGGGGAGCTGCACTAACAAGCACGCTGGCTCTCAATTGCACGCACCTCCTAGCACACCTACTTCAGGTCCTCCGTGGGCACCCCAGGACCTGTGTACACACCGTCACAATCAGGCATGCCTGCATGCATCTTTCCTATGCCAAGTTCCAGATGTCATTGTGTTAGCAACTTACTGATTTTTTTTTTTTTTTTTTAGTGCGGTCTCCAATGTACCTGGCCCAACAGACAGCTTGGAGCTGACCTACTCTTCCTGTGCTTTGGCTAGTGCATGGTATCTGTGTCAGGTGCACCACTGCAAGCCCTGGGCTGGTTACAGTTAGAGCTGCCTTTGCCCAGTATAGCTTGTTCCCCTGGAAACACTGACTGCCTGATTTCCCTGCTATCCATACCTACAGCCACATGGCAGTGCAGAAATGGAGGGGTTTGGGTCGAGTCTGTGCAAATACTCAGCACCTGCCCTCCCTGCCAGAATGGCATTGTTGGGGCTTGTCAAGGGGAGCTGGCTGTGATTTGAACCTTTAACCAAAGGCCTGGAACATCCCTAGCTGATCTCTGGCCTGTGCCTGAAGTCAGATAAATGAGCGAGAGCAAGAGGAGAGGAATGTAAGCATCAGTGGTCCCTGCCTGAGAGACCCAGTGGTGTGAGAACAGGTGACTGCAGAAGAGTAGTTAAGGGCCAGACTCCAGCACTTGGTACATTGGATCCCGGACACTTATTTATACCTGTCCCTATTCAATTAGCCCCAGCAAGACGCTCTTTCAGCAATCCTCAAAATTCAGCAGGCCCAAAGGGGTGCACTGAACCTTGGAAAACGTGCCCCTGACTCCCAGCAGTTCATCAGATCTGATGTGATTTTGACCTCCACGACCATGTTTAAACCCCCACGTGCTCTATGGCTTGCTGAGCCTAAACCCCATGCCTTGACTGCAGCAGCTTTGTCTATAATCAGGTTATGTAGGTTTCTGATAAAAGAAATCAGATAGTGGATACTAAAGGCGCTGTGCCAGTCTCGGGAGCTTTTCTTCTGTATAAGATTCAGTTTATTTTATACAGTTTCCATGTTTGATGTGCACAGTGGACTTTGCACTGGCATCGTATAGTTTTGTCAGAGAAATTGTATGAAGAGCTGGCAGGGTTAGTAGATGGTTTGAAGGTGGGTGAGGCCCCTGAATAGGTTTGAGACACAGTTTGAGATTACACATTAAACCTATACGTGGTATATAGCAAAGCAAAAGATCCAAAGCAAAAGAGTTAACACTGACATCATTAGCCTCCAGAGTCAGTGACCCATTGGGACAAACAGGGAATTTCTCTCTCTAAGGCCTGTTGTGTCATTCGGGAGAATGCCACTACACTGTGCTGTGTTGAGTGAGTAGATCCCAAAATGTGTTTCAGAAATGTGAGAACTAGGTGCTTCTTTTTAAAATGAGAATTGGAGACTAGAGGTTGGTCAGGCAGCAAGAGGTGACTTCTGCTGCACATCTCATGGTCCCGGCTTTTCTCTCATCTCCAGTGAACCTGTGCGCCACTGGTAGCCATGTGTAGGCAGGTTGAACTCAGTGATCAAATGGAAAATATAAAGACAAACACTAGTATGAATTGACACAGATCTTTGCTACTTTTAACTTTGGCAAGACAGTGTTGGCCTGATACTTTTGTCTCTGACTTCAGGGCAGGTTGTCAGTGAGACAGGGATGACGCTGTACCTGCAGTTAACATCTCTGCTGCTGTTTCCTGCTGCGTGATGGAAGGGGGCACACAGTAGGCTGTGTGTGGGCATATAACTGTTTTAGCACCCAAGTAAGTGGTAGGGGAGAAAGGGAAGCAATACGCAAATGGAAAATGTATCCCTCTTCTGGCTATGTTACAGCACGGCAAGGTCTTTGGCATTGTAACCCCAATCAGGAAGCCCTTAACGGGCATTTGATCATAGAGTTGATGACATTGGTTGTGCTTTAGCACATAACAGGGAAGACCACGAGAAAGTTGTCATCTTCTTCCCCACTCCAGCACTTGTTTTCTCCGCAACAGAACGTTGCTCCCCAGTCTGGAATAAAAGCGTGCACACGAAAATTGTTGATACACAGTTAAATGCAGCTATGCGGATTATATCAGGAATCCTAAAAAGGACACCACTGCCATGGCTTCCAGTCCTAGTGATCATTGCTCCCTCACAGCTCCACCGTGATGCTGCACGTATGAGGGAATACCATAAAGCAATCGGTAACTTAAACATCCCAATCAACAAGGACATTACTATGCCACCACTGGATAGGCTCAAATCTAGAAAACCCCTTCTGGAAATATGCCATGAAGCTCTATGATGATGACTAGATCACCAAAGAACAACAGAGGGAAGCCTGGGCAAATACTAACTTGCCACAGAAATACATTTTCAGTGACCCTACACTTCCCCAGCCATGATATGACCTACTGAGAAAGATATGGTCCTCTCTGAATCACATTTGGACACTTCAGGGAAAATGTGGACTCCTGCTCCATAAACAGAGAATCAAAGGGAGTCCAGGTTGTGATTGTGGTGCAATTTTTTTCAGAGGGTGCAAAGCATTGTGAAAAATGCCCAATTAGATCATTTAATGGCAGTCTAAAATCACTCCATCCTGAAGCAGTTGAATGGATATTGAATTTAGATATTAATCTATGAATGTTGTAATCCTCAAATGTCATATGAAAGAAGAAGCATGGCAAGATGCATCACTGTGCCATTGCAGCTCACCAAAAGGCCCCCAGGCAGGCAACAGTGGATTTGCTGTGTCGTAATGTTTCTTATCAGGATCCCTCCTCTTGCTGCCTGATCATAAATCCACGCACCCTGAGGATAGCTTGCAGCCACAAACTGTCAAATTCAGTATGCTGTGCTGCAGACGTGGGTGGCACATAGGGAAATGATCTGGCTGTTTATAGCCTGGCAGAGACATGAAAGCTGCTCAGTTTTCATCTGCTGCCTTCATTTGGTTAACACATGGATGGACATTGACTTCGTCTTCTCTCTCAGCTTGGTTCACTAGCCATGGGATGTCAGTTTTGCCTACTCCCCCATCATGATCCTTGCAGCAACCAAGATCTGACTGTCACCTGCGCCGTTCTTAACCCAGTAGCAAAGTTAATACTGTTGACCTGCTAATGATCTAGTGCTCCTTTTGGAGTTGCAAGCAGTGATGCCTGTCATCTACATTGGGTAGCTTTGCTTGAGTCAAATGACCATGACAGTCTGCCTTCTCAGGTCTGTTGGAGCTGGGGTGCCATGTGCCCAGAGAGGGCGTTAGCAGTCTGTCATCCTGCTGTTGCAGGTGGTGCCCCAGTGGCATAGGTGGCAGGCTGTCTTGGGGCTGGATTAGGATGCAAAAGAAGCGATTGAAAACCCAAGTTTATTTTTATTTGTGCCTCTCTCAAGCCTGCAAGGAGAATCAGCTCTGAAATTTGGTAGGAGATTGGTAGGAAGCAGAAGTTAAAGGGAGCAAACCTGCTGTTTGGCAAGACTCTCCAGCTGCACTGCATTCATGTCACCTGCAGGCTGGACTGATAATGGATGTTCATGGGAGCAGATGGGGAGAGAGCTGTTGAAACCATGGAGTGAAACCAGCAGTCACCAGCTGAATATCAGGAAGTACTCCTTAAAAGGTGATTTTGTATACTGGGGAAGGGCTGAAAACTGAATGGCTTAGGTCTTTTCTATCCAAACTGGGATGGAGAGCACAATGAGTTGTGCATTGCTGGGTGCCTGCAGGGACGGAAATGGGGTGAGTTAAAAATGACGATGTTCTCTAATACTGACCTCCATGATTCAGCCCACTGACATAAGAATTACAGGCCTCAGCAGGGCAGAAGCGTATCAGTCCCTTTTAGCATTTCCTCCTCTGCATGGTGCCTGGCTTGTATCTGTCCATGTTTATTCTGACTGTGGTTTCTTGTTTCATTTTAGGTCCTCCTTGACCTGTCCTCACTGTCTGAGGCAGAGCAACACCTTTGATCCCTTCCTGTGTGTGTCATTACCCATCCCCCTGCGCCAGACCAGGTATGTGAACACAGTGCCCCTCTGCGGTCTGCACTGGTACCCTTGTCCAATAAAAAACCTCCCTGTCTGAATCCCTCTTCTCTCTTCCTACTCCATCATCTGATCCCTGCACAGCTCTAGGGCTCTGGCTGTCCTGGGAGTCTTGCAGAGTGTCACGCAAATCCTGCTCAGGCCAGGTGTCCTATTGAATAAGATGGGGCTGTTTGTCAAAATGAATAAATAGGATTAAGCTGTATTACAGTACCTTATCCCCAGATGCCCAGGTTCAGATCTACCCCACCAATGATCTGTCACAGGTTTTTCATTTGACATGAAGAAGCATTGTGAAACCTGCCAAAACCGTGACCTGGGACTGGAATTGTGAGAATAGCTGATCTAAAGGTTCACAAGCTGGGCTGTGCCTGGAAATCTGAGCTTGTGATAACAGGGGGGGCTGATGGTTGGGATGGAGGAACATCAGTGGAGCTGCGCGTGGAGGCCAGAGCTGGAATAGCAGTTCAAGCTGTGGGTTGGATTGAAGAGCATTAGCAGAGCTGGTGTGGGGTGGGGGGAGCATCTAGGCCTCGGATAGCTGTGGGGCTGTGGCTCAAGACGACACTGTCAGATGAAGTGTGTTGAATCCCATGACTGGAAGGCGAGGTAGTGTGCAATATCCTTTGGTAAAGCTGTAGAAGTGAGCCAGAGGGTCCAGGACTGGAATAGCAGAGGAGTGGAGTTACCCATGCCTGAGGTGCACTGGTTTGGCTGCAGCTGTGTTGGGGAAGCACTTGCAAGCCTGGCATCACCACACTGGACCTGCTTGTGCAGGCTTGGAGGGACACATGTTCCCCATGTGAGGGGCAGGGTTTGTTTGGCATTACCCATCCTGCTTTCTGGAGTAGCCAGGTCTGGGCACTGGAATGAGTCAGGGAGGTTTGTTCACCTGGGCTTCAGCCCACAACTTTGACTGGGGAGCGTGTGCTCCCAGTGTGGAGCTGTCAGCTTCTTCTCTAAGTTCAGCTGCTCCCGCTTGGTCTCTGGGCACTCCAGTAAATGAGCATTCCCTGGTGTAGGTGAAATTGTGCAAACCTGCAGAGAAAGGTAGGGTAGAAAATGAAAATTTCTATTTATATTGGTGAGCAGCAAAATAGCCATTTTCCTATCAATCAATTTGTACTTTCCTCTGTGAACTACCAGACATTTCCTACTTATCAGCTGTTCCCACACTGTCTGATTAGGATAAAGATTACAGGCTTCTCTGGGATCACTGTTCTGGCCCCCAGATATTACTGGCGAGAGATGTGTCCATTCACTTGACAGGATTTACTGTTCCAAAGAGAGCAATTCTCACACTTTGCTGTTAGCTCCTGCATTTATTATTTATTCCAATGTAAGCATTGAACTGATAAACTTGACTGGTAAGAATTACTGCAGCAGAAAGTTCATTTGACAAGCATTTGCTCTGAACATGGCTCTGGGCTTCATTTTGATCCACAACTTGTACATGCTTTTAGTTCAAAAAAAAACAAAAAAAACCTGGAAATAAAAAACCCAGCAAGAGGAAGATCTCTGCCCTGGCAGTCAGAACTGCTGAGTTTTGCTGGCCTGGCCGCATGGCGTGCTGCTCCCCTTAGCCCTGCAGAGTGAGCGGTAGCAAGGCAGTTCTGTCGTCCGTCCTTTCTACAGCACCTAGCACAATGGTCCACGTCTGGAGCTCTTGGGTACAACTGTGGGACCAATGAATAATGCTGCCACTAATAATAAACTTGTTATTTCAACTGGGACTGGGAGAGCTATATGAGGCTGAAGAAATATTAAAAGAGGTGGAGTGCAAACTCCAGATGGCATTGGCATTTGAAGCAATCCTTTGCTTTTACAAATGAGGGCTGTTGGAGTAGAGCACCCCACAGGACCATGTTAACAGAGTTGCTAGGGGCTCGTTTCAGCTTTACTGCTAGCTGGAGCAAAGAACAGTCCGGTGTTGTCCGTGTCCTTTGTTTTGCCTTGCTGCTGGGGGGTGATCTGCTGAAGCCCTTCACTGGGTGCAGGCTACTGCTTCTTTGTGCTGGCTCAACTGCAGTTTGACAGCTGTGTAGGCTGCGTGCTGGGGCTTGGGGAGTCATGTGCTCACTCATTTGTGCAGGTCTGGGATGGAAAGCCCTTGGGTGAATATGAGAGCATGAGATGGAGGTGAAGCTTATGGCTTCTCACAGCACCGGTGTGATGCATCTGAGTTACTGCAGGGCAGATAAGTTAGGAGTGAGTTCTGCAGGCAGGAACCCAGTCCAGCTCCATGTGTTGCCTGTGCATTGCTGTGGACATGGCACAGCTCCTGAAGTGGCTTCAGGGAGATAAGTGTATCCAGAATAGCAATTAGAGCTGTTATCCCTCCCACAGGAAGACCAGCTGCTGATTTCCCATCATACAGGTGCATTTTCAGGCCAGAGGAATCGGGAGGTGATCCTGGCTGACCTCTTTTCTGTATGACGGTAACTGCTTTACTCAGTTACCTCTGTGCTGGGCCAGATCTTATCAGGTCAAAGCACATTTTTCAACAAGGTCTTCTCTCCTGAGGACCGTATGAGACAAAGAATCCATTCCTCCCCTGGGAAGTCATTTCAGGGGTCAGTTACCCTCCCCAATAAAAGCATGCACCTTTATTTCCAATTTGAGCAGTAAACTTGCTGACCCCTGACTTCCAAATCTCATGAGTCAAGCCTGAAAAATCAGGAGACTGACTTAAAACATAATGACTTTTAAAAATATATGTTCCTCTCTAGGTTTCCAAATCAGTAGGTCACACTCAGGTCACACTTTCATACCTTTCTACAAAGCCAGAGGGATTCAGAACTTAACTGATTTCATGAAAGCAGAGACTTTTACATAATCACATGACTCCAAGCACTGGGGCTTTAAGAAAAAACCGTCATTATTGTAAGAGCTGATGGCTTTGATTCAGGAAGAAATTAAAATCAATAAAATTTGAACTCCCTTCTGAGACTGATGTAAAATACAGACTCAGATCACTGTTTTAATGTCAGGTAGCTCAGTCTACTCTGAGGTTAAAAGCGAGTACTGCTTACTTCCTTTGCCCCTGAGACGTATCATTTGTAGTAGAGTAATGTCTGAGTGCTTCTGATACGATCAGTGCCCCAGGCTGCTAGACACTGCAGAGGCACGCAGGCAGAGGTAGCATCTGCCCCAAACAGCTCATATCTGAACAGGGAGGACAGGGAAAGGATGGGAAGAAGAAAAGAAGAACACGGACTTGTAAGTCACGCAACCAGTCAGTGGCAAAAAGAGTGGCCTATGTCCCAGCATAATGCCAGAAATCCACACCGCCTCTTAAACCTGGGTTCTTCCCCACAGTTCATCACTGAACATTGCCTATGCTGGGCCTTGGGGCCTGCAGGGTATTTTGGAGGAAAATCCCAAGGTTTGGGGGCATTGCTTCACTTATCCACCCCAACTGGATGCACTGCAGTAGCTGTCTGAAGCTGCCCTAAAGTGTGGAATTAAGACTGGGAGCCTTTAGGCCTGGCCTAGTGCCAGCACTAGTTTGGGGCAGGAAGGTGTCAGCTGTCTGTGTTGTTAATGCTGTCTATGTGGCATCTACACAAGATCACCAAGCCCAGGCATAACTGCTATTGGGCTGTTGGGCTTGGGGTATGTGTAGCAGACCTGCACCTGTGTGAACGGGGAGCTGAAATGATGAAACAAGGTGGAGCTAGCTCTCACTGGCTAATCCTGGTCCTGCTGCAGCTGACATCTCAAACCAGATTACTAGGGGAGTTATTGTCCAATGAGTTTGGCATTTTCTTCCACTGCGTAATGTGTTACTATATACACTAAGCCCCCGCCTGCCTATTCTGGGATTCTTTTTAAGACCCGGTCTCACCTGGTCTTTAATATACTGTTTGCTTCCCCTCAGTGTCATTTCTTTGTGCAATAAATCTACCATGCTCTGCTGCACAGCTTGGCTTTTCTGAATTGATACTATCATTATTCCTCTGGGGGTTTTCATAGACAGATTTAAATAGTGTATAAACCTATCTGGCAGAATTCACCAGGTCCTGCCTAACCCTTGGTTTTGCACCAGTGTCACTGTGCTAAATGATTCGTTTCCTTGCCTGGTTCTTGGCTGATAGTCTGGAGACTGATATTTAGGATGTAGGGGAAGGTCTTCCAATAGGGTTGGATTCTAGAGTGGAAAGATTTGCGCTCACACCTGAAAACATGCTGTGCTACGGATGCAGTCTGGGGGGATTAGGGACCTGTCACCGGTGTTGAGTCAGAAGCTAGGGTTCCAGTGGCGGCATGGCTGAGAGAGATCTTCTTGCCTGCCAGAGCACGATGGAGTCCTCATAGTGAGAGGGTTATCCAGTATGTCTGCAGGACACAGGCTTTTGCCCAGCCATTTCCTTTCCTGGCTTCCAATCTGAGCTCAGAGCTGTTGTAGACCTGACACAATCCCTTATTTCGCTAGATGCAGCAGCCCAGTGGGCCAGATAATTAGGTGTTTGGACAGATGTACATGGTCCACCACTTTCCGAGTCCAACTGAAGTAGAAGCCCAAAATAAATACGGGTTCTGCTCTGTACCTAATTTCTCTTTTTCTGCAGGCCCTTGAAGGTCTGGATGAGCCTGCTTCATGAACTCTTCTTTCCCCACCCCTCAGCTCTGGGTCCTAATAGGTGCTCCCCTGCAGGTTGTCAGTTGCTTCAGCTGCGGAGCATGGATATACTAGACAGACAGGTAGTCTCCAGGGTGATAACAGGTGCAGTTATCACTTCACTGGGGGGCACTGACCCAGGCACACTCACATTAGTCATGTCATAAACTAATTAGGCATGTACACAGCCTATCTTGGAGCTAGTATGTGAGGAGGACATGCTGCACCTAGGAAATATGGTCTTACATAGGTCAGGACTTGTTTCTGCAAAGAGCCATTCAGGGATACCGTATTTTTTCACACACCACATGTCCCTGAATAAGATGGTCATCTTGTTTTTGGAAGATGGAATAAAGAAACAAAGATCTTGCTCTGAAAATACCACTAAGAACATTATTTTCATGGAAAAGACACAGACAGCTGTAGTAGGGATGGGACCAAAAACCTGCGGCTGCTCTGTTAACCTTGCTCCTGCAGAATGAAGCAGGCACTGCTGTCTGAACCGAATTGTCTGGCTTCTCTTCTCTTCTCAAGCGCAGCTGGGTGGGCAGACAGCAGCACCTTCCAGGGCAGCTGAGGGTCCATCCAGCTTGAGAACAGGGGCTGGGTAGCTTGATTTCAGCAGGATTAAGCCATCTGCTCCCTGCAGTTCCTCATTTAAGAGATGCGCACCCATTCCCAGCAGTTCTTTTTTGGAAGAAAGGTGCAAGTCGTATTTGAGTAAATACAGTATCAGGCCTTGAATAACTCCTGCTGTACACAAGACCTAAATATCTCAGTTCCCATCTGTATGGTGCAGATAATGGCACTGCCTAGCCTCACAGGGTGTTGAGGTCAGGTGGGTAACAGCAAGGAAACTGCTGCTCAAACACCACAGTACTGAAAGCCAGGGAAATGCAACAGACAGCAGTACCTTGAATTGAACCCCAAAGGCAGCCAGTTTGGTGTGTGCCCTGGGGTGAGCGCATCAGCATTCTCTGCCCGGAAAGCCCCACTTCAATTTGACTGTTTCTTGTGAAGTTCAGCTCTGTTTGAGCTTGTGAAGGTGTTGGGATGTGGCAACGGAGACCTCTCATGTTTCTGAACCCTCCTGCCCTCAGTAGCTCAACCTGCTCTCCCTGGAAGGTGAGCACAACATAGGCAAGCTGGTTCTTCTGCTCTCTTTCTGGAGTGCAGAGGCATATCTTTAAAGGGGATGATATCATGGGGTCCTGCCAATGCAGTGTCTGGCTGGCAGACCAGTTGGCTTCAGTGCAGCAGAGCACTGCAGACAGTGTCATCTCCCTGGCCACATTCAAGGCCCTGGCACCAAGGGCTGCCCCTGCTAGCCTGGCATTAGCTGCTGTCAGCCTGTGGACAATAAAGCTTGCTCATTCATTGTAAAGGTTAAAGAAGAATGGGGCTGGAGTGCACTGCAGCCAGCTGCAGGCACAGCAGCATGTGAGAGCTCAGTGAGGGAGGGGACGTTCTATTTTACTGTCAGCAGTCAAATGCCATGAGGGTCTCTGTACAATAATGCTATTGTCAGGCTGCCTGGCACCACTGCTAAATGAAATGTAAGTGCTACAATTAGGGAAAGCATGATGTGGCAGCAGCTTTTCTCTGTCAGGCAAAGCTGAGCCTGTTGGCAGGGAGGGTTGGATAATGCACAAAAGGAGCCCACACTAGCCAAGAGTGAACAACAGCCCTCGTGGGAGATATAGGAGATGCCACCTTCCAGCTGTTTGCAGTGTGGCTGAATGAGATTTCAGAACCCAAACTGCACCTTGACAACTCTGAGCATGGCACTGGCTGTCAGAGAAGAGCTTCCCTAGTCTTTACATTGGAGTAAGGACCAAGCTAGGTCAGCACCAGTCTCTGCCAGGGTAGGCTTCCATGACTGTACTTTGGCTGACACTCCTCATGGTAGGGTGTGACAATGGAGGATGGCTGGCTCTGAGTCTCTGGCTAAGCCCTAGCCTGGCTTTGTGGTCAGGCCAGGCCTGTCTTTTTGTGTATATCTAGTTGTGAAGCCTCCAGCCAGTGCTCTCCCAGCACAGTAATTGGGATGCTCTGATATATTAAGAGACAGGATGTGACTGAAGGAGAGGGGACTCCCTGTATGGAATGATAATGCTTTCCTAATCTTTGCAGAGCCCCCCTGGGTCTTACACCCTGAATGCCAAGAGAATGGGGGGGTGACAATGCAGTCATTTTGGTGCCAGGGTCTGTATGGGATTCCTGATGGCATAGCTGCAAAGACTGCTCTTGCTTCCCTCTGCTCAGGGGAGCTGTATATGGAGTGCCTGGATTGATGTCAGACCAATGCTGCTTCCAACATCAGCCACAGGTGAAACTCCATCCTCATGTTGCCCATGTGTCACAGCTGTCCTGCTTGAAGTCACAGATGTGTACCTATTTTGTGCCCGTTCTTGATGTCTCAGTGTCTTGACATCACTGTGGTGGTGTTTGGTGCACTGACAGCCCCTCCTTAAGCCTGCCAGGAGATGTACTAGGTCAGTTCCTGCCTGGAGACATTAACCAGCATGCAGTGCCAACAAAGCTACTTAGCAATATGAGTGAATGGCCAGCTGGGCAGGAAGAGCCAGAAAAATAGCAGGGATGAATTCCAGGCTGCTCTTTAAAGTTACAACCTTCTTCCAAAAACAGGTAATAAAGAATGGGGCTTGTAGGGACTTGCAGTCTCTGGCCTGTTTCAGGGCACTGTCTAGCATCTAGGAAAGCAAATCTCACCTGTATGTAGGGCTCTGTAAGTATATGGCATCCTTCGGCCTCATGCCCGCTGCAGTACCCACAATTCACTCTTGGCACAGCTCTGAAGGAAGTCTCCAGCCGTCTTGGCATCATTGACACTGACTGTTCTTCGTGGTGACAGATGACAGAGCAAGTCCCTTCCAACCCTAATTTTCTATGATTCTGTGACACAAGCCATTATTTCCACCTCTTTCTGCCTCCTTTGTGAGCACAAAATTCCATTTCCTCTTGGGGCCCTGGAGTCCTGAAGCAATTTAATCAAAACCAGACTCTGTCCATTAAAAAAAATTATTGGACATTAGCAGGAAATTGGAAAAGAAGAGGGCGAGATGCCTGAGAAGGGGCCACCACAGGAAATTCCCATCAGTGGCCTGAGACTTTCATGGTCGGATAATTGCAGCTTTCCCCTGCTGTGCTGCATAGTGGAACAGGGGAATTTGAGTTCCACCCAGTCGTGCACCTGCCACCTCTTCAAGAAGTGTGGCATGCCTTGTTATTGGGAGCATGCTGTGTGCTTGGACACCATGTTCAGATGTGTGCCCCCTTTCCTGGGGTGCTTCTCTCCAGTTTCCACAGCGTTTCCCTCTAGCTGGATCCGCATGCCCTTTTTGCTCCAGTTCCCCTCCCATTCCAATGCCAGGCTGTCATTCCCTGTCTCCCAGTCACAGACAGGTCTATTAGCTTATGTACTCCCATTCCTGGACTGTCTGAATGCTTTGCAATCTTTAACATGTTTGTGCTTATGCACTACTGTGAGAGACCCCTATTTCCCAAACAAAGGCCTGAGGGATGCCCAGGTGACGGAGGAGGGATCTCTCTCTGCCTCTCCCTGCTCTGCCTCTACTGTTATGTATTGTCCTTGCTACTCAGCCATCACTCCTCTTGGAGGTTAGGGGCACGTACTGGCTGAGACTAGTGACCCAGTCCCCTCTGCACTGCACTTTTTGCCGTTCCAAAAATGCTGCTGTTGTCCATCCCTGCTGTTTGGGATACAGCAAAAGGAAGCTTCCCTGAATTATTTGAAGTCATCCCAAGTCCCCCGGTATTACTCATGATGTTTAATTAACAGGCCATTTATATCACTGAAGATCTTGGCAACAGCCACTTTGGGATCTGTTAGTATCTAAACAAAGGCACTGTTTGCTCGCTCTGTGATGCAAACCCAGTTGCTGGGTGAGAGGGACTCTGAAGTGAATCCACGATGAAGACCCTAAACAGAGAGGTACCAGTAATAAACAGAGACATAATCGTACTTACCTCAGAGGCCTTGTCACTGAAGATCTCAGAGGGCTTAGATAGGTATGCAAGCATCACTCTCTCCATCTCTATCTCCAGGGAAAGAAAACTGAGGTAGGGGCAGGTTGGACTCTGGGGTGGGGAATATCTTTTTATAAGGCAGAATGGTACCTATAGCAGTGGAGCTCAGGCCTCAAGATGCTGCTGTGGTACAAGCAATAATAAAGCAATGCAGCTTGCATGGGGCCACCAGCAAGCCAGTGTGTGGCTGACTCCCAAGCAGTCCACCAAACAAGCTTGGCCAGGGTGCTGGGACTGCCAGTACTGCATTTGCAGTGAGGCAGCTCCTGGAAACAAGTCCTACTGTGCCCTTGAAAGTGCAGTCGGGCTCTTATGGCATGTCTTGACATCACCAATTCTAGGCTGAGAAATTGAAAGCATTCAAAAGCCAGGGAGCCCTCATCAAGTGCATCCTACTAGCCACTTTCCCTGAGTATCTCCCCCAAGGAGAGGAGCTGTTGTCTTGGCAGGGGTTGGTGGGATAATCTCTGCCTCCCTGTTGCATTCTGACTGCTGGCATCCGTGTGATTTATGCAGGTCAACAAGACCACCTTAGACATCAGTGCATGCATAGCCAGTATGGACCCTGGTGCCCAAGGTAAGGCCCTTTGTGACATGCTTGAAAGCAGGCATGCTGCTGTGTCCTGCACTAGGGTCCTGAGCCAACTTGTCAAAGTCAATGGAAAGACGCTTTTTGACCAGAATGAGTCCAGCTGCAGAGCACAAAGGAGTACACTGCTTTTAGGAGCCAGGCTGGGGACACTGGAGTCAGGAGCCTTTAAAGGAAAATGGAAAGTTTCCAGCAAAATAACAAGAAGCTCCCCACACCCGCCACCACATTGCATGCAACCCCTTTGTACCTTGCTGGCTGCAGGCTTCCTTGGTTCCCCCCTCTGGCATGGGGGAGAGGGAGGGCCCTGAAGACCCCACTGCTAGTAACAACAGCAGCTGGGGCAGTGAGGGGAGCAGCACTCAGACCAGGTGCTTGGGGGCTGCAGGCTAACCCCTTGGGGGCTGGATATGGCTCACAGATTGGCGGTTGCACAGTCCTAGGTTAGATGAAGCATACAAGGGCTAGGAGGGAAGAAAAAGACACAAAGACATTAAGTGACTTGTTCTGGGTCAGCAGCAGAGCTGGGAAGGGAACCCAGTCGGGAGACAGTCAGAAAATCATGCATACAGGATTTCCAGGCAAAAAACCTTGCATAAGTATGGAAGCAAGAACTGAATCTCTGTGCAGAGCTGACCGTGGTGGCCAGATCTGTGAGAGCAAAGATAAAACTTTTTCACTATCTGTTGAGGGGAAAGGACCAGAGTCAGTGAGACACTGCTGCTAGAATTAGTGCCTAAAACACTGGATCAGCTGATAAGGATGTTTGAAGAGTACTGTAACTCCGGACACAGTGAGGTGGTCAGAGACTGAAATCATGCAGCAGAAGAAGCAAAAGATGCTTGTGGTCTGAGGATTCTGGTATCTCTGTGCAATTTGGGGGCTATTTAAGATTCCTTACTTGGAGACAGCTTAATTTGTGGGATGTGTAATTACAGTTTTCTGGAGGGATTGTTGGGACAAGTGGATCTAACTCTGGAGAAACACCTCCAAACAGCAAGGTTATCTTAACTATCTCGGGAAAAGATCAAAAGAATGACAGCCACAGATGCAAAACAACTTCACAGGCTCTAGGCAAAAGAACCCAGGAAGCAGGACAATAAGTGTGAGTTCAGGCATCGTGGTTCAGTGTGTGTATGTAAGGTGGAAAAAGAGTGCCAAGGCAATATGCCATGGTACAAGTGTGGGAAACAAAATCACGTTACCATATTGACCTGCATGCCACCCCCACCCCAAATAAGACATGCACTTTGTTTTGGGAAGGTCGAATTAAAAAAAAAATAAAAAATTTCCAGGTTTACCTGCCACAGCACAGACTCACCATAGCTGAATGCTAGCTGCATGGAGCAGGGGCAGAGCCAGCACAATTGATCCCCGTGCTGTTCCAAAAACCCTAAATGTTTAACCCTGTCACAGATTCTGCCAAATTGCTAGTAGCTTTTGGCTGGAACTCTGTTCACTTCTATGGGACTCTGAGAGACAGAGCCAGCGAGGAGATGTCTGGACCACAGGATGTGAGGAAAATACAGCAAATTAAAAGGCGCGCCAGGGATCTTTCTCAGTTCTGTGACACCTGTCAGCAGCCTGTGAGCCCTTGAGCCAGTTATCACACAATGCTGCATCCTGGGAATGATCAGGGCTCAAGAACTGGTATTCAAAGAGTAAAGCAAATCATAAAGTATGCACCAGTCCTGACATCCTGCAGCCTAGTGGAGCAGCTGGGACAACCATAGAATCCTTCCTGTAGAGACTAAGGGACAGCTTGGCTGCAAACCAGCAACCCCCAGAATTTGCTAGTAGAGTCCTGGCAAACGCAGACAGGGTGTGCTCAGGCAGGCATGAAGATCAGGGCTGTGCTCTTTGGCATGGAGCCGTTCCATCAGTTCACCTTTGGCACAAGGTGGCTGTGAGGTGTGCTCATGAGCAGGGATCCTGGTTTTCTCTGATTTAAAAAAAAAAAAAAAATCCCAATTTTTGGTTAAAAGAAATTAACCCCAAATCCACATTTTTCCATGATTTAAATGAAACACTCCTAATATAGAGAGATATAGATAGTGGTGTTTTATTTTAATCATGGGAAAATGCAGATTTGGGGTTACTATTTTTTAACCAAAAATTGTTTTGTTTTTTTTAAATTGGAGAAAACCAATACCCCATGCTCGTGAACCATTAGAAAGCATTGTGAAAAAGTCAGTGCGCTCAGGTGATGACATGACATCCCAGTATGATCCTGGGAAAAGGTCAGACCAGGCCAGCTCTAGACTTATAATGACAGGTGCTTTTTGGCCCCAGCAGGTCCTACTACAATTTCTGGGAGGTGGACTGCATTCAGGACACCAAAATAGGAAGTCTGATCAGGAAACCAAAAAGGTGTTTTGCGAGATCATGTATGCCTGATGCAGTGTGCCTAGACAATGGGCCATGGTACCGAGTAGCAGAATCCAAATGGTTCAGTGCTGAATGTGAACTTGTGATAAGTTATTGTCCCCTGGAGACTCAACATTTTTTACCCTCTTGTTGCTATATATGCAAGGTTTTTGTTTTAAGGCTTCCTCAGAACCATTCAATATTGGCTGCAGCCCAGGCTGAGGATTATGATTGGGATATGCCAATGTCTGCTGGGACTTAAACCCAGAG
>NW_017728964.1:4681868-4688731 GCF_001723915.1 Gavialis gangeticus
GATTATGACTGGGATATGCCAATGTCTGCTGGGACTTAAACCCAGAGGTTCACCCATGGATGGCACTCTCTGGCATGTCCTTGAGTATAGATAGAAAACAACTATATTACCTCCTTTCGAGGACCTTGCAACCTAGAACAAGGACAGATTAATTAAGCCTCTACTCTTTAAATAGGTAGAAGAGAGGAGTAGTTCATCCTGTTAGTCTGAAGTCAAGCACAGAGTGGGGCAGGGTGGTACCTCAGAGACTAACTGGTTCAGAGAGGCATAAGCTTTTGTAGGTGACAGCCTTCTTCATCAGAAGCATCTGGTAGGGACTTTGTCAGAAAGCTCACTTGTTTCTGATTCAGTTAGTCTCTAAGGTACCACCATGCCCTGTCTTCTGCCATGGAGGGAGTATACAGTGGTTAGGGACTGGGCTGGGACTTCAGGTGACTCGAGTTCAGTTCCCTGCTCTTCCACAGGCTCCCTGTGTGACCTGAGGAAGTCACAGTGTCTTGGAGCTCACCTATGCTGCCAGGGTGACAAGGCCCAGCGCTGCGGGCTTCGGTATGTCCTGTATGCTTGCTGCAAACCTGGAAGTTCAACAGTGAAGCTGTTCCAGGCTGGGCTGTCACAGCTCTTAGGCCTTCTACAAATCAAGGGCTTGAGTCTGCAGAGGGACAAGTCTGCAGTGGCCTCCCTGATTTATTTCTAGGGTTGGAGTGTACCTGCAGACAAGGATAACTGGGACATGCTTGAGCTCCTCAGTGCCAGGCACATCACCCTGGTGATGTGTCTCAGTTCCCATCTGTATACTGGAGATATAGGCACAGCCCTGCCTCAAGAGAGGGGGGTGTTATGAAACAGATGCTCAGAAATTATGCTGATGGGGCCAGACTGACAAGAGGCTTCTCTTTGGTGGGGATCAATCCTGTTTCTCCTCCCCGACCCTTGCAGGTGGAGCCCTGCGAGCGTGCCAGGTACTGGGCAGGGCAGGTAGAAGGCTTTGCTGTTGAGCTCACGCTGACGTGATGCAGCTCAGCCACCCAGGGAGGCACCAGCTGAGAGCCAAGGAAAAACAAGCAGGAAGCTGTTAATTTGCTGAAATTCTGCAGATGAGGGATGTCTGCGTCAGCTCCTCTCTTTGATGAATCCAGCCTGTGGTTCCTGCTGTGCTGGAGATCAGAGCTGGCAGGCTGTGGAGGAAGGGTCAGGAGCACAGGCTGAGTGAGGGTGAGGAATGTGCTGGGAAGGGGCATGGCTCCGCTCTTTGCTGGATGGACTCCTGGCTGCAGTTGTATCTCATGTGCCTCTTTGCCAGACAGCAAAGCAATGTGAGCAGCTCTGAGGAAGATGCTGTATGCAATGGCTGCCCCATCGACCCATCCCTCATCTTCCTTAATGGAGAATACTGTCCAGAGCTTGAGGGGGAAGGCCGGGATGAGGAAGACCCCTGGGTCAGTGGGAGCTCAGGTCACATCTGCATGGGGTGGGGTGAGCAGCTCAGGCTGCGTAGAGCAGGAAACGAAAACCTGGGCTATATAATGGGGTGCTCAAGGAGTGTATGGGGAGAGGGAATTTGAGCTGGCAGGCGTGGGGTACTGCACCAGGGGTGGGTTGAAATGCAGGAGACACGTAACAGTACTGTACTGGTTTACTGTGCATACCCCTTTGAAGGTCTGGGTTCAAAGCCAGTCCACCGTTTGTTCGCTCTTCCTGGGCTTTCAGCATCCCTCCTCTGGCAGCTCTTCATCATGTGCTGGTGCGGACCCGCACACTGACTGTGTGGGCAAATGGAGTCTGGTTTGTCAGCACGAGGCCTGGGCTAAGGGGGCAGCAGGAGATCTGTGAGAAATCCAAGACTGAACAACCTTACGTGCCAGGGCTGCACACTCTGCCCTGAGGTGGCCAGCGTTTGTAGCCCAGGGCTTCCATGGGACCCAGCTGATGCCGCTCCACGAACCAACATGACCCAGGAAAACTAGATGCTGGTACCCATCCTTCAGCTAACCTGCTCAGTGCTTTCTCACAGCTCCCAGATGCTCTAGCAGCAGGTGCCTGTGATTGTCAATAGCACAGCCTTGCCTGACATGTTGATGGCTGTTGCTGTAGCACTTGGAGGTTGAGCATAATCCTGTTCGAGTGCCTGGTACTCCATGGGTCTGACTTCTTGCAGAGTGAGTGGGAACATACTGAATTTCATAATGCTTGGCACAAACAAGGTTTGGAGTGCCCGGGGGATGGAGGCTGTCCAGACACCAGGAGCTGCCTTTAAGACAGGCTTGTTAACTAGTTGCTGCCCTTTCTGTAACTTCTCTGCTCTTGTTTTTTCAGGCCCTTGAATGTCACCTTAGTCTTCCAGTCCAAGAGCCAGAGGTTTCTGCGGGTAGGCCTTGCTGTTCCCCTTTTTAGCACAGTGGCAAAACTGAGGGAAATGGTGGCAGAAGAAGGCAAAATCACACCTGACCAGGTAAGTCAGAGGCAGATTTCCCTGTATCCCCTTCCTAAACTCAAATCAGAGAGCTGGCAGGGGTCTACCAGGGGGTCACTCGTTCAGAGCAGCCCTGAGTATGGCAGCAGCCAGGGAGGCATCGGGGAAAGCTGCTCCACACATCTAAGGCTAACAATGCAAGCAGGGACCTGACCTTTATTTCAGTGACACACTTAAAACAGGGCATAAGTTCAAGGTACTATCATCTCATCATATTGTAGGGCAGCATTACAATGTGAAGGTGAGTATTTGAACTAGTCCCCATTTTGTGTCTGATTGCTGGAGACTCAGCCCATGAGCTAGGGTAGTTTTGCATTGGGAGCTGATCTGCAGAGGTCACTGGTCTAATACCATGGGCCCACATCCACACTGTTTCATTACATCATGGTGCTGTAGTGGGGCCATTAATTGAAGCTCAATGGGTATGGGATAGATCCTGACCTTCAGTATAACCTTCACAGACCTTTCTTGTCCACCACAGGTGATCCTGGCAGAGGTGTATCCCAGTGGGTTCCAGCGCTCCTTCCACGATGAGGAGGACCTGAACACCATCATGGAGGGGGACAGCGTGTATGCTTTCCAGGCTCCACTGCCATTCAGCAGGGCTAGCTCATCCCGGCTTTCAGGTACCAGACTCTCTGTTTGCAAGCACAGGGAGGTGGGGACATGCACATCCCAGAAAGCTACATTTTTCAGCTGTATTTGCAAGTGCTTTTTCTGATCCTTGGCTACCAGGGACTCTGACAGCCAGAGTTACCCTTGAAACATCAAAGTCTTTCCCCAGCATGCTTGAAACAGCTGTCGCCCTGCAGTTTTAATGAACAGAAATTGAAATGGGATTTGCTTTGCTCTCACTGGGACAGGGTCCCCAGAGACACTTCACCCCCTCTCTGATGTGCAGTCTTCACAGCTGCTAGGCATACATGAGAAACAATTAGGCAGGCTAAGTCCAAATCGCTTAGATGAGGGAATGTCATGATACCTAGTTTGATGTCCTATTAGCAACAGATGAGCTATACTAAGAGGCAAACAGCCATTCTAGACTGAAAGGGTATGGAGCAGAGTCATTCTTCGCGCATTGATAAAACTCTAGTAGTCTGCTCCCTGGAGATTTTCCAGTGCATGGTATACAGAAAGGACATTGTGGTTGAGGCACTGGGTTTGGTTCTCTGCTCTGCACCAGACATCCTCTGTAGCCTTAGGCAAATCACTTACTCTCTTTGTGTCTTAGTTCCCCGCCTGGAGAATGCGGATGATGATGCTTTCTTTCTCCCTCCCCTTATCTGCCTTGCTTATGTAAACTATGAGCTTCCTGTGTCTGCGCTGAATCCAGAACCACATAGTACTGAATTCATTTTGGGCCTTAGCCCTGATTGTGATAGAATATTTGAGCTACCACAAGTTGGATGTATGAGGGATACTAGAGACAAATATGATTTCCCAGGCAAAGGACTGATTTTAGCAATAAGCAAGCTGTGGGAAGTCATGACTCTACATATCAAGGCAGGCAAGCTCCAGTAGACAGGTGGATCAGGGTGGCCATGAGATTGGTCTTAGGAACACAGGACTGGAAGATACCTCTTGGGCCATGGACAGCAGTCTCCTGCAATCATAGGCAACCATGGGATATTATCCCTTTAAACTGGTCTGGCTCCAGTTGGTTTTTTGGCACTCCTATGGGACTGCTGTTCCAGAACCCCACCACCCTGCTGGTCACACATCTTCTCACTTCCAGCCTAAATTCATTCAGGGCCAGTTTGTACCTAGGTGGTCTTATATCAGCAGTGACCTTTTAGCTTAAATAGCTTCTTCCTCCCGGGTGCTCATCCCCTGCTGTATTTACAGACAGAGTCAGATCCCCTGTGGGAGTGGGGCTGGGCCTGTGGTTTCCTGTCTCCATTCTCTACAGTGGCTTTGGAGAATCAGAGGGGAAGACCTGCTTCAGGGCTTCACATGGAGTCCAGCTGATGCAGTGGCCAGTCCTGGGGATTTCTATCAGTGCTGCAAGGTTACTCCTAGACATGAAGATCACTGGCCCCAGCCACTTCAGACCCACATAATAGTTTAAGTGGGACATAAAGTGGTGCCCAGGGCTTGTGTGGATCCTGAGCACAGGAGTAAATCTCAGAGGCTGTGAAGGTCCAGAATGAATGCCTGACTCCATCAGCACTGATAAGGGTTTTGCAGTTGACTTCAGGAGCTCTAGGTTTTACCATTGAAGTGCCATAGAGACTTGGATCTCTTGTCCTCTACAGGACCAGGCTAAGGAGCAGTGGTAAGTAAATACCCCACTTCAGGAGTAGGCAGGGAGCATGTCAGCCTCTAGGGCTGGCACAGGTGGAAAAGCAGAAACCTCTTAGAGCATCCAATCCTAAGACCAAAGCAGGGTTTTGAGTCTGCACAGCACGTGCTTCATTAGCAAGAAGGCTGTGCAAAGGAGCGCCCCCAGAACATCCTTCCTGAGCACAGCCCTGCTAGGAGTGTGTGCTGGCAGGCAGAACTGCATTCCACCCTGCAGGAAGGAAAATAGGCCCATGCTCAGCAGCAGCTCCAGGCATGCAGGCCTTCTGGTTCCACTGGTTTGATGGTTTATTTGTTCATTAGGAGGATGCTCACTGAGCACCATGAACTCAGCCCTCTTTGTCTGAGAGCCTTCCAGCGCCCATCTCTCTCTGCTGCCTGCCAGAGGCAGGGAATCAGCTTGTGCCAACCAGTAGAAACAAACAAAAATGTACAGCCCTTTCTTAGCCTCTCCCAAGCAAGGATCTCACAGTATGTCTTGAACAACCAGGGCATGATTCTGCTGTTCATTTTCATGCTGCTTAGGGGCCTACTCATGCAGTGGGACCCACTGAAACCAGTCAGGTATCTGGGGAGCAAGGAACTGGACTGTGGGGGTAAGTGTAGCAAAATCTGGTTATGTGGTGGGCTAGAATCATTGTCCCCTTACCTACCAGCCAAATGAGGAAGCTGAGACAGGAGTTCCCAGAGTGCTGAGCATGGCCACTTTTGGTTGAAGTAAAAGTGCTAAACAGTTCTGAAAATCAAACCGCCAGGTGTCCCCAAAACTGTTAACAGGGCTTATTTTTTGCAGATAGTAAGACTGTGGAACTCACTGCCACAGGATGTTGTTGAGGCCAAGACCATAACGGACTCTGAAAAGGCCTTGACATTGTTGGGCAGGGACTGTCTTTTTGTTCTGCATTTCAGCCTCTTATGTGGAATCCCAAATGTTGTGAACAGCTGTTTGTCAAAAAGTCAGGCTTCCTGGGCAGGGCTCAAAAGGCTTCACGGTCAGCTGCAGGAGAGCTCAGTAAAGTCTGGGATTTGCAGGTAGACCCACATGGGAACTCCCCAGCCAGCACAGATCTGCAGACTCAGTCTAGAAATATCACTGCAGCTGACTTCCTTGTGCAATTTCTAGTCGACCTCCTGCTTCTGGCTAGGCTGGTGTTCAGGTCCCTGGCTCCAAAAATAGCAGAGAGAGCTGGGGAGACAAAACAACCTAGGAAGATTAGTGACCTTTTCCAAGCCTAGTGAAAACCTGAGTTTGGGCACTGGAGAATGGTTGGGTTGATTCAGACACTTTCCCTGTCCTTGTTTGTAATAGTTAGGGGTGAAGCCTGGAAACCTCCTTGGGAGCTCTTCACTGCCGGATGCACTTAGACAGCTCAGGGAAGGCAGGGGGAGGATTGAGCCCTCAGACAGAGGCTTCCTTGTCTGTTTATGTGGAGGAACAATTGCGATGCAGAACAGTGTTTAAAGTCTTAGCAGAAAATCCCTTTATTACAGCCCTTCACCTCAGGGCTGCAGATAAAACTCAGCACTGCCTACCGCAGTGCTGACTTCATGATGCACAGAGATAAAGGCAAAACCCTTCATCGATTGATTAACATAGGAACAGCGCCAATGTCAAGAGATCCCATGGAGCAAAGGCGGTTGCCCATCCTAATGTACCCAGCCCATCATCAGACCCTGCAGGAGGACCCCTCCTGCCTTCACTTGCAAAGGACGGGGCAACTCAAAGACTCGCTGGAATGTCATGCTAATTGGCAGGGTTAGTGCTGGCAGTATGAGCCCATGATTCCTGCTAACGGTGACTTAATTAGACACCAGATGGTGTTTAGTAAATGTTTGCGTAAGTAAACATTACATCAGGGTTTGTCATGCAGAACCTCTCCTTGTGCCAGTGCCACCCAGGTTCTTATTAGCTATTGACTGCAGCAGGTAGCTCATCTAGGAAGTGCTTCTTGCACTAGCTTGTCTGTTTGACCCTAGAACAGCCTGTATGTGGCATCTGACTGCTAGAAGTGGTTCAGATGAAATGCGACCTAACCCCACCCCAGAACTGCATTGTACTTGCTTGAGGTTCAAAAAAACATTTGTTCTC
>NW_017728964.1:4693731-4695323 GCF_001723915.1 Gavialis gangeticus
CCGTATGTGGCATCTGACTGCTAGAAGTGGTTCAGATGAAATGCGACCTAACCCCCCCCAGAACTGCATTGTACTTGCTTGAGGTTCAAAAAAACATTTGTTCTCTTTTTTCTTTGTATGAAGCTAATTCACTTCCAGTTACCTCACTGCAGTTCTTGGTTCCAGCTACCGGTGGAAACACAGGATCCAAGGTCCCCAAGGGAGGAGGTGTTCAAGGTGCTGTCATCTTGAATGGAAGCAGGAAGCCTTAGAAATGTCCTTAGCAAGCACACTCTTGTGACACTCCTAGCCCAACTTTTTATACTTGGGAGGTAGAGGTTGTTGCCCACACTCCTTTCCTGATGGTTTCTCCAAGCTCACCCATCCGGCTGAACCTTTGGGTGTCCTCCCATTATTAGGTGTTAGACCAAAAAAGTGACATATAAAACCCATCAGCTCAGAGCTGGATCAGATTCCAGCCAGAAGGCTCTTGGTACAAGGGAACGTGTGCATGTTAGTGAGGAAGCATTCTTTGAGTACTTGCCTCAAGCACAGGCCTAAAAAAACTCTGAAGCAGCCTTATCAATAATAGATCCATCTTAATGTAGCTTGTTCTTCTAATTCAGTCTTACACAGTAGCCCCCCAGGAGAGCATCATTTGTACACTACCCATTAAAGTGCCAGTCATGTTTCAGAACTGTCTTGGACAGGTATACAGCTGCAGAAAGATGTGATCTGTGCTGCTCTGAGAAGCAATAGCATCCTCCTGGAGTTCACACCAAGGAGTGTGAAGCTGCCATATAGCTTTGTTTTAGACATAAGTTTGAACATGCTGTGGAACAAATGAAAAAGGCAGGCTGGAAGGTACAGGTTTGCCCGCCACAAAAGATGAACTGCAGGAGCCCGCTCCCGTAGATCACAATGCTCTCGAACATCTCCAGATCCCCATTTGAAAAGGCAATCAAGGTACAGGGAACAGTCACCCCCAGAAGGAAGCAGGCCAGGTAGCCAGGACAGCTTTGTGGGGTTGTCTTTATTTACAGGCTTGTTCATAGCCCTTTTCACCATGGCTCTAGGCCTCTCGCATACGTGCGGAGTAGCCCCACAAGCTGTTGTGGGGCAGGGGGTCATAGCCTGTGGCCCAGGGAACTTGCCCAGGGTCATACAGGAAACCCATTAGGAGGGCCAGGAGCTGAACCCAAATCCCTTGAGTGCCAGCACCCAAGGGACTTCCTCCCTGGCAGTAAAGCAATGTAAAGGCTTGCAATGGAAAGGGCTCTGCTTGTCTGAGGAGTTGCATTCTGGGGGTAGAGGAGGAAGGTTTCTGGTCGGACCAGCTGTTTTAGGCATGCATGCCAAGGCTGTGGTGGAGGAGGAGAAGTTCTTTGCTCAAAGCTTCTGTCTGTCTCCCCACAAAGTTCCCTGTCAATACAAGGCAGCTCATGCTCCAGACCACACCATGCAGTGCTGCAGCAGGGGATGTGTCTGTGGAGTTGTAGTTTTGCTCTTGTGAGACAATGCCTTGCTCACAACAGCATTGCCTGAAATTTCACCCTCTTCATTCTCCTCCTTATCCTCATAGTTTCATAGTTGGTAGGGTTGGAAGGGACCTG
>NW_017728964.1:4696495-4698005 GCF_001723915.1 Gavialis gangeticus
CTCCCTTTTTTGAAAATGGGGACCACATTGGCCCTTTTCTGGTCCTCTGGCACCTCACCAGAGCACCACGAGTACTCGTAAAGCTGTGCCAGAGGTCTTGATTCAGGAGGAAGGCATTGCCATCCCCATAGCAGGGGGGAGCACCATCACTTCCATGACATGCTCCAAAGCGAGGGTAGTAGTAACCAGGTATGAATTATCAGCCCCCCAGGATGTTGCATCCCATCACACTGTGGGGCTACATGGGACTGAATATCACACTCTAGCTGCAGCACATTAAGGGTGAGCTTCCGTTTCCCTTTGGGCATCTAAGTGGCAATTTTTTAGCTGCCTTCCTGGATGTTTTTGGCCCTGGCTTTGCACTGTGGATATGTAAGTGTGCACATGTAGACTGATCATGTGCAGTTGAGCTCTATAGTGGCTGGGCACGTATGTGACCACATATGCATGTACCTGGGTATAAGTTTTGTATTTAACAGTTATTAGATAAAATGGATGGAGAATAGTGAGGAAGCCTGGGTGCAAAGACCCAAGTTACAACCCGAGGTCCTCTCTGTCCAGGGCAGTAGCCGTTTTCCTGACCCAGATCCCTTTAGCTTCTCCTCTTCCCTCTGGCCCCACATATCTCCTTTTGTTGCCTGCACAATCCCTGACCTGTGCGCTGAGCATTAGCACTCTGTGCTGGGAAGCCTAAGAGATGCAGGTTCAAGCACTCTGGGCAAGGGGGCCTAGACCCTGCTCTCTGGTGTCCTGGGCAAGTACCCTAACCATTCAGTTCTTGGAGCTAAAACATGGGAGGGCCTTCTTCCTCCTCTCCCTCTACCACCTTCCTCTATTTCCCTCTATCACCTGTGGGTTTCTGGACAGCTATGTTTTTCAGATGAGGACACAGGAGTGCATCCAGAATGGGCACTTGTACGTAATCAGGTACTTGCCCAGCTAAAATCTAGCAGCTAAGCTAATCTAGCCTAGGCATCTGACTAAGTCCCCTGATTCTCAGAGGAGCCAGGTCTTCCTAACCTTTGCACTTAATGGGAGCGCCAAGCATCTACCTGCTCTTGGATGCTTTCACATGTATTTGAGTGTCAAAGGCTAAGATTTTCAGAAATGGCTCCCCAGTGTTAAGGTGCCTCAGTCTGTATTTGGGCACCTAAATTAAAGTCATATAGCACCCTCACACCTGAAGAGAGTTGCCACCTGGGGTAGTGGCAGGGTTGAGAGCGCCAGTGAGATTTATAATCCGATTGTCATTGTGCGAGCTGTTCAGCACCCATCTCTGCATTATAAGGGCACCTGGCATCTTCCAGCCCATGTGGCAAGGTTTCAGGTACATGCTGTGGAAGTCACTCCCCCAAAATGGCAATTTCTGGGAGCCTTTCCTCTTTCTGCAGCAGTTTACATGGGAAACTTTCTGCTCTGGAGCTGCAGTCATCGAGGCTGAACTCCTCCTAGAGGCAGTTTCTGGTTTCACATGACAGCCGTCCTCAAAGAAGTACTAGCAGATCATTAC
>NW_017728964.1:4703005-4718981 GCF_001723915.1 Gavialis gangeticus
AGTGGCAGGGGTGAGAGCGCCAGTGAGATTTATAATCCGATTGTCATTGTGCGAGCTGTTCAGCACCCATCTCTGCATTATAAGGGCACCTGGCATCTTCCAGCCCATGTGGCAAGGTTTCAGGTACATGCTGTGGAAGTCACTCCCCCAAAATGGCAATTTCTGGGAGCCTTTCCTCTTTCTGCAGCAGTTTACATGGGAAACTTTCTGCTCTGGAGCTGCAGTCATCGAGGCTGAACTCCTCCTAGAGGCAGTTTCTGGTTTCACATGACAGCCGTCCTCAAAGAAGTACTAGCAGATCATTACTGTGTCCTCACAAAAAACGTGGCCACTTTAAGTATACATCTGTCATTGCTTTAAAGCTGCCTCTCCTGCAATGCAACCCTGACATTGCTCTGGCAGCAGGGCAGCCTCTGTGCTTACTCACTCACAGGCACCTTCTGCTCTTCACCCTCACAGCTAAATTGGAGCCTGAAGCTTTGCAGTTGCCTCATCTAGATACCTTCTCTCCTGCCTCGCCAGGTTAGCTGCAGGGCAGGAAGGCAGGACCTGTTCCAGTTGGACAAACTCTGGCTCCAGCTATTTGCAGATATTCTTTTATTCACGAGAGTGTTTGTGAGGAGCTTGGGAAGGTGCGTTTGTCAGGAATGTGTATGAACTGTGTGTGCCTATGTGATACCTGCAGGGACATGCACTGACATGTGAAATCATATGCAGACAGACATCTGCACACAAACATGAATAATGTGAAGGAGGCATACACCTCCCAATACCACGCAGTAGACATGTGTGTGTGTATGTGTATATTCACAAGTGCCCCCTCCGCCCCCGTGAGGTTGGAGATTAATGTTCAGGGGCATCTTTTGCTGAAAGCATTTGTTACCACCATCTTGAGGGCTTATGCTGGGCTTGGGAATCACTCACGAAGGAAGCAGAAAGAATATCATGTCACTCGGGTGATCAAGCGTGGAGAGTCCCAGAGGCCAGGTCACAAACACTCTGCAGTGCACTCGCATCATCTGCCCAATGACTGCACACACCGAACAAGTCAGTCATTATCTCCACCTGATCATGTTGTTGTGGGGGGTTCAGAAGAGTGCCCGGAGCTGTCTCACCCTGAGGCTGGTTTTCCTATCTTTGTTCCCTAATGTGCTGCCCCCATGCCCAAATTTATTTTGCTCCCACTGATACGGGGGGTGCTGATTTCCAATCAGATCTAATGGTAGCCACGTGGTCCAGTCTCTCCTTTTCCAATAGCAGGCTCGGGGCCAATCTGTCCAACTCCTAAAACA
Source organism: Gavialis gangeticus (assembly GCF_001723915.1). Taxonomy (NCBI): domain Eukaryota; kingdom Metazoa; phylum Chordata; order Crocodylia; family Gavialidae; genus Gavialis; species Gavialis gangeticus. Next base: position 4,704,298 of record NW_017728964.1, read on the forward strand.
GAAGCAGGGAGGACCCTGTTGTTATAGCCCGTCTACTTGCAACACAAGCCTGTAAACAGGCAAGAGGAAGACATAACTGGTTTGACTGCAGCTCACCTGCTGCATGCAGCAGTGGAACAGTCAAGCTGGGTTTTTGACCTCATGCTGTAACACTTCCTTGGGGTTTTCCCCTGGTGGAAAGATATTGAAGCTGTAGTGGTAGAAGGCTGAATGGGGATGCAGAGGGGATTTCTCCTGGTGGAAAGATATTGAAGCCACAGTGGTGGAGGGGAGTTGCATGTGGGAAGCAGGGTCTGTTTGCAGAAACAGATGCTTGTGGTTGGTGAGTGTTGGTGTAGCCTCAGTTTGAATGTAAAGATCCCTCCATGCATCTTCTGCAGTTAGTCAGATGTTGATCACGTTCCGACTTGATTGGTGGGCTTTTGGCATGGCCACTGCAATGACTAATGGTATGAAAGTCAGTGTTTCATCTTAGGGCAAGGAGCTGGTTCGCAAAACTAAAGCCAAGTACTTGCCCCTTGTTTGTTTCCACCTGTTTCTGACATTTTGCACCGAGAATGGCACTGGGGCCTTGTGGTGATGAGAACTTGGCCCCTGCAGTTGCACTTCAAGGAGAGATGTCCCTGCTTTCCTCCAACAGCATATGCCCTAGCCCTGAGCCAGACCCTGCCCATCAGGTCTGAGGGTCATTAATCACCTATGTCCCCTGCCCAGGGTAGCAGAGGAGTTTTCCTCCTTCTCTCCCCTGACTGGCATTGGAGAGCCAGTGATGGTTAAAAATAGTCCATGGGAGGATTAGGAAGCTGCAAGGAGGAAAGGATGAGGCCTGCTGTTGACAGGTGACATGTGGGACCATTTGTTCCTGTGATGGGATCTTACCTAGGCCTGCATTTTAATTGAAGGCTGTGGCCATTCATCACCCTGGCTCCCCATCCGTTCCAGCAGCGTGTGTTAGAGCCAGCCACAGAAAACAGCTGCAGGACGAGTGGGCTTTAGGGGCAATGAGGTTTCATCTCTTTTACAGTCTATTATTAAGATCTATAACCCAGCAATTGCACCATGAGGCCGCTGGGAAATATACTTTCCTCCCATAGCCTGAGCTTTCGATTTGCTGGGCTGCTTTATTCCCCATCGCACACATCAAGTCACCTGTAACTGAGGCTCCTGTCTTCCCTTTTGCTGTACCGCTGAGGGCTGGGGAGAGGGGCATGCAGCCTGTGTGTGCATTCAGTGGAGGCTGAGCCTATGGGACATCTTGGACGGGATGAAGCCTTGGCCTGCTTATTAATTTGCAGCTGCTGGCAAGTTTCCTGTAGTCTCTTTGGCTCCTGCCCTAGCATGACCTGTTCCATGCTCACTTCCTGCCAGTTAACCTGTAGCACCCAGCCCTCTAACAGGACAGGCCTGCAAAGATCTCTAGCTTTCCTCCTGTGGGAGGCAGCAAGACCAGCACTTTTGCTCACTGAAGTCTGCCTCTTGCCCCTGTCTTTCTCAGCTGGTGCCTCCAATGCCAAATAGGAACTGATGCAGGGGAGCAGGCTGGACATCTGGTGGCAGGACCTGAAATGATTATTACATCTCTGAGTTGTGCCTAGGAGTCTGAGCTGTGGACCAGGACTTTTCTGTGCTCAGCACAGTACAAACCCCAAACTAAAGGGTAGTCCCTAAGGGCTTACAGTTTATGACAAAAGATAAAGATGGATACAAAGAAGGCAGCACCGGGAAACAGTGGGGCAGTACTGATTTTTGTGATGGACTTGAAGTCTACATTGTAAGAACATAGTCCTAGCTCATTTTTTGAATCTCTTTTAACTCTATTCTCAACATTGTGGATAGTGGAAAGAACCCATTGCTCCCAACCCCTCGCTCCCTCTGCCACTCCCGGACACATACCCAGCACAGTTGAGACTATAAATGTGATAGCAACAAAATATTTGCCATCTACAGCCAGAATCTCAGGCAATGGAGTCATAAGGTTTAATAAGGCAAATACAGGCAGAGTACCAGTCTTGAAATACCTGCTTGCCTCCAGCTGTGGTGCAGCTTTTGGTCAGGCTTAATTATTTCCAGCAAGGCCTTGTGGTAATAAGGGGGTGGTGTTGCTGCTGGGAAACCTGGGCTTGCTGCTCAGCGAGCGCACAGTGCTCGGCATCGCACAGTTCCAGTGTGCCGGGATGTTCTGCTGGCTGCCAGGACTGTGGTGCCACAGCTAGGCTGGGGACTGGAAGGAGCTATGTTTCAGTGGTGGCTGACATGATTCCTGAGTCTGTGGGGCTGAAAGGCGGCACTGAGCCTAATCATACCCAGCACAGAACTGGACGATAATTTTCAAGAGGCTTTACAGGGGTTTCCTCACTTTAGAACTTGGCAGTGACTTGCGCATGGCCATGCAGCGGGCCAGTGGCAGTCAGGAGCCAAGTCTCACTCTTTCCCAGGGCACGTTGCCTCTCCAGGGAGTGTGCTGGATCATGGGAGCAAAGCTTGGGGGATCACCTCTGAATTTAAGTTCCTAGGAGCAGCACTCATGCTGGACTGTTTTTCCTGGGGACCCCAGAATGGAACAGGCCTGGTAGGCAAGTGCAAGACTGTACCCACACTGGAGCCAGCAAGAGCTGCAGAGTCACCTTCAGATGGGAAACAAAACACTTCACTGCAGAGGAGATTGACAAAGAGAGAGTGAAAGGGCCAAGCAATGCAAAGGTCTCGCCAGGCTTGCTGAATTAACTGAGCTGCTACAAAATGTCTCTCTGCTTTGGGCAGCTTCCCACCTGTACTAGACCGTGGGTCAGCAGATTCCATTTAAAAACACAAGGCTTGGAGCAGGTTCCCGAGGGCTGCTGAGGCAGTGGGGCGGGAGCACGGCTGCTGGTAATTTCTCTTGGCGTTTGATTTATATCCCATAAATATTTCATGTCAAGAAGTTCCACGTCAAGCCGTGGAGCTGCAAGAAGGGTTCTGGCCCCTGTGCTGCCCAAGCAGTCAAGAGCATCAGCAAACAGGGAGCAGAGGCTCTACAAAGTGCCTTAGGCAGGTCAGCACTAGTGGAAAAGGGTATAGAATACAGTCCCATTGTGTTTGTCTAGGAACAGCGTCTGTGGGCATTTGTTGGGCTCTGAATTGTCCCCCCAGACTGGTTCACTACAGTCTGTCTTACAATCTGTTTTAAAATCACACTGTGTGCAGTGACATTTGGGTGGTTTTTTTTACAGGGAAAGCAGAGAGTTGGGGCATCTGTGATTAGCAGAGGGCTTAGGATGGGCCAAGTCTGTACCCACAGAAAGGGAGGGCTGCAATGCACATGTGGAGCCAGTTTACTGTTCTCAACTCTGCCTGTGCTTCTCCAGTAGCACCCGTGTGGGGCATCATTGGGTTCCTGTGCATCCCTCTGAAGGGGCGGTTGCAGCTGCTTCCAGTAATGCAGCCTCCTCCCTACTGCCAAGGCCCCCTGACTTGGGAGAGATCGGAAACACACCAGGTGCAGTTCTTCAGCCACGACCTCTTGAGGTGTTTGGCTGGTCACTGCAGCAAGAGACGGGGATAAATACTGCAAGACACTTGGGAGCATCTGAGTGTTTCATGGTCACTCCATGAACAGCCCGGAGCCCCTCTTTTGCTGATAGCTTTAGCTCTCTCCCAACATGAGAAGCCAGATCCTGATATAAGGTGCAGATCTGGAGAAACGGTGCACATCTGGGTTGGTATTTTGCCTCCTGGTACCTTTATGCACAGTATGTGGTGGCAATTGGAGATCAAATTGAAGTAGTGCTAGAAAATACACTGTAGTGAGCAGTCTTACCCCTGGCAGTGGCTTGGCATGGAGCATCCTACAGGGGATCTTCCCTCTAGCATCTGAGATTAACTTCACATATCAATTTTTGTCATGAAAGCTCAGGAGAGATTCACCTGCAGACAGCAGCAGCTGTGTTTCTGCAGGTGGTAGGCTCTGAATATCTGTCTGTCTGTCCACACCTGCCAGCATGGAAATGATGATAGAAGCACCCCTGTTCCCAAGCCAGCAGAGCTGATTCTGCTTCCTCTGTGCACTGAATTTATAGGCTGCTTGCAGCTTTCCCCCATGTGGGCACCTGCTAGAGGAGAGGCAGAGTGAGGCTGGGAAGGAGTCCAGAATGTCAGTGGAGCATTCACTTGTCTGCACGGGGCACCCCCCGTCCAGGCAGGAAAGCATTGCCTAGAGCTGTTGCCCTTGCTGTAGATGTGTTGTGTAGGTGTTGACCTTCCGACTCCATTCTCTCTGGAGCAGGGGCCCTCTGTATTTTTACAGTACGAGGCACAGTGGGATCCTTCAGCTTAGTTCCTTACGTCTGGGGTTTTCTAATGCCATCCAGGAAACCTTGTAAATATTTCCAGGACTGGAAGCACTGCTCCCATATTCCCACATGTGAGTCTGCTCGCTCAGCAGAGAGATGTGACCCAGACTTCTAGGCAGTCCCACAGTCCAAATAAAATAATAGCAATGCCAGTCTCGTGGGACCTGTGTGAGAGCAGAGGCTCACCTGTTCACTTTGTGCCTCCGACAGGGGCAGCACCAGAAGTTTTTAGAGGCAAGAGCCTTCCCTTTCCCCAGGGAAATCACCTCTAAGTGTCCTGTAAAAGACTGTTGCAGGATGAGCACACGAGAAGGGAGTTGGTATTAATGAAACCTGGCATTAATCTAGTGCTGTGTGAGCGTGAACTCATGCCCACACGAGCCGTGGCAGCTTCACGAGCAGCTGTTTAGAGAGAGGATGAGTAAGGCAGCTTGAGGTCTTCAGGGGTGCTGTGCACTCCCCACTTCTAGGGGCAGCTTTGACCAGCCCCCAGCTGTCAACTGAGGTAGAAATGTGGATCTGGGTGCCTTGCTGTAGGTACTCAGGTTTAAACATGGTGTCAGCCAAGAGAAGAGCTCGGGGGTCCCTGCCCCAGCCTCTGCTGAGGACACGCTGCCTGCCTGGGAACACCGGGGGCCAGGATGATGGTGCACAGGACTCCAGTTGTAATGAATGCAGCATTTCTCACCATGTAAACTAGAGAGCCTCTGACATGTCAGAGGTGCTGTGACATTATCTGGCACCAGGGAGACAGGAGACCAACTGCTGGCAGTGGTGAGAACTGCATATCAACTAGCCATTCGTTATGAAAGGACCAGATGGCAATTCATTGCCTGTTTGCACGGGGTGGCCATCTCTCCCTCCGACCAAGCATTTCTGTGAACTCCTCTGCCTTGGGGGTGTCAGCTTCTGCCTAGCGCAGGGAATTTTTGTGACCTCCTTGCATAGCTGCCTTTTTAGCACTAAGTCTCTGAATATCCGCCCTGTGTAAATTGCTTCCTTCTGGAAGTTCCCGGGGGCTGCAGTGCTCTGTCAGCTTAGACAGGTGCTTCATCAGGGCTAGGAACTTGTCTGCAGCAATGACCCCTAGAGACACAGGATGCTGGACTACCCGAGGCACATGGAACAGCAGGAGAGCACGGCTCAGGTCAGGAAAAGATGAGAGTCCCTGGAATAAGTGCCTGTGGGGGCAAGTAAGGGTAGGCAAGTAGGATTTCTGCACATACCTCCTGCCTACTTTGCATCCACATCAGTGCAGACATATGTGTCTTGGCTCTTCCTGTCCTGGTGGTCTCCCTGCCTGCCAGGGCACATCAGTCCTGACCTGCAGCCCTCTTGCTGTTCCAGTGTTGGGCCACACAGCCCCGCCAGTCAGTCATGATCCTGACCCTGCACCTGCATCTGTCTCTACTGTCCTGGCCTTGGCTCCTCCTGAGTGGATGACATGAGGGAGGAGAGTGGAGTGACTCACTCTGTTGTGACCTGAAGGCTAAGGGGGGAAGTCTCTGGAGATGTGCACTGAGCTCCCTCAAACCCTGTGCAGCTTCCCTCACTGGCCCATCATCCCACCAACCCCGCAGGTGCTTTAGTTGCTCCTCGAGTGGTTTGTTCCTTTGCCAGGCCTGCTGTGGCTCCTTGTGAGCTCCTTTAAGTGTGATTAATAGCTCAGTTAATTTAACAGTTAATATTTAGGTGAGTTTCAAGGGGATCTACCTCTGTTTTATGAAGGAACAAAGAGGCTATATTTAGTCTCTCCAGTGCTGGAAGCCTTCCAGGCACTTTCTGCTTTGCTGATTCTGATTGGAATAAAAAATGAATTGGCATTTTGGACTGAGCGTGCTTTTGGCTTGTCAGAGCAGCTGCCAGCTGGGCCACAGTGGCAGCAACAGGTCCTGGATCCATCAGGAAAGTGGCAGGAAGTATCAGCTGTGGGGACAGTGGAGCAGCAAGATGATAGTGCACCAAGTTTGGAAGGAGAAGTCCAGAACAATTTGCATCAACATGAAAGGGGCAAGGCCCGTTGGCCAGAGCAGCAGGGTGAGCTTGCCCTGGACTAACCTCATGTAGCGCACACAACAATTGAACCGTTCCCAAATGTGGCTGGTTGGGAACCAATTCACAGTTGTGTGCCATGCTGTGGCTCTGCCACCAGGACGTGGGACTAAGTAGTGGGTGAGTAGCGAGGGGTGATTGCAGCCATGCTTTGTGGGCTCCCAGGCCATGAGTGACTTGTGACTGGGGATGTTTTCACTTTTCTGCTTTCCTTTCTCTCCTAAACATGAGTTCAGTAATCGTCAGTAGCTTGTGATTGGCCTAAGTCTGCAGTGTGCTTACCTGACTTGGTGGGGGTACTTTTAGGTTCCCAGAGGCTGGGGGCATGGTGAGGGGCTGCAGTTGAGTAGGGTGAGAAGGCACAAGTAGTTGTTGAAAAGATAGCTTTTATTGAACAAACTAAGCTGTTCAAGGAAGCTCACTGATAAAAGTGCCAACAAAAGAGAAAAAATGGGGCAATAGAGTTCTGTCTGCAGAGTGACTTGTTGCAGCGAGGCGGAGGCAAGGAGCAATGCAGTGTGGGATACATGGAGGACCAACCAGACTTGTGTCACAGAGAACTTGGTGTCTACACATAACACAGAACTGGCTCATAGTGAATCAGTTCAAAACAGTACTGGGTTATCCACATACACTTGAACCATTCCAGGAAACTTTAAATCAGTTTAGCAGGCTTGTATGTCTGTTAAATCAGATTTAAATCATATTTAAACAATTCTAGGCACATGTGTAGTCTTGTGCAGACAGGACCCACGCCAAAGCTCACTGGAGGCAAGAGGAACCTTTTCACTAACTCCATTTGGTTTTGCATCTGGCCCCTAGGGCAGGACCTTAGAGGGCTTGGTATTACTTATCTCAGTATGCAGCAGTACTCCACAGCTGCCTAGTTCTCCCCCTTGGATGTCTGTACTCATTTGCTGGCTCCCACTTTATACATAAGGGACTTTGTGTTGTGTGTTTGCACCAGGCCTGGTAAAAGGGCACCCTGTAGCTTCTCAGAGCTATACTAATGAATAATTCCCTCTCCAGCACTGGCTGTCATCTACATTGAACCAAGAGGATCAAAATCAGGGGCCCACTTTATATTGTTTTAATATTTATACATTTAAAATAAATATAAGTACATTTTATCTATAAATAATATATAGGGTGCCTCAGTTGTTAATAGATGTTTCAATAAGCAGTTAATTACTTCTCAGTCCCTTGCTTAGAACCATCCTCAGCACTTACAACTCAGGTGTGCACCGTGCTGATGCCATCTATGAACCACATATGAACTTTCTGCAAGCTGTTCTAGAAAGCGTGCCACTTTACATTGCTAAAGCTGAGCGGTTCTGCCATGTGGGCTGAACACTCCTTCTGTGGCTTTCTCTCGTTGGGTGCAGGCTCCTTGCTGTGGCTGGGTCTCTTCCCAGCTGCACAGTGTCACATTTAATGGTGCTGCAGTGGGCTGGTTTATAAAGTGGCAGAGCGGCAGACAATTGAAAAGAGAGTGTTGAATCCCCAAGGCCATCATTTTAACATGCCTTTAATTTCAAGCCCTCAGTTCTCAGAGGGAGCATGATACCTTTCTGGAATTCAGCGGGTTCTTTAAACACAAAGCTCCCAGCAATGAATCATACATAGAAACTAGGGGAGTAGCTGCCTGTGTTTGGAAAGCATCCCACCCATGGGGCCAGGGGCCAGTCTCCTGGTGGCCTGAACAGGTTTCAGTGGGAAAGCAGTTGGACATGTGGACCGTGAACGTGTCCTTACACTTGGCATCCCACACACTCATCGTCCTCTCCAGCAGGTGACCTGGTGCACATAGCCTGTTGACTGGGATCACCACAGCAGTGAGGAGAGATCTCATCAGGTATTAAGATGGCCAGTCACCATCTTCCCATGAACAGTTTATTTTGCCTCATGTCTGAGCCCCACTCCCATTTGCCCATTGATTTTTCTATGGTGCTTTGAGGCTGTGACCTCTAGCAGCTGCCTTTTTCTTATTTATATCTTCATCTTTATATTGATCCTTGGTTGGATGGGATTTCTCCTTTGTCCAGTCTGGGCTGGTCTGTCCCCCTTTGGGTTCGTCCTCCTGTGGGGTGCTCAGGGGAGGTGCTCAGCAGCCCCCTCTGCTTCTCTGCCTCTTTATGACACGAGATGGCAGAAGAGGCACGGCCCAGAGTACCAGCCAGAATTCAGGACAACTTGACTCCAATTCCTGGCTCTCTGTATGGCCTTGGGCAGGCTAGGAGAGGGAAGAGTGTTGGGTTTGTCTTTGTGGTGTGGCAGGTGCCAGGGGAGCTTTACCAACCTTGCTTTTTTATCTTGACAAAAAGAGGATGGCTCCAGTGGCACAGTGAGCCACCCCTCAAATGCACACATGCTCCTGTGCAGCCTCTGTTCTGCCAGAGCCCTTCCCACAACTGTAGCCTCCCTTGGGGTGGATCCAGAGGGGGTGCAATGGTGCAGTTGCACCCTCCTTTCAGACCACGCTGCAGGAGCAGCAACTGGGGACTTCTTAAGTCCCTGAAGCAGGTAAGAAGTCCGCCCTTTTAGAACACCCCTCCCTTCTACTCCACGCTTAGTGGCACCTCCCCTCTCTTTTCCCACCACCACCACCACCGCTGCTGTCTCCAGCTATGCAAGGGGTGAGAGGGAGCTCCAGAGCCACTCCAACCAGGCTGCACGGACTCAGGCAGGGACAGTGGCAGTGGCAGCAGTGGTGGGCATGTTCCCCTTCCCTGCCCAGCCCTCCTGGGAGTTCCCCAGCAGTCCTGCCCTGTTGCTAATGCCTAATGCACCAAGATATCCCAAGACCTGACCCTTCCCATCCTTCCTGTTGGTGTTGACTGACCAGGCTCCCCCCACCCATGCAGCTATACACCGTGATGGAGTTGGCTGGGTCACTTCTACCTAACTTTCCAGCTGTGGTTACCTTCTGCGGGCCAAGCCAGCTTGTGGCCATTTGTTCAGAGGAGATGGGTGCACTAGGTGCATGTTGGGTCTTTTGTAAACTTAGTGGTATACAGCCCAGTGGGAGGTGCTGTGTTCTGGCCCATGTCATTTATCTCTGCTCTTTGAATGCCACCTGCTCCTTATCTGTGCAAGCTGCACCCCTCGTATAGACCTAGGAGAGGAGGGGCTAACCACAGTGTGTGTAGACCAGACTTTACATCCTGGTCCCTGGGAAGCCAAGATGGAGTTAGCCCCTGGTTTGCCAAGTGGAGTCCCTGTTGCCCTTCGCAAGTATTTTCAAATGGTTGGATGGAACAAACTGCACAGTCCTTTCCTGAGTATGTTCACACGTCTGTCAGAGGTGAGGCCACAGTACTGGCAGACATAGAGAAGTTAGCTTTAATTTAGCGGGTGAAGGCCAAGAGTGAAGGTACAGCCTGGGTTTCAGCACAGGCTGGGCTTGTTATAGCACAGGCAGAATCCCGTGGTGCTGCACCTTCATTGTCAGTACCAGTGCCCATGGGATGCGAGGCTATCATGAGCATGCCCATCCTGCTGCAGTTCCACTTCTGACACTGTATTCAGACAAGTGTAAATGCTTCTGCAAACCTGTAGGAGCTATAGGATTGGTCTGGAAATGTCCCAGGAACCAAATTTCTATGCTGCTTGTTTCCAGCTAGACTATCAGTCTGCTAACAGTGGACTCTCTTCTGGGTTTGGGGAGAGCATTGACATGGACTAGGCTGGGGGGAACGTGGAGGTTTTGGTTCAGGTCAGCTAGTGTTGACACTGGTGACCCGCCACCAGGGGTTTTATTGTATGGCCCTGTTGTGGCTGCTTCTGCTCACCCAGCTTGATGAGCTGCATAAGCCTATGCTCTGTCCATGTGGAAGAGAGCTGACTGCCATCCACATGGTGGTGCAAAGCAGTGGGACGAACCACTTAGCTAAATTTGTGACTCCTTCCTCTCCCCGCAGTTCAGAGGTAGCTGTGTTAGAAGTCAGGCAGAAGGTGCCACCCTGTCCTACTTCCCCCTGCCCCAGTTCAGCATCCACTGGGGTTTCTAAGTCGTGGGAAGGAGAGCAGCCTGCTAAAGGTTCTCACAGAGGGAGGGGCAGGGACCACCGCATCTTAAGGATGGGGTTTGTGGAAGATGCCCAGGGTCCTCTGCCAGCTCAGCCTTTCCACCAGATCAGAAGATGACGGAAGGCAGCAGGATAATAAATACAGAAGGGAAAGGCCACAGCCAAGATCCAAGGTCTGCAACAGGCAAGAGTCCAGAGCAAGTGTCAGCACTGCTTCCTGTTTTCAGAAACTAAGTTGAGCTAAATAAAGCATGAGCCAAGAGAACATGCTGGTAATATGCCATTTTTTCTTGTTTGGTTAGGTCGCTGCGGGCTGGGCACAGCAGTGGTAGAAAGAGATCATTCTTATTACTCGTATGGGGAAGGAATAGTCTTGGTCTAGTTGCTCTGCAGGGAAGAGAACAAACAAAGTTACGAGTGCAGGCAAGAAGGACGAGATTACAAAGAGCGTGGGAAGGAGATAAATTTGGTATGGGGGAAATTCCATGCTCTCTGATGATATTTCACAGCTTTACCCTTGCACTTCTGATGCCGTGTTATTGTTTGCTGGTGGAGGTGGAGTGGAACCTTAGGCCAGGATGAAATCTGTCTCAGCAGCCTCCACTGACATATTTCTGGGAGAATTACAGTGTGGAGAAAGGCAGGGAGAGGAGCTCTGGCAGTGATTAATTACCTCTCAAGGCTAAACAAGAGTCTCTTAATTGAAAAACATCAGAGGAGACAGAATGTAAGTAGCTGTGAGTCGGAGTTCGTGGCATGCGGAAAGCCCTGCTCACAGCCTCACAGCAAATGGCACCACTTGATTAATCGCCCAGCCCGGCTTGGGAAGATCCGTCTGCTTGAGGAGAACAGACAGCCTGGTTGACTGGGCTGATAAGTGCCCTTCTCACCAGGCAGCCTGGCAATGGGCAGTCTGCAGATTGATACTCAGCACTGGAGCATCATGCTCCCTCCTGCCCGCAGCGTTACAGGAACACACCGTTATTCAGCGGGAGTCACCGGGTGAGTAAAGTTGTCATGCCCCTAGGCTGAGTAGTGGCACCACCTTGGCTGTTACAAACTGGGGAAGAGAAGGAGAGCTTTAGCACCTAAGCAGCCTTCTCCTAGTAACTCACTCCCCTGGTCATGCACACCTGGCAGTGGCAGAGGTAGCAGTCACTGCCTGCATGAAATAGTACACGCTTGTTCCTAATGTGCTAGCTTTCTAGCAGGAGCTCCTGCTTTGGGATAACAAGCCAGTAGCTGCCTGCTCTGTGCTTCAAAACTGGATCCTCCAAAGCACACAGCCCAGGAGCCTTGACTCATTGCTGTCTTGCTCTTCTGTGTCTCCTTTGCAGGCTGCCCCCTCAGCCTCCCATCTTCCCCTAACTCATCTGAACTCGAAGGCCAGCGATTGCCCCATACTGGTGCCATGTCCTCTGAGTTCTTGCACCATGGTGGAGGCGGGAGAATCCTGTTGCTTCTCTGTAACACTGCAGGGATGGGGCAGGAGGCTACCAGGTATGTATGCCTCAATATACCAACAATATACAATAGATACTCAAAACCATGCACCCTTGGGTTTGTGCCTGCAATGTGCAATTGTGAGTGCAATGCACAGAAGAGAGAGTTTGATTGAAAATTCACTATCATTTAACTTGCATATGCACACACAACCCATTGTGCAAGTGGAAATCCTCTGTGGTCACACTTGCAGTTGCATACACTGCTATTCACATTTGCAGCTGAAAAGTCTCTGTGGTTACCCTTGCTTTTGCTTGGATGCTTGTTCTTTTTTGCATGCTTAACTTTGGTGCTGGGGACCCTGAGATTACAATGATTTGTCCCTAAAAACAACTCCAAATGGGGACTCCCTGGCTACCAAAAGGACACATAAATCCATGTATGACTTTTGCACTCTACCTGAGTTAATATTTTGAACTGTTTAAGCACACTGCTCCCCTACCTCAGGACTTCAAGAGGATAGTGTTTACACATAATCAGTACTTGATGCCTCCCTGCCCCCTTTGGTGATAGGTTAATATAGAATCAGAAAAATTGGGATTGGAAGAGACCTCAGGAGGTCATCTAGTACAACCCTCTTCTCAAAGCAGGGCCATCCCCGATTATATCATCTCAGCCAAGGCTTTGACTAGCCAGGTCTTAAAAACCAGCTAGACAAATATCATTGTCCTTCTTTTACAGATAGGAAACCAAAGCATAAAGAAAGGTAAATGACTTGCAAAAGTCACAGGGCAAGTAGAAAAATTGGGGGAAAAAAACAGGAATTCTGACTCTCACTTCTTTCCTCTAATCACTGGTTTCTTAAAGAAGCAATCAGGAAAGAAACTGCTGTCCCTCCTCCCCCTTGAGATTGCTTGTCCTTTGGATGAACAGGCCAGAACCTCTTAAGAGGGGCCAGCCTCTCTATGGGGAAGCACTAGGGACTGTACAGAGCTGTCAGCATTGCACCCCTGCAGGCTGCTGATTCACTCGTATCTCTGGGCATGTGCAGGGTACAGTGTCCAGGATTCTTCTGTCCTGGGGACCAACCCTGCTGCACGTGGCTGTCTCCATTCCCACTCTGAAATATGTTTCTCTTGCACAGTGACCTCCTTCCTGGCTCCTGCTCCAGGCTGGAGATCTTCCAAGATCTAGGTGTAGCTATGCCTGTGATCTGCTGTGGGTATTTCCCAGGCTTCTGGGCTTTGCTGATTGCCACATGGGGCTGGGAGGGGATTCTGCTCCCCCTGCCCTCACTCCCTTGCTGCTATGTGAATTGAAGGGAGTGGGGGGCTTAAGCCTTCCTCAGAGGCATTGGGTGTTAACTGCAGCCAAAACTGGGGATTTTGACTGAGGTGTGCCAGTGCCCTTGCTCAGACTTAAGCCCGGAGGTTCCTGGCTAGAAGGTCTTTCCCCTCTACTAAGTGTCAGACTAACTACCGTATTTGGGGTCAGGAAGGAATTTTACCCTATGGCCAGGTATTTAAAGACTGTTATCCAATTCCCCCACGTTCTTCTCTTCCCCAAACTAAATACGCCTAGTTCTGTCAGATTTTCTTCATAAGTTTTGCTTCCCAGGCTTCTAATAATTTGTGTTGATCTGTGCTGGACCCTTTCCAACCTATCTACATCTTTCTGGAAGTGTGGGGCCCAAAACTGGACACAGTACTCCATGTGGGGCATCACTAGTGCTGAATAGAGCAGGAGGATCACTTCCCTTGATTTGCAAGAGACAGTCCTGTTACGACAATTCAGTATGCTGTTTGCTTTTTTTGCAACAAGATGCTCTTAGCTCATATTCAGCTTATGGTCTACTGTAACCCCTAGGTCCTTCTTAATAGTACTGCAGCCTAGCCACTCAGTCCCCAGTCTGTATTTGTACATACAGTTATTCAGTCCAAAGTTCCTTTGTCCTTGTTGAATTTAATCCGATTGATTTTGGACCGTTCCTCCAGTTTATCCAGGTCATTCTACATCTTAGCACTACTGTCCAATGCCTTCAACTTGGTGTCATCTGCAAATTTGCTAAACATGTACTTGGTCCCATAATGTTATCAGGGAACACTCCCCCCACTGCCCCAGTATGGCACCCCTTAGTCCAGGGACTCAAAAATATGTGCTCCCACAGAGTTGAGGAGCAAGGGACAAACATATTTTCCCACAGAACTATTCAGGTAGTGAGGACTCAGCCAGCACATACCCCTCAAGCACTGGTTGTAGCCTGGGTCCTCACTGCAGTAGGAAGGGAAACAGTTTAATCATCTTGCAAAGCTGAATGAGATTTTAGAAGGTTCCCATTCCATATGGAGCCAAAGCAAGAGACCACTTAAAAATTTTCATGGAGAAAAAGAAGGGAGAGTGTGTGCCTTCCCTACCCTAAAATACCCCATAACCTGGTGGTCTGTGAACTTACATAAGAAACCCAGGTTCAGGTCCCAAAACCCTGATTCATGCCAGAGACTTGAATTTGGTGAGTGCACGGAGGTGGCCTGGAGCAGCATAAGAGTGGTGAGAGAAAGCCCCACACACTGTTCAGCCATCATGTTACCCTGCCGTGAGGACTTTGGTACTGTGCAGTGGCACTGGGTGATGAGGAGGTCCCCATCTTCAAGAAGGGGAAGAGGGAGGACCTGGGCAACTATAGGCCCGTCAGTCTTACCTCAATCCTGGGGAAACTCTTTGAGAAGATCATCAAGGAACACATTTGTGATGGGCCGGCATCAGAAATGATGCTCAGGGGCAATCAGCATGGATTTATTAGGGGGAGATCATGTCAGACCAACCTGATTGCCTT
>NW_017728964.1:4719623-4729841 GCF_001723915.1 Gavialis gangeticus
CGGGCTAGAAGATCTACTAGGTCCCTTCCGACCCTTAATCTATGAAACTATGAAACTATGAAAGCGATGAATAGGGTACAGCTTGGGTCTTTGCAGGGAACAGTCCCTGCTGCCATCTCCCTGTTTGAAAGCAGGTAATTTTCTGTGACCTCCATACTGCTTTATAGTAATGATCCTCAGGCACTAAATTTTTGTATCAGGGTATGTCCTGAATTTCTGTAGCGAAAAGGGGAAGACAAAGCCTCTGTGACTTCTCTGCCCCTGAACAGTATCAAATCTGTGTTGAGTGCCCATGGAGGGGAAGTGGGTCACAGCTAATCAGTCCTGGGGTACTGAAAGCCTGGAGGAAGTTGGCTCATGGACAAAAGAACTAGAACCTCCTTGTGCTCCTGGTAATACAGCCTCCATCATCTCGCCTGCAGAATTCAGAGCAAATGAAAAAGCTATATGGTAGCAGAGGCATAAGTAGGAACAGTGGGGTGACTGAGGGACAGTTCAACCAGGGCAGAGGCTCCAGGCACCACCTGTGTGGGAGGGTACAAAAGCACCTACTGCAACAGTGGCAGCTGAGTGTGTCACTGTAATCAGCACAACGGCAGCCAGCACTGTCCCATGCAACGAGGCTGTCCCGGTGGTGGAGCTGCCCTGCTGTGTGTCTGATTATTAGCAAGTTTTGCACCCTAAGCAAAATGCTGCTGGGCAGAGGAGCTGAGTCCTAGTCAAAACCCTGCCAGGGAGCAAGAGGGGGTTGCCAAATGCTGGAGAACAGTGGGCTGGGAGGAGTCAGTGTTACTTGCTCCAGGGCTTCCAAGTCCATGGCTGCTCCTGGCAGAGTAGTCTGCCTGGGCCTGGCTGTTGCTGCTGCTGCACCTGGTTGCTGCTGGCCTAGTTGCGGTGCATGGTTGCTGCTGCTGCTGTCCCACAGGTCCCCCAGGGAGCCTCTGTTCTAGCACCCATGGTTGGCACCCTGCTTGTCCACCCCAAATTACACTTCTTTGTGGTGGAGGAGGGGAACAGCAGAGCCAAAGGAACTGGAATGGGAAAATCTCCGGACAGTGTATGCCCCCGTCCTCCACCAGCAGAAATGCTCTATTGTGGATAACTATAACTTTAGAAAGCCCCTCTCCACTCACCTTCCTTTGGGTGGGAGTGGGCAAACAATGGGGCCCTCTGAAGCTGCAGCCTACTGGATAGAGTGCTCTCCAAGGTCTCAGGGGAATTGGTTTCTCTCCCTTGTTTTGCTGCTGACATTGGGCAAGTCACGTTATATCTCTCTGTACCTCAGCCTTACATCTGTAAAATGGGGATAAGGACCTCCATTGACAGCAAATTAGCCAGCTCATAGCACTGCACTATGGCAGCTCCATGAACTAAAACCAGAAGTAGACTACTTCCAACTCTGCAGGTTTCAGTGGAGTGTCCTAGACTGTTTCCCAGACTTGAGTCCTAGGAAATTTGGGCTTCACTTACAGAGGCCCTGGTATGTTTGATTTTAGGATATTGACCTGCTCTATCTAGAGTTCAGTACTAGGTTCATCACTGCAATCTGTGACCCATCTGCCTGCTAGCTGGGCTGAGCAGCTAGCAGTAGTGATGCATTAACAGAGCCATGGATTACTTAAGGCAGTAGTGACTTTTTTGGTCCTGTGAAGCTGTGCTGCCTCATGCCTGGTGCAGCCTGCTTCTTCCCAGTGCTCAGGAGATGCAGTGTGTGCTGCACGCTGGTGTGCTGCATTGGAGCAACTGGAGAGGAGACCCAGCACATAATCAGTGAGGCCCCTAATGTCTCTAAAGTAATGGTAGTGTAAGTGATGGAGCCATGGTGGTCCAAAAATCATGCAAGAGCCAAGGATTTCTAAAGTAATGGGCAGGCAGAAGTAGGGATCTGGAATTCTGCTGCTTGGAGGGCAAGGAGTGCCTGGAGGGTGGAGAGAACCCCATTGTCTCTGTGACAGTGGCCCTGCCCCAGCCTCTCCTCTCCCAACAGGCTGAAGAGTATTTATTCCAGGGTCTCTGAATCATACCCTGCTTTCTGCCCTTGCAGCTCCCTGATGTGTCCTGGATCAATTGGCCTTTCCCTGTGTGGGGAGGCAGATACGTGCCAAGGCACAGCCAGTTTGGAGCATGTACTGTTAGGACTAGACACGCAAGTCAGGAGCATCCCCACTTGTGTCCCAATCCAGTGCCAGCTCAGGGGGTCAGCGGTCTCTTCACTTTCCCAGGGATTGCTGTATCTGTTTGAGCCACCAACACTTCTTGATTGGTTGCTGTCGAATGTCCAGAGTCGGTTGTACTCATCCTGCCTTCCTAAGGAGGGGGTGGGAGTGTCAATGTGTTTACTAGGGAAAGGCTGAAGGCCATTTTGTGTGAGATTTGGCAATTTCTCCCACAGCCAGAGGTCTCCCACCGGCAGTGGCCTGATAGCACACCGTGAGCAAGGAACAGCTTGGAGCCAGAGTGGGTCAGGAGGTTGGCCAGCAGCTAGTGGAGCCCTGTGGGGTCAGTACTGTCGGGTCACAGATCAGCAATGAGAGGAGCTGGCTCGGCCGCCTCCCATGTGCCTGGAGGCAGGGCTGGATTTCTGCTCATTCCTATTAGCTATTTTGCTGCGCCTGCCGGGACTCTAGGCCAAGTTCAGCCTTGGCATATGCACGTCTCCCACTGGCTTCATTAGGAAAGGTGCCAGCTCACGGCAGGGCTGAACTAGCTCCAAGGTGTGTCTGCATCTGTTGTGTGTCTGACAGTGCAGTTGAGTGCATGGGTGCATATCTCTATGTGTCCGAGTGTATGCATGAATTTCTGTGTGTGTGTTTGCACGTGCGTGCCTGCCTGCATATACATGTGGATATAAATCTGGGTCTGCATGGATTTGGGCTCTGGAATAGCTGTGTTATTCTTTTGTAGGCTCTTTCTCTGAAAAGAGTGCAAGGGGCTCTTTCTCTGAAAAGTTATGGGACTACACATGTTTGTATGTTATTCAGTTTGCTTCACCTGTTATGACACTTTCCTGTACCTTGCTCAGATTTGGTTTGTGCCTGGTGCGTGCCTGTGAGTTTGGGTATCGGTGTGTTTCTCTTTGGGCTTCATTCTGTTCCTATTGCTCTTCCTCTGCACCCTGGCAGCCTGCTTAATCAAAGTGTGTATAACATGTGTCTCTATCTCCTCTTGGTTTCTTCTGCCATTGCTGTGGCTGGCACTTTGCACTTCCTTGCCCCATATGTCACTATAAATGGCAGAGGAAATTTGAAGCACAAATCAGTTGTTTTCTTACAGTTCTTATATTTCTGGGATGCCTTTACTCATGCAATCTTGATTTTTTTTTATAGGCTTTATTCTCCTGGTGGTTGAACTGGTAGTTTCAAGTGACATATGCCAGTGTGACCATGAAGAGAAACTGTACGGTTTGGTAGTGCTCTAGAAGTAAAATAGACAGGGCCTGAATAAGAGTTATTTGATAGCACTTGCTTAGCCCTTTATACCTGTAAGTGCTGTTCACAGGTGGTTAATTTTAATGGGGAAACTGGGGCACAGAGAAAAGAGGTGACTTGCTCAAGGTCACATTGCAAGTCAGTGCCTAAGATGAAACCCAAGAGTCCTGAATACAAAAGGGTTTGGATCTAGATCCAGCATTTAGGAATTTATCCCTGTTGCTATACCGAGCTGAACCTAAAACCCTGGATCCTTATTTTCTAGATTGGTGCCCTCTCTGCTTTTCGGTGTGCCATCTGGTTGTATTCTGCGCCTTAACTTGTGTGTCAGATAAATAGCATGAAGGTTAGCAAAGAGACACTAGAGAGTCTGCGCAGTCAGGATTTGGGTTTTGGGTGGGTGTTGCTGGCTGTCTCTGTAGGAGGCTATCTAACTGGGCCAAGTATGAGCAGAAGGAGGGTGGAGAGACAGATGCATTTTTCAATGCGTGTGTGCTAGTAGCCATGCAAAACTAGTGCAGGCTTTAGAAACTTCTGGCAAAGCCAACCCCTAACTCCACCCTTGCACTGGGTGGGTCTCTGAGGTTTCACTAGGCCCCAAGATGTATGGATGCTTATCTGAGCTTGCAGTGCCTCATGGGTTCTAGTTACATGAACAACCATTTTGCACTCGTTTTTCTGGAGCAAACCCAACAGATACAGGCATTATTCTCTGATAGGCACTCAGTGTTCATTTTAGCATGATTTTCTTTCCTTTTATCGAAACGTAGACTTATCTGGAGTATGGACACCTTCCCTGCACAGGGAGGCTCCTTAGTAAAAAGCCTTGAAAGGTTGCCATGCCAGCACCTGACAGAGCCCATGATCAGAGCTTCTCCTGGTTGGTCTTACGATGTTTCTCTTCTTGGTCCTGCCTGGACCCAGGAAACCCAGGGCAGCAGGAGTAGGAATAAGAACTGAATTGGCCAGTGAGATCTCAGGCAGGGTTTGGTTTGGGCACTGAGCAAGGCTCCCATTTTATCTAGCCCCTGTGCCCATCCATAGTCGTAAGAAGCAGTCTAGAAGGCAAGAGAGAAGTAAAAGTAGCAAAAGTCAAAGCTGGGAGCTAAGCGATTCAACAAATCAGTCAGTGGTGGAGAGAAGCATGACAGGTCACACATCCCTCACCCACGCATCCTTTCCAGGCTGTGAACTTTACCAGGAAAGATCTTTGAGTACAAAAACACTTCCACAATAGACGCGTGGCTGTTCTAATAAAAGTCCTGTAAGTCTTTCCCATCTTCAGCAGCTCAGAGGTGGTTAGCCATCTTAGTCTGAAGTCAGGCAGAAGGTAGGACAGGGTGGCACCTTAGAGCCTAACTCATGGGTTTTCAAGCTTTTTAAAGGAGTGTACCCCTTCTCGGTACACTTTGGTGGAATGGGGGGAGGAGGGTTGGCAGCAGCTGGACTCAGGACGGGGGTGGGGGTGTTGCATGCAGCGGCACAGGGTGGTGGATAGTGGTGATGGCCACTGCATGCGAGCTGCCCCCTGCTGCATCTGGCCATCTGGGCGGTGCTTGTGCAGCCTGCAGAGGGGAGCTGCTGCCCCCCAGCCCTACTCCTGGGAGGCAGCAGCATGGGGTGGTGGGTAGCAGTGCTCCATCCCTGCCTGCCCACACATACCCCCAGGGGTACACATACCCCCAATTGACAACCCCTGGCCTAACAGGTTCAGAGAGACATGAGCTCTTGTAGGAAACAACCTACTTTGTCAAGTGCTATGAATGGACTTGTAGGAAGAAAATAATTTGTACAGAAGGGAAAAGGTCAGGGGAAGGGGACACTGCTAAGAGAGGTAATAAGTAGATTGATTAGATCAACCGAGATGGACAAAGCAGTTGAGATCTGGAGGGACAGCTAGTCCTTGTAGTAGGATAAGACTCTATAGTTTCTGTTGAGACTGTGGTTAGCACAACGCAGTCTGTGAATTAATTTAGTCTGGTCAAGTTGTTTTTTTAAATTATTTTCTTTAAAGGACAGCTGTTCTGAGGTCAGTGATGGAACATCCAGGGATGTTCACCCTCTGCTGGCCAGGCATCCCCTGCCCTGCTCTGGCTCCTCGGGGTACACTCCCTTTTTACTTCACCTGGCACACCTTCATGTTTCTTATAGTATACAGGGAGGCTGCACCCAGGGTCCTAAATGAGCCTTAGTTCCTCATCCAGCTGGTCTTCCCCACACCCAGTCAGCTGCAGATGTGCCCTTAGGCATAGGCGACTGATTGGGAGGGGAGGGGCATGTGCCCCCCCTCCCCCCAGGATCAGCTGCCAACACCGGGTTCGGTGGGTGGTTGCCACTCGCCACCCTGCCAACACCAGTGCTGCCACCCACAAACTATGTCCCCCCAGTCTCAGGAGGCACCAGTCACCCATGCCTTTAGGGTGCTAAGCTGTGGCCATCTTTGCCGTATCAGCGCCTCGGGGCAGCACTGCCTTATGGGCTATAGTTGTGGCCTCTCTGATTTTGTGGCCATGCCCATGCCTTGTGGATATTACTCTTGATCCACACACCAGCTTGTCCAGGCTTCAGCCTTCTTGACTTTGGCCAGCTGGTTGCTCTAGCTGTGATCTCCTAAGCCTAGGCCCACTTGCACTGACTGGCTTGGCTCCTTGGTCCCAGCCTCCCTCTCTCCTGGGCCACAGACTTTGGCTCTCTTTCATTCCTGGAGCACAGGCCCTTGCCCTCAGCCCTAACCTATCCCCTATCATTCACCCATCTGTAAGGCTTGAAACCCTGAGTGCCCCAGGCCTCCTGGTATGTGGCTTCCAATTCTTCCATACGGCTACAACCCAGTCCTCCAGTGTTAAACTTAACCGCAATGCAAATACAAGCAACCACTTCCAACCAAAAAGTCTCCCCCACTCTGTGTCAGTGGCATCTGGCAAGTGCACCTCCCATCTCTCATGGGAGGTTTGCCTGCTTGCTAGGAGGTCACCTGCAGCCCCTCTCTCCCAGGAGCTCTGCCAGACTGCCTGCCTTGCCTCAGGTGCTGGGTTTATATGCCCTGAAGTCCTGCCCCTTCTGGTCAAGTGACTCTTTAATCATACACAGGGGGTTCCTCTTTTTCCTAATGGCCAGCTTGCCCCTCCATGCCACAGCTTGTCAGCTGCTTGGAGCCTTTTCTCTCAGGCTCCCTGGAAATCTGCCAACACAGCAAGCTTGTTGCAGTGCAGCTAGCTTCTGCTTAGCTGTCTGCCTGCACAGCAAGGTTAGCCTGCTGCACTTTCCCCATAAAAGTAACGGAAGCCTCTGACTCCATGTTACACGTGGGCTTTTGCCTATTTCTGGATTTGTGTTGAAATGGTGTCCACTCTTTTACATGGGGATTGCCTTGTGTGGCCAATGTAGATAGCAAAGGGGCAATATAAGCAGGTGCTGGTGTATATGACTTTGGTGGAGGAACAGGTGAATAAACCCCCAGTGTTATAATTAGTGTTGCTTGGTTCGGTGATGATGTGGTCTGTGTTGATGAGGGGGTGCAGATGGCAATGGAGTCTGCAGCAAAGTCTGGTGGCCTGGTAAGACTTGGAATTAAATAGTCTGTTGCTGGAGAGGCATTATTTGAGGTTGAGGGGCTGTCTCCGGGGGTCATGGGGATCAGATGATGGATGATGTAAGGCTGCGCTGGAGCAGAGTTGCTGAGGCAGGGGGTATTCTCAAGAGAAAGGGTTGCAAGGCTTGCTCTGATTTTATTCTCTTTTACAAGTGATATGTCAAAAGCTAAGAATGCACTCTTTTCAAGGCACAAGCAAAGGTGTTTGCCATTGTAACAGGCACCCAGTGTAAGATGTTCAGTAGCTGGGTGATGCAGTGGTATCAGAGGCATTTGCTTTGGAATGCCATACGTGCATCACTGCTTTGGTAACATTGGAGTGATGATCCCTCACACAAGTATTCCTCACACCGCCCAAGAAATGTCATCTGGGTGCAGGGGCAGGGAAACTGTTCCCTTGGCTAGCCATCCCTACAGATTGTCTGCTGGCCAGCACCTCTTCTAGGACTTGGTGGCTCTCCAGAAGCATGAAAAATGCCGTCAACTTTCAGTGTTTTTTGTGCCTCTGGGGTGTATAGACTCCTGAATTCACTCTGCCTTCCATGGTCTGCCAATGAAGCTCTTATGTTGTGGCCCCTGCTTGAATAGAAGTGTTTGGATCCATCCACCAATTCCCTATTTGATAGGGAAGTGGGTGTTTCAAGTGATTTCCTTTTGTTGCTTGGCACAACAGCTGGCTGCATGGAAGTTAGCACATGGACCTGATAAAGCAGGCATTACTAGTACTTAATCACTGGGAAACGAGAAACATAAGGTGCTGCTGTTCCTGGCTGTGCTGCTGATTTGGCAAAGTAGCTGTGAACCTCTTAGCAGGGTCTTCTTGCTATTCTGGACCATTTGGGCCACAGTGACGCAAGGCACAGCCCACACTTCTTTAGTTTGAGAGCCCATGCCCGCAGTGAGGGGGAGCAGCAGTCTGTCCAAACACTGTCTTCCCCTGGCTGAAGGCTGGTAGGAGTTCAGACACATGCACTTGGCTGACAGACTGCCATTGGCTGGTAATGAATTCACATTTCACATCACAATTCCCATTAAATAACGTTCTGTCTGTGCTTGAAGCGCCTAGTAAAACATTATCGGCTGGGAAATGCCTTGTGATGTGCTCTGCTTTATGGCATGCAATTTAGTTAGAAGCATTTCCACTTTATGCAAGCGGGCCCCGTGTGGGTCTCAGCAGTGCCGTTCCAGCAGCATTAGCCGCATCATCCACTTCTTCCCAACTCCAGCCTTGTCCTAGGCTTCCCGCCTTACATTGCCTTGGGTGTGTAAGTGCTGGAACCAGTAAGCCCAAGCTCACTGCTGGGTGCTTTAGGGCTCTGACTATTTGTGACAAAACCCTAGGATGTCGGGGTGCTCCCAGAAGTATACACTTGGGTTGTGTAAGCTTATTGGCCTCCCACTCTGCTGAATGGGCATGCCCAGCTTTTTAATTTGCCCAGAAATCATGTTTTACCACAGGCACTTTGGTAAAGGAACAGAAAAACAAAAGGGTTTGTCACAAGGAAGAACGAGTGGTATAAAAAAGAAAAAAGTGATCAAATGTTTTGACAGCAGAATATGGTAAAACACAAACCTAATGTATCCTTACCCTACATTCAGACAACCACCTGGCCCTCATAAAAACTCCTGTGAAAATCTCCTGGGGTTAGCATCCCTTCAGTCACAGCTAGCTACTTCAGCCAGGACCCTCGCAAGGACCCTCCTCTAGTTACCCCCTAAGGGTCACTGCCTTCAAAACACCCCGCACAGCTTCCCCGCACTGACCTTCAGGGGAGCCAGAGAATCCTCTAGAGTGTTTCTACATGTGGATCCACGACACTATTGTGGGATCTTTCTCCTCACTGGTTAGAAGACACCCGTCCCCATCCCCCTCCAGTAAATCTTAGCTTATCTGTGCCTCCACCACTGTATCAGAAAACATCTGTAGGAGGGCTTGACAAGGGTGCCCGTTCAGTGAGATTCCCCTCTCAGTGGCATGTCCAACCCACTGCTTGCTGTTTTTCAGGTTTGGCCCACCATTGCTGATGAGAGAAGACAGAGGCACAACGTGGGAGCAGCTCCAGCAGTGTATCCTCAGCAAGATGCGCTATCTGATGAAGAGTGAGGCTCAGGTGCAGGTTAGTCTAGTCCTGTCTCCCCTGCATTGCAGTGTGTGGATGGCAGCAGGTTCTGTCTGTGGTCTTGGAGAGGGAAGGATTTGCTCACCTAAGGACCTTGGCCAAGCTAGTAGCTCAGAAGCAGACCATACCAGGACCTGGCAGAGTGCAGGATGACCATCTTACCCTTCAGTTCCCAGTGTCATTTCTAGTTTCCCCAAGAGCTCACTTGACTCCCCAAGCCAGATTCTCCTCTACATAACCATAAATCTGAAGGCAGTGAAGTAACTGAGATCAAACTCCAGATCCCAGGAGTTTATATTACTATGCAGATGTGCATACAAGAGGTTTTCTCCTCCCTGCCCCCCACTCAGCATGGTGAAAAAACCACTTATCCTACATAAACATACTAAATGCATTGTCTATCATTAAACTGCTGCCAAAAGCAGCATGTGGTCAGTGATGGAAACCAACTATAAAGTTGTTTAAATGCAGCCAATACTGACCGTGACTGTAAAACACACAGCCCATATTGGGCAAACCTGCTGTGGAGCAAAATGCTGTCAAGCTTTTCAGCTCTGCATATTGAATGCCTGCATGGCCATAAGTTTAGATGCTCCCAAGGTGGAACATAGCTGTAACAAGATGGGCCTGAGAAAATCCCATGCATATTAAAGTCAAG
The DNA here is from genome assembly GCF_001723915.1 of Gavialis gangeticus. Classification (NCBI taxonomy): domain Eukaryota; kingdom Metazoa; phylum Chordata; order Crocodylia; family Gavialidae; genus Gavialis; species Gavialis gangeticus. Next base: position 4,729,422 of record NW_017728964.1, read on the forward strand.
CATGGGCAGGTGAGAGAGCCTTGAGTCAGAACTCAAGTAACTGTGCCCAAATCAGCTACTGGCCTACTGTGTGATATTTAGTGAGTCAGGTTGCTTCTCTGTGCACCTGCTTCCCCTCCCACAAGTTGTCTGTCTGTCTGTCTCCTGAGACTCTCTGGGGAAGAGAATGTCTCTGGCTATGTATATGTGCAACGCTTATACCAGTGGGACCTTGGTCTTGCTTGGAGCCTTCAGGTCCAAATATCAATTCATCAGTGATTTGGACGAGGGGGTGAAAAGCACCCTGTTCAAATTTGCTGATGACACTAAGATGTGGGGGGACGTGGGCACACTAGAAGGAAGCAACAGGCTACAATCAGACCTAGACAGGTTACAAGGGTGGGCAGATGAGAGTAGGATGGGATTCAACACAGACAAGTG
>NW_017728964.1:4729999-4731826 GCF_001723915.1 Gavialis gangeticus
GCTGGGGTTGTTTGACCCCAGTACTCTTTCCTGCCATGGCAGGGGGGCGGACTAGCTGATCTGCTAAGGTCCTTTCCGACCCTAGAAACTATGATTCCCAGAACATGTCCATAATTATTACCTTTTGCATTGGGGAGTTCCCTACATAGACATTTCCTCCATACCAAGCAGAACTTGGTACACTGGGAGCTAAAACTGGGGTGAGTGGAGGGGGAGACTCACCCAGTTTCAGAGCTGTATGCAAACTCTAGTCAAAGTGGATTTGTTTGAAACATTTGCTAAAGATCACAAACATTTTGAACACATCTGCTTCTGGATTAAAACAAACCCAGTGGCTGGTTTTATAGCTGCAGGATGAGGAAGGCAAATTTGCAGTCTTAGATATTTCTAATGTGCAGTCAAATGTAACTGGGTGATTTGGGGTGAGTTTTGCCTTTTGAACCTGAAACTCAGTGGTTGCAAGCAGCACATGGATTAACTGTGGGAGGGAAATGGTTTTTACAAGCCTATGAAAGCAAACTCTTATTGATTTCCACCCAGATCTATCCAACTGGCAAAATGGGAAATGCACATTAAGGGCAGTGTAACATTTTATTATTCTGGGGCAATTCAGACAAAAATCTCTAAGGTGACTATAGCTAGATTATTATAAACTTTTGATCTACCTATTAAAGCATTAACAAAACCCATAGGGATAAAAGATGAATTTTAAATGTTACATTAATTTTTGCTCATGTTAATCTCCTTTCATATTTGTTCCAAGTGGATAGCATTTTAATTAAATTATAGCTTATTAAATCATAATTGGAAGCCGCTCGGGACCCAAAATTAAATTCCTGTACAAAAATGAAGATTGATTATTGCATCGAAACTCAAAGTTGCCTGTAGATGCTTTGCTGAATATATTTCCCAATGTGAACAGCACTGAGTAGGATACTTGAACCTCTGCCCTTTTAATCTGCTTAGTTTTTCTTGTGGGCACTTCAGCATAAAACATAAACTCAGTAGTTTTACTTTCTACAGGCAATCAGGAGACCTTTCTGAACCCACCCGTAGCTAGCAAGGGGATCTTTGACTTTGCTTTTGGAGCCTGGTCTTTGTTGGACTAAAGCGGTCCATTGCTTTCTGCCAGTATGTAGACTGAAGGCACTGACAGGGCTTAAGCTTCTCCACCATCGTCTCACCCTCTGTATGGCAGGGCTATGTGGGATGATGATAAAACACCTGAGCTCATCTAAGCCATGTCTTCACTGCAGCTTCCACCTGCACTGAAAATTCCCCAGGTTTCATCATTCTCCTCTTAACTGCTCTTTCCTTTGCCCTGCCCATGGATACAGTAGCAGTAGTATAAATCAGGGGAGGTGACTGGGACAGGAGCCCTGGGCACCATCCTTGAGGGAGGAAGAGGTTCAAAAATAGCTGCTCTTGCAGCTGGTTGCAACGCTGCTGCCTGCAGCTCAGCAGCCAGTGCTGCCCTGTGTGTTGCCACTGCCCAGCGTGCAAAGAGATCCGGTGGTGCTTCCATGTGCATATGTGTGTCAGAACATCTTAAACAGCAAGTGCCTGAAAACCCCTGAGCACCAACCTTTATCTTTTCCCACTGTCTCTTGGGTTAAGAGCTACACTGAGAAATCAGAAGGACAGTACTTGATTGTCGCACTCACGGTGCTCTGGCGAGGTGCCGGAGAACTGGAAAAGGGCCAATGTGGTCCCCATTTTCAAAAAAGGGAGGAAGGAGGACCCAGGAAACTACAGACTCATTAGTCTTACCTCGATCCTGGGGAAGCTGTTTGAGAAAATTATCCAGGAGCACAGCTGCGAGGGACC
>NW_017728964.1:4732194-4738696 GCF_001723915.1 Gavialis gangeticus
GCACTGGTCAGGCCGCAGCTGGAGTACTGCGTCCAGTTCTGGGCACCGCACTTCAGGAGGGATGTGGACAACATGGAGAGGGTCCAGAGGAGGGCCACTCGCATGGTCGGGGGCAGCAGGGCAGGCCCTATGAGGAGAGGCTACAGGACCTGAACCTGTTCAGCCTCCACAAGAGAAGGCTGAGGGGGGATCTGGTGGCCATCTACAAACTGGCCAAGGGGGACCAGCAGGCAATGGGAGAGTCCCTGTTCCCCGGAGCACTACCGGGAGTAATGAGGAATAATGGCCATAAGTTGACTGATAGTAGATTTAGGCTAGATGTCAGGAAGCGCTACTTCACGGTCAGGGCAGCTAGGATCTGGAACCCACTTCCAAGGGAAGTGGTGCTGGCTCCTACGCTGGGGGTCTTCAGAAGGAGGCTAGATAGACACCTTGCTGAGGTCGTTTGACCCCAGCATCCTTTCCTGCCCGTGGCAGGGGGTCAGACTTGATGATCTGCTCAGGTCCCTTCCGACCCTACCAACTATGAAACTATGGAGAAACTCCATTGAAATTAATGGGAATACAGCTTTGCACTGTATAAATCAGAGTCCCACCTTGGGATGGATTTACTTGACCCATTCTTAAAGAATCAGACCCATTCTTAAAGGATCGCTAACAGCCGGAGCAGTGCAGAGGGGGCAGCTCTGGTTACAAACGATGAGTGGAGAATTCCTCTCTTGCAAAGGAAAACTCTGCTGGCAAAGGCAGCTCATATGCCAGCTGCCCCTCCTCATCAAAGTATAGGTGGAAAGCCTGTGAGGCAAAAATCTAGCATAGTAAAGCCCTTCTGCACTTATTCTCCACTGACCTAAGTTGATGTAACCCTTACGTTACTCTGACTGATTTTGGATCTGGACTTGTTCACAGTCAGAGAGCTGTAACTGCCCCCCCCCCCATTACGCCCCTTAGCACAGTAGTAATTGCCACAGTCATTGCAGTCTTTTCCTAAAAGATCCTACACCCTGTGCTGAGCAGAGCTCCCACGCAAGGGAGAATGAAGATCAGGGGGTGCCCGTCACCTGTCTGTGGTGAGACCAGAATCAGGAGCTGCTAGCATTCGCGTAGCCCTCTGACGTGGAGAGTGCAGTGTGTATGCTCGGATTCTGAATGGTGTGTGAAAATCCTCAGAGTTAAGGCGGGCAGATTTACAAATCTAATAGAGCAAGCAATAACATTTAAGAGCTATAAATACTGGAAAATCAATTAAGACCTCAGGCTAAACACTCCTCTATTTTGCTGCCCCACAGCCCCAATGACTCGTGGGCTGCACAGAACTAAGCAGGGGCTCTTGTTTGTTCTATCTCTTACCCTGAGATTTTTCTAAACAGATGGAAAAATGCATTGATTTTTCTGACCCTCAGATTTCCCACTGATCCATCAAATTTGTTCTGCCTTCTTTGGGAGACAACGGAAACCTCCCATAGTGCACACAGCCCGTTGTACAGTGCATCTTGTGCTGCACATCTGTGCATCAGGGGACCCCAAAATATTATTTCCTGCCCCCTGGTGCAATTAGCCAGTGTCCTGAAGCATGAGATTAGATTGCCTCTAAATGAGCACATAACTACAAATATTGTTATGGGCAATAAGGAAATCACCAGCCTGTTTTAAAACCAGCCACTTTATTTGGTTCTGATCTGTTGCAGCAATGAAGGCCTTTTTATTGATTCTCTACTGGACCAGCCATTAATTCCACCAAGTGTGGGATAGCATAAAGAGACTGGGTTAATCACTTTTCACTGCACCCTTCTGAGCTGTAAACATGACAGAGGTAGGCTGAGCCCCTGAGAGACCCACTTCTCTACCACTCTGGGCCTTGGGCAGACCTGTGCAAGGTAGGTAGGAAAGGCTCACAAGCTACAATGGTAGTATTTCACCTTCACTTTACCCCTATGTAAATGACTGTGCAGGGAGCAGGGCAGGGGTGTATCAGGCCTATTTTTCCATGGTTTGATTTGATTCAGTTCCAGGGCCCTGATTTGGACTATTCTCTAGTCAAGAAGGATCCTGGGGGAATTGGTGGTGCTCCATCAATTTTGAGGAGATACTTCAGATTACACCAGCTGAGGATGTTGCCCCTGGGAAGAGTACTCTGCAGGTCACATGGACTTAGCAAGAAGCAGCAAAAACCCCTCAGTGTCTTTTCCCCTCTCCATGCCCAAGCAGGGGAGGTAGAAGAGGTAACCTCTTAGAAGGTACCATCCAGTGCCCCAGGCTGCGGTTTCATTGCTTCTGGCCTCTCTGAGTGAAAGCCATGTCTTTTCTGCGTGCTAACAGGCCCTTCCCCCTGCAATGCCAGTGACTCCTCTTTCCAAAGATCTGTGCTTGCTGTTGTGCAGGTGGAAGGAAGATATAGCTTGCTTATTCACATCAGGTCCTTTCTGGAGACCTATGACATAATATACTGAGGCCCCTGCCAAGCCAGTCGACACGGCAGCCAGACTGACTTCCCAGTGATGAGACTGGGTTAGGAGTTCAGGTCTTTGGCCCATGAAGTATTAATGCAAAGCTGGCTCTCTGGCTGAAATGGCTGTCTGGCATCAACCACAGAGCCTCGGACAAGCTATAAATACCAGGAAAACTCCCCATTGAGCTTTTCTTCCCCTGAAGTGAGTTTTCAGTGCATTTCACCTTGAAATGGGATGAATAACAATACTTCTTGGAGGCATTTGTGGGATGGAGGCTTGATTAATGTGGAAAGGTGAGTCTAGAAACAGGAAGCTTATTACACAACTGTTCTCCCTAGTCATTAGGAAAGCAGACTTCCCCTCCCCGGGGATGGTACAGATACCAGAGCTGAGACCTTGTCCTCTTCCAGGGGAGGGGGTGGTAGAGCCAGGATGTCACAGTCCCCTGCCAGACCCCAGGATGGGATCCTGCAACACACAGGTCCTTGTCACAAGATAGTCACGCCAGCACTGGCTGATCCATTACAGGATTTAACCCTGAGGAAAGCTAGAGCTGGCGATGGCAGGGGAACACGCTGAATGTCGGCACTTAAAGGCTGCAAATCCCCCTGGTTAGATGTTAGATGCCGTTAGGAAGCATGGGCCTGTGGGAGGTTGTGGTTGTGGCACACTGCACTATCTTGCTTTTCAGTAATTAGCAGTGTCATTAATTAATTATCTCTGGCATCTACAAGGCACCCTCTCCCTGAGAGGCGTCATGGCTCTGTACTACTGATTATTAGGTTATTCTACAGAGAGCACAATAATTGTAACACCACTAAACAGAAACAGGATCCCTGCCTGGAAGGCAGAATAGTCCAATTCTTTTTAGCAGAGCTTGCCTGACAGGTGGTCTTCCCGCTGGGAGAGTGCCAGTGGGGTTGGCATGGTTGCAGGTGGCTTATTAACAGAGCTGGACTCCGGAGACTGAGAGGACCTAGAGAATAGGCTGAGTAGTCCTGAAGGTGCATCCCCTGCAGGAGTGATGCCTGAGAAGGTTACATTTTGGTGAATGGACAGGTAATGCTTGTGTTCAGAGGGCCAAACCTCAGGAAATGGGTGAGATTTGACTCCAGGCAGCAAGTGGACTGTATGTATGAGGAGCTTGGGAAAGGGCTTCTGCCATCCAGTCGATCCCTCAAATCTGTCAAGAGGGAGCAGGACTAAGATCCTCAATCAGTGAATGCTGGGAAGATCAGACCAGCGTTAGCCACCAGAGACAAGCTTCCTGTTTTAAAATTAGCTGGGGAAGGCCTATATGAGCTGAAATCACAGTGCAGAGTAGTTAGCTGTTATGTATGCATTTTCCTCATACCTTTGACTGCAGTGCAGACATGCCCGAAGATAACACGTCTGCATTTCGCCATATGCTATGGCGCCGTGCTTTAGGACTTCCTTTTGGAAGTCCTAATGCACGGCTCAGTACAGACAGTTACTGCACCGTGCAAGCGACGCACGCTTAGATTTCGCCACTACATCACCGCAGTGGCGTGCTATACCCCAGGAGTGTGCTGCTATGGCGACGTAGCTGACGATCACGTGTAGACACATGATCACTATGTCACTGTAGTGCTCCATACAGTGATGTAATGCATCATTATGTTGCCATAGGGCAACATGTAGACATATCCACTAAGTATCTATTGAGTGCCAGAGACCTGTGACACCACTGGCAAACCCTTGTGACCCCTCTGCAAAGAAACTACTGCTGTTTTCTGGGTAGAGAAATAGGCGCAGAATGATGCAGTAGCTGACCCGAGGCAAGAGGTGGGGCTGGGAGAGAGCTGGTTCTAGGCCTACAGGGCTTAGGGTTCGTCTCTGTTGTAGAGAGGACACTGGCCTGGGATCTAGCTAGGATGCCGTGGTTTTCCAACCCCGTTAGGAAGTGTCCACAGCCAAGGTAGCACTGAGGCCAGATTCTGCATGGTCAAAGTTTTATTGCCCAGGGACCTGACACAGCCACATCTAAGGTGCAAAGCAGCCCTAACTCTCACAGAGAAAACACTGGGCTCTGTAGGCCTTGGTGGGTTAAAAGAAGTCATTCATTTATCCACCCAGTGTTCCCATGCTGGTGCTGGTGAACAAGGCAGAGACTAGTCTCTTGCACTGAGCTCAGTCATTTGGCAGTGCTTCTGTCTGTGCCATGGGGTTGCAATCAACAGATCTGTCCATCCTAGCAGGGGCTCTTCTTACAGTTTCTCAGGTCTTGGAGCAGCTGGAGCACATGCTCACTCATCCAGCGCTTCTGGTGGAGATGACCAGTCGAGGCATGCTCCACGAATCTAGTGCCGGCTTGATCACAACTGCTTTCCTTCTGGCTCACGCTGATGTCACTGAGAGTAGGATCTTGCCCTGTGTGTGTTAACAGTTTAAGCTCCCAGGCAGCTGGATTTTCTTCCCTTTAGAGCAGTGATTCTCAGCTGGGATGCCACAGCACCCCAGGGTGGTCTGAGAGCCTTGTAAAGGCGCCACAATGCTTGGCCCCTGTACAAGGAAGGAAGCACACTGCTCACTCCTTCCCCTGCCTACCCCAGAGTCCTGCAGACAAGAGACATCTGTGGCTGTCCCCTCCCACCCTCGTGGCAGCCTTTTGATTTGAGCAGTGAATTCTGCCACAGGCAGATTGACGTGCAGAACTGGGGCTGCAGAGCTGCACTTTTCAGCCCAGCTTGTCCCCCACCCCTAGCACACTCCAAGGGCCTGCAGGAGAGGCTGCGGATGCAGGTGGCTCAATCCAGAGGAAACATCTCAAACTGTTTGGTTCAACAGCTATTAATAGATCTATCATCCATTAATTTGTCTAGTCCCTTTCTGAACCTGGCTGTACTGTCTGCGTTAACCATTTCCTATGACAATAGGTTCTACCAGTTAACTAGGAATTGCTTGAAAAATAGTCATTTCTCTTGTTATCTTTAAACCTATTTCCTACTAGTTTTAGTGAGTGCCCCCCTAGTTCTAGTCGTCTGGGACTTGGTGAACAACAACAATCCCTGGTTCACTTGGTCCACACCCTTCATGATTTTATGGACCGCTATCATATCCCCCTTCAACCTTCTCCTTTCTAAACTGAAGAGTCCTAGCTTTTTTAGTCTTTCCTGACATGGCAGCTGCTCCACACTGATGATCACTCTTCTCAGTTCACAAAAAAAACCTTCCCTCCAATCCTGTGGCAATGCAGTTTTTTAGAAGCCTTTGGTGAGGGACCTTGTCAAAAGTTTCTTATGGTCATATTAAGGTTTCCTTTCCATTTAACCATCATTGGTTTTCCTATTTAAAATACCCAAAAGTAAAGGGATGTAGAAGCTCAGCAGAGTTCATTTTTGGTGATACAGGTGTCAGGTCCTGAATCAGCCCTTTGAAGTACTCAAAATCTGTTTGTTTTCCCACTGAATTGGGTGGCTGTAGTTTTTCTGACTTCTCATTTAATGTGGAAGCTGAAAGAAACACCTTTTCAATCATTTCTGAGCAGGTCTTTTTTAATTCTACCCTGAGGGTCCATGATGTTCAGCACGAGCAGTTGTTTTAATTCCCACTGACCTCCCTGCTTTTCAGATTCAGAACAGAACAATAGGACCGTGCTGCACATTGCACCTAAGATGTGTTAACTGCATTTAAAATGCGAGCATCTGCATGTTCAGCTAGTAAAATGTATGCTAAGTGTAATCATATGACAAAGTTAGGACTTTTCACACGAGGAATATCTCTAGATCATATTAAGTAACGCATGTTCGGCTATGGTCAGGCTGCTCCATGGAGGTAATAAGGGTTCCAGACTAGTGCAGTGTGGGTATTGGGATCAACAATCAGCTGTTTGCCAGTCTGAGCCCCTGCACCTTGTGGGAGCTGGTTCAACACTGCCAAGGACAGAGACTGGACTTGCCCTGTGGATCCAGCAGGAGGAGTCGGAGTCTCATCCTCTCCCTGCTCCCTCCCTCCACTCCCTGCCAGCAGCAGAGACCTGGCTCGCCCCCGCATGCCAGAGGCAGGGGCCCTTGGGCTGGGCAGTACTGGGC
>NW_017728964.1:4743696-4749581 GCF_001723915.1 Gavialis gangeticus
CTGCCAGCAGCAGAGACCTGGCTCGCCCCCGCATGCCAGAGGCAGGTGCCCTTGGGCTGGGCAGTACTGGGCACTGGGCTCCAGGTGCAAGTTGCACATCCCCATAAGTGGATGTGAGCTGCAGTGCTTGGGTCAGTGCCACGGGAGTGTTGGGGGTGGCGCACAACTGGCTTCAACCCTGTGCAGTGGGGCTGAGATTGTAATGAACATTACTGTGAACCTGTTCAGAACATGTTCTGAATAAAACATGTACTAAGTGCCCCTTGCGACAAATCCCACAGATTCCTAGGCCTCCTTGCATCAGATAGCAAAGGGGGCAGTAGAAAAGCAAAGGGATCAACAGGCCCCATTTGCTGCTGGGACTGACTTAATGACTGTTAAGGTGCTCTGTAGCTGGAAGTTAGTGGAGCTGTACCAGGAGCATCAGGGAGAAAGGCAGAGAGAGCAGGGAGGTGAATCCAAGGCAGCAGTAATTGTGTCACAGAGCCCAGGCTGGGATAGTGAAGTCAGTCAGTGACCATTTGCAATGGATGCAGCAGAACTTCAGCTCTTCCCTTTTGCTCCATGGAACAAATGTCATCATCATGAGAAGACCTTAGAAAAGCCAAAGGGCAGCTTTAGTGACCCTCACACCTTAACCCTCAAAACACTGGAGATTCCCAGACTGCTCTACATGAGTTCTGGGAAGGTTGATATGCTTTGTAGATTATGAGTGCAGTCAGCAAAGCCAGCACATAAAGTTCTGTATCTCCTATACTGTGCTGGCCATGCTAGGGGCCAACAGCATGCTAAACTTCTGCATGTCACTGTCAATGGGTGCTTTTCCCAAGCACTTTGCAAGGCAAATGAAGAAACTGAGGCACAGAATGATGCAGGGACTTGATCAAAGTCCCACTGCATGTCAGTGTGAGATCCAGGACTAGCACTAACACAACACTTCCTGCTGGACTTCACTGGCTCCAAAAGCCTCATTGGTGCCTGAACCAGTGATGTGTCAAGTAGTGTGCACCTCTAAGGAGAAAATGGAAAGAGGCTGAGGGCCAGGAGAGGAGATAACACAGGAAAATGACAGGAGCATGACAGTACTTGAGGATGTGGGGGAGCTTTGTTACCACCTGTGTGGGAAGAGTCATGAAGCCAGCCTGTTTCATCAGATGTGGAGTCAAGTCCAGCTCTCAATGAGATGCACCAGGAGGAAGTCAGTGCAGATACAGTTGGGCAGGGCTGGTGCAAGAGAAATGAGTCTCCAGCCTCACATGGCATATGTGAAACTCCTGACATTGGTGCTCCCCTCTGTCCTGTCTGACCTGAATGCTGAGCATCAAACCTGAGCTTTAATTCTTCCCACTGGGAGCAAGTAACATATAGCCACCAGATGGGACCATGGCTTCCCTGACTGGCAAGGCAAACTCTGTGAAGGTGATCAGATGGAGAGAGCCTGGACTACAGCCGATGCCCTTTCCCTTGGTTCTCAGCCTAAGAAGCAGGACTCCTGCAAGCACCGTCCTAGCCCTTCTGTATAGCTAGTCTGAGGCTAAGATGCCAGATTTCTCCTGGGACAAAGCCTTTTATTCTGGGATCCTACAAATGTACAAGCCCATTGTCCTACTTTAAGTCCTTGTGAAGTATTGAGATAAGACTTTCCCCTCTTCCCTTTCCACAACTGGGGCTAATTGGAGTTAATTGCCATTCAAGCTACAGTGTATACAAGACTGTCGTATGCCCGTTTCAATGCAAGTTAAGGCCCAGGAAAATCAGACCTGGGATAAACTGGAGGTCTGTTTTTAGTCTTAAGGAACAGAAATAGCTGTGTGATTTCCTGGCTGTTGTAGGCTGGCAGTTCTGAGGAGCCATTTGCATTAAATTAGTTTTAATTAAATTGGATAGCTATTTAATTAGCTCTGTGGCCCCCTGCTGCTCTCCTGGCCGTGGTGGACTGTTGATCAAAGGCAGATGGAGCACACTGGGATGGCCATCCTAAGGAGGCAAGAGCAGCACAAGCCAGCTCACAGGTCGGGATCAGAACAAGCAGGTGGAGTTAGAGATAGCAGAGCCCAGTCTGCCTTCTCCAGAACAGGCAAGCGCTAGTGCACCCTCAGCCCACTGGGTCTGGCCATGCAGACAGGTTCCTTACAGCTGACCCTTTGGATAAGTGATGCTGTAACTGCTGGGGCCCAGCGCTTTCAGTCATGCCAATCTCTCCCTCTAAGAGTAGGATGTATCCCAACCCAGGGGCCCATGCAGCAGCTCTGTGCCTGCAGGCAGTGGGGTACTGAGACTAGTCTGCAGCCAGTTTGAGTCAGTGCCAGGTTCTTCCAGTTCCTATACCCCACCACTCCATGTGTGCTTTCTCTGGGGTCTCCTCCAGCCCAGTTTGTAGCAGTGTGCTGTCTGTCACAGTGCCCCACGCCTAGGGATCTGCAGTGTTGCTTGCAGATGTTGCTCTGGCTCCAGAAACCCTTTTTTTAAAGTTTGGCAGCATTTTATTTATGCACAAACACCTACATCGGGTCTGCCTGTGCAGCTGGCACTGAGTGTGGCATACACAGGAGATCCCACCCAGCTGTGGAGCCCTCACTGCACAGGCCAGCTGGACAGGCAGGAGGAGCTGGCCTCTCCACCTCCCTGCAGCTCTGCTTGGCATAACCCTGGTAGGAAATCCTGCCCCTGGATCCTGCTGCCAGCTCCCCTTCAGCTGGAGAAGGACTAGTCCATTATGGAACTGGCCAGGCTGTAGGAGAGGGCATGTGCTGTCACTGTAGGGACACAGCTGCAGGCTAGTGACAGTGCCAGGAGTAGCCTAATTGCAGAGTGCCTGTGAGCTACCGTGCATAAAAAGTGGCCTCTGCTCATGAGAGGAAGATTTCTTTATCTCTAAAGAGATGAAATTGGAGAAGCCACTGAGGATGATGGAAGGAGACCCCTTTTGAGCCCATGGGTTGCTCATGCTGCCCCTGCCTGCACTGTGTAGCCATTGTGCCCATACTCATAAAGGAGCTGGGATAGATCTGTGCATTGGAGAGATTTCTTGCCATCTGGCGTGTGGATCAGTTTTGCTGAGAGAGCAGGTCCCTCTGTAGCATGCAACTGTGGGCAGCAAGAGAGCTAGAAGCCTTCCAGGTGGGCTCCTCCCAGCCATCCACTCCCCTGGCTCTGGCTGAGGGGAACCCTCCTGGGCCGACTTGTTCAAGCCTCTGCCAAACCAGTGACTGAACCTAGCAGCACGTGTTCAATGACACCATGCAATCTTGCCTTGCCTTCTGTAGCTGTCCTGGAGGGTTGGTCTAGTTGATCAACACATACAGCAAGTCACAAGCTGCAAAACTGGGGTCCTGCACCTGGTTCTGGGGGCTTAGAGCTGGAAAAGGGTATTTTGTGCCTCTCACGTAATGAGAGATTCTTACTCGTGGGGAGTAAGAAACTCCTTGCTCCAGGGATGATCATCATCTTCCCTGACTCACAGAGTCAAGTGCTTCTCAGCGTGAGTAAGAGTATGGGAATCTGGCAGTAAGTTAGCACTGTGTGGTAGTGTAGTGCTGCAGCAGTGATTTTGTACATTATGAAAATGGTGCCATGACTTGTAGGGGAGACAGCCTCATCCCCATAAAATCTGGGCCTCTCTGAGGACATGAGTATTTTATTCTTCTCTGATGTGAGCTCTAGGGGCTCCAGCAGAGAGCGAGTCCCTGTTGTACAGGATGTTGCACGTACAGAGAGAAAGAGATAAGCCCTACCTTAAATAGCTTACAGGCTAAACAGAGAAGGCAGGTGGGGAAGCTGAGGCACAGAGAGGGGAAGTTAATTTCCCAAGATCACACAATGGGTCAGTAGCAAAGCTGGGAACAAAACCCAGATCTTCTGACAGTCCAGGCTGATGGCTGATCGTGCTAGAATAAGAATAAGAAGATTCTAGCATGGAAGATTGTGGGCTCGGCTGCTCGACGGTTCAGTGGGTGGGAAACTGGCTGCATGGTAGGACCCAGAGAGGTCTCATGAACGGATCTGTGTCATCCTGGCACAAAGTGGCCAGTGGTGTCCCTCAGGGGTCCGTGCTTGGACTGGTGCTTTTCAACATCTTTATCAATGATTTGGATGGGGGGGGTGAAAAGCTCGCTGGCCAAGTTTGCGGACAGCACCAGGTTATGGGGCAGTGTGGCCACACCAGATGATACAGGCGGACCTGGACAGGCTCGAGAGTTGGGCAGACCAGAACCAGATGAAGTTTAACACTTCCAAGTGTAAGGTGCTTCATCTGGGGCCAAACAACCCTCAACTTACATGTAGGCTCAGTGGTGACAGCTTGACTTGCACCATGGCTGAAAGGGACCTAGGGGTAATGACTGACCATCGTATGAATATGAGCTGTCAGTACGAGGCAGTGGTCAGCAGGGCATGCATCAACCTATGCATCTCGTGTAAAACTAAGGAAGTGATACTTCCGCTGTACTCAGCCCTGGTGAGACTGCAGTTGGAGTACTGTGTCCAGTTCTGGGTGCTGCACTTCAATAAGGATGTGGAAAAACTTGAGAGGGTCCAGAAAAGAGCCACCCATGTGATCAGGGACTTGCAAGGCAAGCCATACGAGGAAAGGCTGAGGGACCTGGGCCTCTTTAGCCTAAAGAAGAGCAGGTTGAGAGGGGACTTGATAGCAGCTTACCACTATATCAGAGGAGTGCATCAGGAGCTTGGTGAACAGCTGTTCACTAGGGCACCCCTGGAGAAGACCAGGACCAATGGATACAAACTCCCAGAAGGCCACTTTGGCTTAATACCAGAAAAAACTCCTTCACAGTCAGGTTGACCAGACTATGGAATAAACTCCCTCCAGAGGTGGTACAGTCACCTACCCTGGAGGTTTTCAAGAGGAGACTGGACAGTCACCTTGCTGGGGTCACCTGACCCCAGTTGTTTTACGGCCTAGAGCGGAGGGGCTGCACCCGATGATCTCCGAGGTGCTTTCAAGCCTCTGACAATCTATGAATCTATGCGAGAGAGGCTCTATAACATGGCAGATTGGAACAAGCCAGTGATGGTTGGAGCCCTGCCTCATTGCTCTTTGAGTCTTCGGGGGTTTTGGTGTTGTTTTTATATATAAGGCAATAAGGAACTAGACCATCCTGGATGACCACTGCTCAGGGGAAGATTTACTGGGTTTGTTGCAGTTCTGTGAATTGGCTCTGAGTGGAACCCAGCTGCAGGAGGGAGGGGAGTGAACGCTGCACTGCAAATGGCTCATCAACCATGTACCCAGAATGGACTGACATTTGTGAGCTGAGGCATCATTCCTTGTACTTGAGGATGGCATCATTGATGTTAGCAGGAGAACTTTATTAATGCTGAATAGCATCCCTGGGAGTGTGACAGGAAAGCAGGACAAGACTGATGAGGGCTCCAGCTTTTGCATATAGTGTAGCACCTGGCTCTGCTCTCACCTGCCCAGCAGCCAGGCCTGCAGGAGAGAAAGTGACCTTGCAACCCTCTGGCCTCTGCCACATTCCTGTCTCACCAGCTGCTCTGTGTAGCGATGCCTTTCTGACTTAAAGCATTTGAAGCACAAATGTGAAGCCAGCCATTGGAGGGGAGGTTCGCAAAGCTGTCTGGCTGTTGGAGCAGGCTCCTGCTCTTGGCCACCAACTTTGCGTATCACTTCCTGCTGATGTAAATCTGTGTACCCAGCAGTGCCCCATGGAAGAGGGGAGGGGAGGGGAGCAGCACTGCACTACTCTCCTGAAGTCTCTGCAAGGAAGGGCTCTGAGGATGGGTAAGTGCCATCTGGGGTGGAGCTGAGTGTGTCCCCTGCCCTGGCTAATGGAAGGGTCTGAGCACCCTGCTCCACTGTGGCCACTCCTCTCCTTTGCCGGGGGGGGGGGGGGGGGGCCAACCCC
>NW_017728964.1:4749847-4765153 GCF_001723915.1 Gavialis gangeticus
GGGGGGGGGGGGGGGTGGCCAATCCACCCTGTACGGCTCTTGAAGACCGAAAATAGCTCTCAATGTGCCTCCTAGCTAGTCCTGGTGAATGTGACCAAGCTTCACCTCAGCATGGTTTCTAGTGCTTTGCTCTGGCTAGCTTCAGAAGTGAAGGGGCTTTACCAATTTTCTTGGGAGACTGCTCAGTAGACCCTGTCCTGCCACAGAGCAATGCAGCGAGCTGGCGGTACAGCAGAGTCTTTGCTCTGGACCAGGGGGGTTAGAGCCTTTGCCAGGGCTGTGAGAACTGGATTCAATTCCTTACTCAGCCACCAACTTCCCGTATGCTGTTGGGCACGTTACTTAGCCTCTCTCTGTGCCTCTGCTCCCCATGTGCAAAATGGGAATAACGGCATTGCTCTGCCTCACAGGTGTGTGAAGTGCTCATGTGCTTGGCTCATGGGGCCTCACAGGGTAGAAAGAACTGCAAGTATGTTCAGGTTCACAACAGTGCATTTATTACCGCATGCACCCCTCCAGAGCAAGCACTATGTGCTGAGGAGTGTAAGAAATATCCATCCAGCACATTTGGTTCAGTCAGGCATTTACTTAGTGGCCCGAGGAAAAGTGAACAAAAGTTGTTGAGAGAAAGTTGTTTAAGTCCTGGAGATCACAGAGTGAATTGTAATGACTCTCAGACAGGTCTCAGCATTGGGGAGGGAAAGAGTTGAAGTAGATCAGCACTGTTTTCTCTGCCAGACTGAGCCGTCTTTGAACCATGTTAAGTATGGGCAGTGTAGTCAGATCCTGCCACAGCGTAACTTTTCAGAGAGGAGACCGCACTTCTGTCTAGGTCCAGCAGGCCAGAGAGTGTTAAGGGCATGAGCCACTCTCTCTAACCAGCATCTGCCCTTTGGCAAGACAAATGAGAGGGATATCCCAGATCTGACAGCCAGATAGAAGCACTGGGATCATCTCCCCAACCTCTGTGTAATCTCATCCAATGGTGTGTGCAGCTGTCCCAGTAAGTGGTGGTTCTGGCATGTTCTTCTAAATGCACATTTCTCATGCCAGGCTCTAAATACACATCCAGGCGTGACCGGGACTCAAGCTTTCTGCAGCGTCAGCCCGCAGGCACTTATTTGAGCCAAGCTCCCAGGACTATTTTAATTTGTCATTTAAAAATGAAAATCAAAGACCCAGGGAGAGAAGGGGGTGTCCTCGAGGGAAGAGGGTGGCTATGCCCTGTCCATCCCCACCCACGGTGTCAGTTACACAGCAGCGCCGTGGCGTGCAATAAGCACTTCCCTGTTGAGCAGGATTATGTTGGAGGAGACTTGACCTTCCTCTCTGCAACCATAAAAGATTCATTCCTCTCATCTGGTGCATTTATAGATCTGGGATGGGCAAGAAGTGACTTGGGTCCATATCAGGAGCATTCTGTACCTTCTGCACAGTGGCCTTTGGGTCCCATAAAGAACTTGGCCTTTGGTACGTTCAGTACATTAAAGCAGCTCATCATCCACTTGAATTCACACCGTTGAGCCAAAGAAGATGAAAATATACTAGGGGGACCAAGAAGATATAACTTGTTCCCAGGTAGCCTTTTGTCTCCTGGGCCAAGCAGACCGCAATGCAGCAAAGAATCTTGTTCCTGCTCTTTGTTCCTCAGATTTCTGTAAAAGGGAGTGACAGGACCCTTATGTGTCTTTTGGGGGCCTACAGCAAAAGGCATTATACAGACATGAAATATTTTTATTATTTACCTGATAAGCTGCTTTCCAGTTGCCTGCCAGCTGCACACTAGGAGGCTGTTGCTTGAGAGTGACATTGCAAGCTGTACAGGAAACGTGGGTTGAGATTTATGTCCATAGATCAGCCTGGTGCCTGCCCGTGTAGCAGCAGGTAGCCTGCATGTCTTTGAGATCTGCTCACAAGCCTGCTGCTGCCCTCAAGAAAAACTTGGTTGTGGTGCAGCCCTCCTTCCCGCAGAACCCAGAAGGGCAAGGGCAGCCACAGAAAGGAAGGGTAATTTGGGAGGAGATAGCTTGGCTTCCTCCAAAAGCTCCTGCATGGTGGGAGATTGATGAAGAGGAATGATGTAGGCCCCAAATGGGGAAGCTCAGTATTCACAGAACAAGTTATAAAGCCCCATGAGATGTGGGCCACCAGGGAGATGATGGAGGACAACCTCCATCCCACTGCACTCTCCCTGGTTTTGAACACGTCCCTCTTTCTCCATGTGCCTTTCCTCTCTGTTCCCTCTCATTGTGTCCCTCTCCTAAGTCATTGAATTACTCCGAGCAGGCACTTGTCAGAGATTTAAAAAGGTCTAGTAACCAAGATGTCATCCTCCTGCCCCTGCCGCTTCCCACCTAGAAATTAGAGATAATGACAGTGAGTGGCAGGAAGGGCTTGTTGCTGATGAACTTTTGGTTGGAGCAGAGCTGACAGCGTTCCAGCTTTCCAGGGCTGGAACCGCCTGGTGCCTGCTGCTGGGATTTTGCAGCTCAGCCCCCACGTCTCAGACAGATGGTATGGAAGTGTGTGCATGTGTCCAGGCAGAGGGGGTTGGCAGCAAGGCTGTGGGAATGGGAGAGGGGAGGGAGCAGGAACCATCTCCCTGCATGTTTGGACGACCTGGTGGGAACTTATTAAAGGCCCCTTCAGTATGATGTGAAATAAAGAGTAGGGTCCACTGACTGGTTGAAGGCAAAGTGGAAGCTGAGTCCTCTCGTTAGCAGCCTCTTCATCAGCTGCTGGAAAGAATTTATACCTGCTGCTCAGAAAGGACGAAGAGCGGGGCCAAGCACAGTAACTTAAGTGTCATGACAACAGGGGTGGAGTGCCTCAGTGGTCTAGAGCAGTTTTTGGAGAATGGACTGGGCTGGGATGCACGCCCTTCTTTCACTTTGCACACCCAAATGCCAGTGCTCCAGCATTTTAACTGCCACTTGGTTCACTTAAGGCATCACAGTTTGTGTTTCTACTCTATGTGCAATGTGCAGGCATGGGACTGAACCATAGGCTGCACGCCAACCAGAAAGGTACATGGCTCTTGTGTGCTCATTGTTGATGCGAGTCCCAAAATTCTGCCTGGCACAGACTAGGAGGAAGAAAGCATTAATGTGTTTTAATTCAGATTGCTGAGTGGTTTGGCCACCTGCCCAAGAGACCCAGGTTTTAGGTCACCCTCACCCACCAAGGGTATGAGCCTACATCTCTCCATCTTCTCAGTACAGTGGAAAGTTGTAGGCATAAAAGATGATGTATGGCCTTGGAAACATGAAGAAAAGTTTTGAGCATGACATGAGATGATCACATGTTGTGCTTTCTATGTCACATCATCAGGATCCCTCACTTCTTCCAGGCAATTCATCCTTTGCTCTGCAACAAACAGTTACAAGCCTTCAGAAAGAGCACAATCCTCCCCCTTTCCCTGCCTTACAGGCACAGCTGCACTAGCACATCAGGCTCAGAACAGCTTCCCTTCTCAGTCTTTTGGAGCCTTCAGGGCCACACCAGTGTTTTCAAGCGCAGGGCTTGGCCCACGTAGGCTGTGTCCTCTTGGCTTCCTAAACGTGCTCTCCTGCACTGCCATTTAGCCACATCATTATTTAGATTCTGGGGAATCTGGTCCTGCGGGGATCCTGACATTTGTATGTGGATCCCCTAAGTTGTCCTGCTGTTTGGTTCCTATGAAGGGCACAAGACATTCTTGTTTTCTTTGAACATGTGTCCCCTGTCTTGGTATTGTGCAGTGGGACTGGGAGAGGAAAGAGATTCCTTTGGTGAGAATAGATGCAAAGAGTCCCGAGATCCGGGCTACCTTCCTGAATCTGTTGTTGACTTTCTTTAAGATCTTGGCATGGTAGTAACTAGAGCTCAGCTAAGCAAAGCTTTAATGATGTTTCACCAGCAGACTGAGCTTCCTACAGCAAAGCCCTACCTGTGTGGTGGGGTTTGAAGTCCTGCTTGAAGAAGAAGTGCCATCAGGAAGTCCTGGGCTAGGAAGGAACTCAGTCAGGGGAATGGCTAGCTGCTGAGAAAGGAGGGGTCAAACCTAAGGAGATAGCCTGTGGGTCACTGTTCTGCAAGAAGAACAAGATTTTGGAGGGCTGTCCCAGAGGGGCTAGAGACTCCAGCCCTTGGTTTGTATTGATATTTATTTGTTGGAGTGTTTTTGGAGTGGGAGAAGATCTGGGCCTCATGCCTGTGAAAGAAAAAGAGAAAAATCTGGCCAGGCAGGGCAGTCAGACGGTGCTGTGCAGGACAGCAGTTGCTGGGACTCTGCTTGCCGTAATGGAGCTTGGGGAAAGGTGATACTGAGATGGGCAAGGACCAGCCATGGCCTGGGTGGAGGGCTTGGTCACAGAAAGGATCGTAGCCTGCCAGGTAGGACCTCCAGTCAGCCCTGAGTGCTGGATGCGGGCATGTACCTGAAATGCCCCATGGGCTGCGTTGGATGGTGCGATGCTTTTGCACCCCAGCAAGAACTCGTTCTGACTCTGCAATTCAGACGTTTCAAATTTCACTCGTATTCTTTTTGCAGTGTTGGTATCCAGGGGTCCCAGCCAGCACTGGCCACACTGCGCTAGCTGCCATTCAAAGCCCTGGAGAGTTTATAACACTCAGCCTCATGGGATGCTGGTCAGTGGCCCCTAGGGACTGAGAGATGGCTGGAAAGACACATTTGACTAGCTTTCCCTTTCCCTGGTGTTATCCAGGATCAATGGGCTTCCCTGAAACTAGGAGAGGAAGCAGTGGATGGTACTGAGGCAAGGAGTGTCTGTTCGCAAGGGGTAGCAAAGTCCAAGAGCTTAGTCTGAGCACTGAGTTACTAGCTCATAGCCTTTGCAAACAAATTCAAGAAGGAGCTGTTCTCTCCCGCTTTGCATTGCCTTTTGTAGCTTGGGTAGAGCCACGCTGTATGTATGCATGGTTACAGCTCTTACGGCACCCCACATCTTCCCCTGAGGCATTCTGCTTCCTTTCTTCTTATTCCCTTTCTCCTGCCCCAAGCCTTTCCTACTCAAATTTTCTGAGCTTTTGGCACACTTGGTGGATGCTGTGCCACCTTATGATCTGTGGGAAGATTTAGCAAGTCGCCTTGTCAATAGCTAAGCGGTTTCAGCTTGTGACCGTTCTTTTCTAACCAGGCCCAGGCTTCTTCCATCCCTTCTTCCTCCAGGGGCAAATTCATTCATGCAAATGCATGAAAGTAAAGCCCCAGTTATTTTCCCAGTTTCCCAGCAGAGCTTTCTTCATCACTTCATTTTTGTGCATGCTATTTTCACTTTGTTTAAAGTGAGGATATTTATCTACTTTCCAGAGGAGTACTCGGCTCAGTGAAGCCCTGTGAAAACTTTGAGTTTTCATAGGAATATGAATACTATTTTCATAGGAATACTGAGAATTAACTTAAAGGGGATGTCTCATTATTTGTTGTGACACTGTGAAACTTGATTGCTGCTTCTCTCTCCCATATTCCTCAAATTGGTACCCCATGCCCTGACTCCCTTCATCACACACTTGTGCAGTGACTGGTTAGACAAGGGATGCCTTTTTTTCTGAAGTAAGCGGGACTTACAAGGTGCAGTAGCTGCAATTTGCCTTTCTGCACAAGGTCTTGTGTGAATATCTGCTGTAGGCAAAAATGGGATCTGCAGTCAATCAGCACCTCTGCAAAGTAGGCCGCTTATTTAGATACCTAAATATGCGTTTACATGTCTTTAACACCAGGGACCTAAGTCTGAAAATAGTGGACTCAGTGACTTGCCTGAAGTTTCACTGAAATAGAGCTGTGCTCTGCTAATGCCAGGCCCCATATATTTACTGTAAGGCCATCCTTCCATGCAGTAATGACCCTACACGTATGCTCCATTTCTGTCTTGCTGGGACACTTCTGCAGGGCAGGGAGCTGCATCATAGGGAGAGCTGATTTTTTCCAGTCCAGCACCCCATCAAATGGGGAATTTTCCTCTGTTTCTGTTCAGATGCAGAATGGTAAAGCAGGTAACACACTTCACTCTTCTAGAGACTTGATGTTTGATCATTTTTTGCTGGTTGATTGCTTTTAATCTAACAGAAAATCCATTCAGACTGAAATGGGGGGAAAATACAGCACAGTGCATGTCCAAATAGGCCCGTCCCATGTGCAGTCTGTTTTGGTTAGATGGAGCCCCAGGCCTCTGTGTTTAGGACCCTGCTAAAAAAAAGCAGTGCAGCATTTCCTTCCAGCTCTTCAGAGATGTGTGAGCCTGGCCCTTTCAGCTGGTGATTTGGAGTTAATGCCCGCAGGCTGGATCAGATCTCTGCGCATGGCTGTGAATATGAATCTCATCCAGCCAGACACTGTTGCTGTTGCCATTAACTCCCATGTGCAGATAAGACTGTCAAGTATTCAGAGCAGCTCATGTTTGAGCCAACCATGGCACCATCATAATAATGCCAGGGGGCTATTTGGGAAGGCTGCCTGACAGTGGACTCTGAATTGATCTCACTTTGGTCTTGCTTTTCACCTGGCAGGGAGCCCTGCCCTCATACAACCCGCTTTAGGAAGCAGCAAGACTTTCCTAAATGGCTGTAAGCACCTTTGTCCCCTGTAGCAAATCCCCATAAAGAAGCCATGATGCCATGTGTGCAAACCTGTGCTGTGTCTCCGGATGCAAGCAGATTCAACATATATATTTCTATAAGACCCCGTGCCTTCAGGAAATGCTAATAAAACACAGAGCATCTGTGAGAGACTGTGGTGGTTTCGGGAGGAATTACTTTTTTTAAGGAATCTGTTTCTAATACAAGGCTAAAGGGATTTAAATGAGCGTAACTCCCGTAAAGACAGGGGTTATTCCCCTGGAGCTGTGGATCTGGCCCACAGAGGAAAGCCGGTCCTCTCAATCCAGTATGCTGTGCCGGTAGCACCTCTGTAGTATATCTGACCAGGAGCCCTCCCTGGAAAAGGATCCTTTCCATTTGCTCTAAGCTCCTTTATGGTTTCTGTGCAGTACCTTGAAAGCTATTAAAAGGTCACAGTGGCTTTCTGTGCTCCTCTTTGAAACCATCAGGGCTGCTGTGGTGTCTCAATGAGAGCTTGGCCCATTCCATTTAAAGAACGGCTTTTGACCCTCACACAAAGCTCAAGCTATTAGGCACTATTTATATCACAGCAAATCTGGGCTGTGGGCAGAAGGAATTGGAGAGCTCAAGTGCACGTTCCCCGAGGGAGCGAGAAGGTCCTTTCTATGGAACAGGAGCACAAGTGCTTACATTGTGCTTGGCATTGTCAAGGCGCATGCCAAAGAGGGGTGACTTAACCCTCACTACCACAGCAAGAAAGACAAATAGTGCTACCCCCAGATTGTTGGCCAGGACAGCGAGGCACCTTGAGCCGCCTGTGCCTCACTTTCCTCATCTATAAGCAGGGGAATAAAAGCCCTCTACCACCCTGAGGGTTGGGGCTGGCAGATGAAGCTCAATTCAGCTCATTAATGCTTGTGAAGTGCTTTGCTCTCCTGGAAAGAAAGTGCTGTTTGAATTTTCTCTTTGCTTTTGGACCCCCTAAAGCACCATGCTGACACAGGGAGCTGTGTGGCCGTGTGTTTCTCTCAGCCATGTCTGGAGGAGTGTGAGATTACAATCTGAATATTGTCAGGATAACGGATTCATTTTGTGCCCTCTTCATTTCTCATTACAATCCCTGTCAAAAGAACGAGGGGCAGAATGTAGCAGATAATGAAAGCCAGGATGTATCGGCTAATAAAATGCCAAGATTGCTCATTCTAATGACAAAACATCATAACGGGGAGGGAGATGGCCCCAAATTAGTCCACTCGCATGTCAATTGAGAAATTATAATAGGTGCTGGGAGGAAATGTTACAAAATACACAACTGTGCCCAGACTGCAACAGGACCCAGCATTGGGGGTGTAGCTAGGACTCCATCCATTGTCCCAAATCTGGGAGCATTTGGCTTCAGGCATTGGTTCTACCTGAGCTGGGACTACGATAGTATCCCGGTAGAACGCAGGGACCCGAAATGTGAACAGAGCCAGTATTGTGCTAGGGGAGCTGCAGAGAGGGTTGAGCTGAGCTGCATGCAGGTGCTAGGGCTGGAAGAGCTGCTCTTGGAGGTTATCAGTGTGGTGCATGGTGAGCCCTGAGTAAAGGTTCAAGATGAGAGTCACAGCAGTTGCCGCAGGACAGGACCAAAATGTACTGTCAGAGCTCCCTGGGACTGGAATAACAGCAGCAGCAGCAGGCATGTAGGAGTTCTGGACTGAAATAGCAGGGCAGGCAGCAGGTCAACACAGAGAGGCAGCAGCAGATAGATGGGAGCAGTAGCATTACTAGGTCTGGGGGAAGAGGTTGGGGGGCAAAAAATAGCAGCTGCTCTACTGCTGACCCAGTCTGCATTGTCCAAGGGGCAGAAATGTCCGGTTATGCCTCTGGATGGGAGGAGAATTCGCACAGCAGCTCTGTTTATCGACAGTCTTCTGGAGGAGTACGGTTCAGCTCCTGCACCTCTGCAATACAAAAAATAGCACAAATCGAAGTGCAGATTTGAAATCCTAAAATGAGTATCAGTTGTTTCAGTCATCTGGATTAATGCGGATAAAACGCATGAATTCCTGTCTGGGGTGAGCACATGTGTGTGTGCACATGTGCACGCACAGAATCCCACTTCACCCGTGTGCAGTGTGGGTGGCCATCTAGTTCAGTTACCTGCTGTATTTGTCCTGTCGAACCTTCCCAGGTGAGGAGCATGGAGTCCCTGGGGAGGAGTGAGGTGCTGCATTGAAAATGAGCTGCCCAGGTACCGATCGATTCTTTACTATAGGTTGAATTTGCTGTGCAAGTAAAGGATGAGGACAGTTACTCTGGCCAAATGCAGCCCATGGGGTAATGATAAGGCCTTATGCTTAGTACTGATTTGTGAGCTGGGAGACTTTAAGTCCCAGCAGGAAATGCACCATCCTGATCCAAATGGCATTGTTACATGTCATTTCTTTCTGCTTCCCTGAATCTTTCCATCCTGCCATATCAGGCAAAGACTTGGAGGTGTAACAGGGCAGTTCTAAACCCTGGACAGGGCCAGCACACAAGGCAGCGACTGCCCTACTATTTTTGCTGCTGCCCCATTCACCCCTTCTTCCCCCTTAGCTACACTACTGCTTCATTTTCTCTAAAACGGCTCATGTCACTTTGCTGCTAAAGCTGTGCTTCTCCCCAGAAACAGCTGCATTTCTCCTGTGATGGAGAAATACCCACAGCCTGTCCAGATGCTTGGAGAGCCTTTAAGACGAAAGGTGCTGTATGAATAAAAGTAGCATTGGAGAGGCTGGCCAAAGGGCCCTGGCCTCAACTGAAACCAAAGAAACCATCTTGCAGCAGGCAAAAACTGGGACACTGTTCTAGATGTTGAACAGACCTCAGGAGCTGGTAGTCCACTCCTGGCTCTGGTGAGTCTTGCTGCCTTAGTCAGGTGCTGTGCAGGCAGAGCTGACGCTACTCCTGGTTCACAGAGCTCCCAAACTGAATCCAATATAGTGTGTTCACACAGCACCACGTACCACTGTGCTGCACCCTCTCAGCAGGTGCAGCAGGACACTAATCTGGGATCAGTTTTTCAAATTTGAGACAAAAGTCCTCTTCAGGGAAGCTACAAAAGTTAGGATGGTCCTGGAAAAGGTGGCCACTTTAACTGAGACCAGCCAGGGGTGCTAGTGCTCTGTGAGACAAAAAAATCCTTGCCAACTCACCCTCCCCTGTGCCCCCTCCCTGCCCTCTTGGTCTCTTCCTTGGCGGCTTTCACTAGTAATACATGCTTGTCTTTTCTTCTCTCCGTTTTGGACATCAGGCATCCCACTGCCCTGCTTGGCCCAGTCTTCCTATCGTCCCAGCCATGCTCTCCAGCCCCACTCGTGTCATAGCTCCCATTGTCCGTCTGTGCCAGGTGCAGACTAATAGGGGCAGCACCACTGTGGGAATCTCACCTTCTCGGCTTCTGTTTTGCAGAGCGCGGGGGTCTTGTTCCAGGTCCGGGTCGCCGGAGGCTCTGTGGCATGCAGCTACCTCTCCCCCCAGGACAGCAGGCCTCTCTACCACCCAGCTATTGACAGGTAAGAGCCTGCCCAGCCCACGGCAGGCACTTGGGTGGAGGGCAGTGGTTAACCAAGGAGGCAGGAATGCTGTTGGTGATTCAGACACCCTCGCTGTCCTCCGGTGTGGGTTGTGCTTCCTGCTGCCAGTTGCTGAGCTACTCCCTTCATAAGGATCGTGTGATGGGGTGCACTGCTGCTGCTGCCCCCGTGGGGAGGAAACCAGGGGGCTGAGGGGATGGGGCTGAGGGGACAGGGCTGGAGACCAGGGCTGGCTTTAGCTTTGTGTGAAAACATGCAGAATACCTTTGAGCTCCCTCCCCACCTACGATCAGGCATTTCCTCCCAAATGAAGCAGCAGGGCCCCTTTGGTGGTGATGCTACCGCCCTGTGTTTCTTTGAGAGCGATCATGGCGTGCCTTCCTGTCAGACCGTGGCCCATCCAGTGCTTACTGCCTGGGAGACCGAGCCCCCTTGCCGTGCTTCAGGGGCCCTGGACTTCACGCACTGCTACCTTGCTTCCTCTTACTCTGAGATGTAAATATGTATCCACCCTTGCTGGCTCTCTGCAGCTCTGTCAGGAGCCCAATTGTTCTGCTGTTGACGTGGTTGCCATGGGCACCTTTTGTGGCTGGCTGCAGCTCATTAGCTCATCCAGCAAGCTGAGCATCCCTCCTAGCTGGCTGAGGTCTCAGGTGTGGGACCCTGCAATGGAAGATTGCTCTCCTGGGAGCTGGCAATGACATGGGATTTGTTTTCCAGGCAGTGACTTGGCAGATGTGGGTGGGATCCAGTGGTAGCCATTCCAGGCAAGAGGGCTGGTGAGGAGACACAGTAGTAAATTAGGAGCCTGCGACTGAAATAGTGGAGCTGCAGTGCATGAGTGGTTAGTACACCGAGCCCAGGAGCAGGAGACACGGGGGCCATTCCTGGCCACTCTCCCTTGGTGACCTCAGCTTCCCTGTTACTGCCCCGTATTTGTGGTGCATGGTTAGGTGCACAGCTGAGCATGCCATATTGATGATATGCTTTAGAGCCAGTGTTTGCAAGCTGCTTACATGTGCCCTGCTGAGTTGGGCCACTGGTCAGCTTTACTGTTTCCAGTCACTTTCTCTTCCCAGCTCCCAGGGGCTCAGCCCCTTAGTGGGTCAGATTGCCAAGTGCTCAGGACCTGCCAGACTACGTCAAAGAGCTCAGCTCCCACTTAGCCATTGACTCAAATGGCCAGATTTCCAGAAGTGCCCTGAGCACTGAGCTGTGTTGAGTGTGGCCTAAAGTGTTCCTGGGTGAGCTGCTACATACTGAGTCTGCCTCAGACCTGGCTTTTTATTTCCCCAAGCCTTGCTTTTAATTCCACTGAAGCCCAAACTCAGGGCACCATCTCTTTAGCAAGCAGGGACGCTTGGATCAGACCCACTGTGCTACCCTACTTCCCAGCAACAGGGATCCCTCCTACAGCTATATTCTGTTCTGGTGAGCTGGTTTCTCCTATCTGCTTCCTCTCTGCAAGACGCCTGGGGATGGAGGTAACCCTTAGACGGGAATCTCATGAAATCACTTGCCACCTGGAAGTGCCTTGCTGCCTGAAGCGTGCACCGAATCAATTGCACAGCTCTTATTGATGTTCCCTACTAAAGTGTGGTGTTACTGTCCTACATCCAGCTGCTAATTAGACAGGGAGGATTTGCTGCTGCCTCTTGTATCTGTCTTGCTCTGCCTGTAATATACCATGCCGGGCATCACTGGCTTGGCAAGGGGAAGTCAGACGGGTGGCAGGAGCAGCACTGCCCTGGGAGTCTTCCCAGCTCCTTCACTCCAGTGTGGTTTCTCATTTCTTCTAGGCAATTACTTCCTTGTTCCAGGTGAATGCGTATGCTTGGCCTGGCGGGCACGATGGCCAGCCAGGCTGTGTGGTCCCAGCAGGGGTACCTTTTGCAGCTTCTGCAGCAAGCGCAAAGTGGGAATGACACTGACAGCTGATTTCTTCCTCTAGTCAGTGTTGGGAAGTAGGCAGCTACAGTTTGCCGGGGCACAGAAGTTAGTGCTACTACTGGATTGGTTAAAGCCTCTGTGTAATGTCGTGTGGTCCAGTCATGTTAATACCCTCTTATACCCCAGTTGTGCATGCATACAGTGGTCCTTACCTTTTAATTCCCCCTGGCTGGTGTCTTCTGCTATGGGCACAGTGAGCTCATCATGCCAATTCCCACGCACCTGCACACTTGTGCTGTGCTCCCATACCGCCTACTCCTGTGGCCCAGCGGTACATCCATGAAGGGCCCATGAATTATGAACATCTCTCTGCTCCTCGCTCAAATTCTGTTCAGAGATAATGTTAGTTCAGATAACATCTCCTGTGAAGCGGAGAGCAGATTAGGCCATCATCTGGCAGTAATGTTTGCTAATCACATGGTAGGTGGTTGTGGGACCGGAATGACAGAGTTGCTAATATCCCAGCTGGTGGGTTTGTTGGCTTGCTGCAGGGAAGGTGGAGCCGCGCTCCTCAGATCAAGGGAAAGGGAGAAGGGTGGGGGAGCCACTGGGGGAAAGAGGCAAGAATCCAGATGATGCAAAGCCCATGACTACTGCAAAGGCCCCAGCCCTACCCGTGAAACAGCTTGTTGGTGTATTGCCACTTGTGGCTGGTTGCTGCTGTTGCATGTGATGCTCGTGGCTGGTTCCAGACCCCATGTCTTGGTCACTGCACAGGTGCACGGGGCGGGGGGGACACTCTGCCCCAAAGCAGAGGTGAAGGAAGGGGTGCTGGCTCTGTTTCACAGGAAAGGTGAAGTGACTTGGCAGAGTCCTGTAGGGAGTTTGTGGCATAGCCAGAAAATGGACAGTGACCTGAGGCAGGAGGCCAGCTTTTCCCTCTGCATAGGTCACCCTACCCATGTGGCTTCCTTCTTTGGCTCCCTGAAGCCAGTTACACCCTCCAGGCCAGGGCTGAGGTTGACCTCTCCTGAATGGGGCCATGGAAGCTGCCAAACTCCCCGGGCATTCACCGAGACTGAGGTGTGATGGCAGCATGTGAACTGGTGGCGTCAGAGTGGCGCAGTGGGAGGAGGTTTCCATCTCCGCAGGAGCCTTGAATTGTGCCCCAGAATCTGCAGCAGGCAGTAGATGCAAAGGCAGGCCCTGTGTCCTTTTCCCAATGGGCACAGACCACAGGCTGCATTTCCCTTTGCCATGTTGAGTATCCCACCACACACCAGAGATGAGCTCTCACCTGCCCTCCCAGGGGCTGCAGGGCCGATTTGGGTATTGGGGCTGAGGGAGGGAGTTTTGCAGCTAGCTCCCAGCATGGAGGGAGCCAGCAGGGGAGATGCACCTGCACCTTCTCTAGGAGGAGACTGTCACCTGCTGGACTTTCTGGGAATTACATGCAGGTTCTCATTTCTAAATCTGATCTCTTGCAATCTGACCAAGTCCTCTGCCCCCACTCGCTGCCTCGATTTTGCATTGCTACTGCACAAGACTCCTCTGTATCTCCATCCCTTCCAAGGACATGTGTAAGGCTGCGCCCCTTCCCTTGCTAAGTGCTAACAGAGACAAGGACCTTTGTGTTGTATCTTTTATTGGGCCAGTTGCATAAAATTGGGATAAAATTAGACAAGGTTTTGAACACAAGGCATTCTTCTTCAGGTCTGAGGGAAAAGAGGCACCAGATGATTAGAAATAGTTCTGCAGGGCTGTGAAATTGAACCAGAGAGAAATCCCCAAGGGTAGCAGACAAACAATTAACAGAAGAAAAGAAGCTTCATTACTGGGAGATCAAGACCTATCAAAAGAGAAGAGGATCATTATCCCCTGTAGTGTGAAGGAAGAACGTGGGGAATCAGGCAGATTATAATATGCCATAAAGTCAGTGCCACCATTTACTTCCTGGTTCTTAGTATCCAGCCACCTTACGAATTTTTGTTTCCAAGCTTCCATTTTAAAAGTGTTTTGTAAACTCCCCTTGAGCACAGGGATAACGAGGTCAGAAAGGGAGTGGCAGTTCTGTGAAAAATGTGCTCCTCCGAGGGAATGTACAAAACACCTTTTGTAGACGAGCCTACGGTCATCGTTTCATAAATCTAATGGGTACAAAAAATCATGAACTAAATATAGACATTGGATTTATGGCACATTATAACCGTGTGCATTTTACCAACTACACTGTATCACCAGTTCAACTTTCCCCTTCTCCCTCTCCACCTACCTGTCTCACATCTATTGTCTCCCATGGCCTCTGATCCTCACTGCCACACATTTGCATTTTCAGATCTACATTTTGCATATTGGCTTCTATCCACAACAGACTCTTCCTCTGCCTGAAGAAGAGGAAGCTTTGTGCCCGAAAGCTAGCAAACAACAATTTTCCCAACTATTTAGTTGGTCTAATAAAAGATACGCAGGGTTGTAGCTGTGTTGGTCTAAGGGCACAGGCAGGCACAGTTCTTTGGGTAGATGTGATATCTTTTGTTAGACCAGCTAAATAGTGGGGAAAAGTTCTTTGCAAGCTTTTGGGCACAAACACCCTTCTTCAGGCATTGGGAGACCATTTAGTTGGTCTAATAAAAGATATCACATCTACCTGAAGAACCTAGCCTGCCTAATAAAAGAAATCACATTTACCCAAAGAACCGTGTCTGCCTATGTGCTCCTATAAGTATTTGTGTCTCTATTCTTTATTTCTTTTCTGTGAAAGTTCATTCTGGTACATAGTTGCTCTCTAGTTTCACCCACATAGTTACCGTGAGAGCATTTGGTGCATTGGATCAGATATATCGCATTTGGGATAGGCATGTGTATGCGACTGGCTCAAGTCCTACCCCAGATCCATGAATTCTGACGGGTTCATTGTGAGGGGGGAAGGAGGAGCTGTTGTTGGAACAGTAGAGATGTGTTGGCAGATTTTGCTTCTGTTGTTAAGGCAAGGCTGTATCGCATTTAATGTCTGCTGAACAGAGGAGGGTTGCTTCTTATGATGAATTGGGCAAGGCCAAGGGATTGTTTGAAGTGGTGAATCAGAATCCACATCTGGGATGGCACCCTACGAAACACCGTATACCAGGTCCACAAAACCAGCAATCATCCCAAGCCCTTGGTTCCATAGTGGTAGGCCAGCATAGGTCACAGAGAAGTTGGAGGCATTGCTGCTGGATATCCCTTGTTGCTCTGGAGCTGAGGAACCTGCAGGGCCTGACTCAGTGGTGAAAGGCAGTTCCCCAGACTGCCTCCC
>NW_017728964.1:4770153-4773115 GCF_001723915.1 Gavialis gangeticus
TACCAGGTCCACAAAACCAGCAATCATCCCAAGCCCTTGGTTCCATAGTGGTAGGCCAGCATAGGTCACAGAGAAGTTGGAGGCATTGCTGCTGGATATCCCTTGTTGCTCTGGAGCTGAGGAACCTGCAGGGCCTGACTCAGTGGTGAAAGGCAGCTCCCCAGACTGCCTCCCCCACAAGGGATCTGCTAGCAGGTCCTTGCGTTGTACTGCAGGACCCGGTCCTGGGCCAGCAGGAAAGGGATACATCAGAGAACCTGGGGCCAGCAGAGAATGGGCCGCCTGCAGGGAGCAGCCTCAGTTTTCCTGCCACATGACCCCACCGGCACCAAGTTAAAGAGAGGGAGGTGAGCGTGGGGGTTGCACTCACCAGAGTGGTCAGAGCCTTCAGGCCTTCACCTCCACTTCCCTCTGATGTATTAACGGGCCTATTTCTAAGGGTTTCCTGGTCTCTATGGAGGGTTCATCCCAAGCTGGCAATGACTGTAACCCCTTGAATTTTTGTGCTTTCCTTTCGGACCAGGCTAGAGGTGCTGGTTTCCTACATCATGGGCCAGAAACCCTGAACAAAATATCTCTATCACATGTGCTAACTGGCTGTCCTTGTCCTAGCAGAGCATTGCAGTTCAGCGGCCCCGGTGGCCCTCCCCATGTGAAGCTGGTGGTGGAGTGGGATGTGAAGACCAAAGAGCGGTAAGTGCCTCCAACAGAGCGTGGGGTCAGCTGAGGCAGAGCCTCCACTTCAGGCTCACCCAGGCATGTGCAGGGGTCTGAGTGGCAGCATTGCCTCGTCTGGAGGTAGACCAGCCAGTGCCCCTCACAACAGGGCTGTGAATCCACAGTCCCCTTGGAACAGCAGAGGGTCTCCTGTGAGCACACCCCACTCAGGGGCTGCTCTCTCTGCCAGCCAGGACCAGCTCACTGGCCTCTGGGATGCTTTGACTTTGCTATTGCTAACTAAGAGGTGGGCCAAATCCAAATCGCCTCACTCTGGGGAACCTCCCATTGGTGCCAAGGAAGGGGAAAAAAACTGGAACAATTAAGATCTGTCCCAGTGGGAATTCTGCCTGAGGGAAAACATCCAGTTTAGGCAGAACTAGTAAGGTTTGTGGCCTGGACCAGGGGCCCCACTTCTCCATCCTGCTCCTGACACTGGGTGGCTCCATGACTTTGTGTCTCTGCTGCCTTGGATGGAGGATCATCCTCAGGCCCGTGTGGCATCTCTGCACCCAGCTGGGAGGCAGAGAGACTGACAGCCACTGACTGTCCTTCAGCTGCACTGGCATCCAGGGGCTAAAGCAATTACTTCTGCACCAGTCATTGGGCCTAGTACAAAGTCAACACAGCAGGCTGCTGTCCCAGAGTAGTGCCTACAGCTGGAGGTGATTCACACACCTGGCCTTGATCTGGACAAGCCACTTGGTGGCAGGAAGACCCCCTGTGCAGTTACTGAAACCCACAGGCATGGCCACTCAGTAAGGAGGCACATCAGTCAGGTCCCCTCCAGGGGAATAGAGTCCATAGCCCCAAACTGCTTCCACTATGGCAGCCTCCAAAGAGGCCAGCAACTGAATTAAGGAATTTAACCTAGTAGGGTCACACTGCTCCTTGATTCACCTGGTGGACAGTAGGGGTACCCAAAGGAGCAGTTGCACAACCCCATTCCTCAGCATTAAGTTGAATGTAAAAAACCCAACCTAGGCTTATTTGGAAGCTGAATTACTGCTCTTCCTGTTGGTTTTAGCTGGGAGCAAAGGATGAATCTAATTGCAGCAGCAGGAGAACTGCTGCCTAAGTGATTTTTAACAACACTATTATTAAATACAAACAAAGGGGAAGTGTCCTGTAGTGTGTGGCAGATTGGTGAGCTCTGTGCTCCATATCAGTGGCTGGCTGCCAGCAATGGGACATGCCTGTGCTTTGGGAGGGCAGGACAGCCGTGGAGCAGTCAGAAGTTTACTTGGAACGAGGGAGACTTGACCATCAGCTCGCAACTTCCAGGCAGCCGCCTTCTTCCAGGACCACCCCAGGACACTGGCCAGCTGAGGGCTGCCTGTGGGTCTTCTCCATCTGTAATAGTTGGAGTTAGTGTTTTGAAGAGTGGCTAGTGATTTGGGGGCACCCAACCTGTGACACCCAGAACAGTTTGATTTCTACAGGGAAACCCCAGCATTTTCTCAAAATCTCAGCCCTTTAAGGTATCTCAGTCTGGCCCCTCAGAATCACTGCTGAGGACTGGGCACCTAACTGTAGTCACCTGCATTGGACAATGTGGGCCACAGCTTCATCAAAAGGGTCCCTCAACAAGGCAGGCAGATACAGCCAGTACTTCATGCAGTATTTGTTCAACTAGGCAAACTCCTTGCCCCAGGGTACAGAGACAGATGCCACAGAATGGCCTGGGAAAGACCTGGGGAATTTCCTGACTCTGTATCATTCACACAGCCTTAAGCACTGAGGCAAAGGCAGGGCTAAGAACCACAGATAGTTTCAGCAGGCTGGCTGTGACCCCCTCTTTCCCATTGCAGACTGTTTGGCAGTATCCAGGAGGAGGTGGTCCAGGATGCTGAGAGTGTACGGATGCAGCAGCAGGTCCACCAGCAGCAGCACAGCTGCACCCTGGATGAGTGCTTCCAGCTCTATACCAAGGAGGAGCAGGTATGCGTGTGTTCAGGGCCAGCGGGGTCAACTCTGCGCTCTGGGCCTCGAGTCATCCCACGCTCTGGGCTGCCTGGGGCACATTATGCTGGGCAGGTAAAGATGGACATCAACCTGAGCATGGTGCACCAGAACCCAGCTCTGGGCCTTGTCACCAGGCTCACAAGGGGAGACATTTACTGGGCTGCCCAGGGCTTCCCTGTGCTTTGGTCCTCATGCCTGTGACTGCAGGGAGGCCATGCTGAGAGCTCAGGCAGGATAGATAGGAATTCTCCATCCAGCGCAAGGTGGCAAAGGCATGCAG
>NW_017728964.1:4773126-4780693 GCF_001723915.1 Gavialis gangeticus
CAGGTCCCTTCCGACCCTAGAAACCATGAAACTATAAGACAGTGAGACAGAAAATCCCAGTTTGTGGTTTTAGGTGTCCATCCCAAGCTGGAAGAGGTGGGGTGAAGGGAAGGGAGACCCTCCCTAGCCCCCATCCAAGAGAAAAAGTTTTCTCCTCTTATTAACTAAAGCAGACAGACATACTGGGGCTCTGCTCCCTCCCCACCGAGTCCCAGGCTGCAGGCCCATGGCAGAGAATCGGGCTGAAGGCAGAGGAATATTGCAGGGCACTGTTCATGGGTGGGGAGGGAGGAGAGCAGGAGGGGCAAGACAGTGTGCCCAGGATATGTGCTGATTATAACACTGTTGAGCCAAGCTGGCAGTGAGGGTCTCTGCCAGCACCCTGCTAGAAAGAGGTGGCACCCTGGAGTGGGAGGTAGTCTGCACCTAAGGGTGTCCATGGCAGGAAGAGCATGGCTAATGCTACCTCCCCAGGGCACTGGATATGGTATTGGAGTGGCACCAGATCCCTCCCAAAGGAGCATATGTTAGGATGGGGCAACGTGGCATGGGCAGAGGCCCAGGGCTTCATCAAACAGCTCTGCCAGGGCAGATGGGGAGTAGGGGGCAGGTGGTATCTTGACCTGTTGGAAGGGGGGCATCTAGCTATTTCTGTCCTTTGGGCAGTGGCAGGGGAGGGGAACCACAGGCAGAGTCCTCTGTCAGCCTTACTTCCCACCCCAAAGGGAGATGCCTCTGCTGCAACAGCTACAGGGTTAACCCTCTCACATCCCCTGCCAACCTATCTGCATGTGACTGTGAGAGCCTTATTTTGGCCGTGGTTGTGGGAGAGGTAACCCAGTAGCTGTTGACCGCAGAGCAGGGGGAGGAGGAGTGAGGCTGACTCCTGTGGTCTGTGCATGGTGAGCCCGTGGCAAGCAGACCCCTGCCACTCCTCCAGTGCCACCTCCCTCCCAAGAAAGCACTCAGGCTCATGTTCCAGTTGCCCACCCCTAGTTCCACTACAGCCTGGTGTGCTGAGCCAGTACAAACCATCTGGAGCCACAAAATACAGAGGCCTCTCAAAGCCCTAAGACCCAGTGCAGTGCAAATCAACAAGGCTGCAACAGTGCCAGGAAGAGAAAATCCCATTCAGCTAACAGAATGACTGGGCGTTCCTCTTGGGCAGCCCTCCCCTGTGCAGCCCAGCCCATGGCACTTGAAAGTATAGGTCCCATTGTCTCAGAGCCTCCTCACTGCCCAGCACCGCCCAAAGCTGGCTGCACGGGCCAGCTGCAATGTCTGGGATCAGCATGACAGGTTTGTCAGTCCAGGTGTTGCTGGTGTTTCAGTTGGAGCATCTGGGGGCTGAGTCTTGGCCACTCTCCACTGGCATAAGGCCCTTGTATCCAATAACGCTGCTCTCCCAGTCTAGCACTGGAATGCATTCCCAGTCTGTCCTGCCCAGACCAAGTCTCTTAAATGCTCCATGACCTTGCCTAGATGGCATGTGATTTGTGGGTCAGTGGACCAAGAGTCAGACTCATTCAGCCTCTGATAAGACTGGGCTTCTGTCTCTGTGCTGTGCCCTCTTCTCCTGTTTATGGATTTGTGCTAAGCAGCCACCATCATGGCCCAGGAGGCCACTGTGCCAGGCAGACACACAACAGAGAGCTCCAAGGAGCTTACAGTGAGACAGCAGATGGACAGACAGGCAGACAGATGGGGGCACAAGGAGAAGCTACTGATCAATGTGATGAGCTGCATTCTCAGCTCGAGCTGTGAACCTCAAGGAGGTCCCAGGCCATCTTCCCCATGCCAGGCACAGGAACTGACAAGGAAAAGCTCCTCACTGCCTGCCATCACCTGCTTAGCCATTGCAGAGGGCAGGCCTGGTCCACAGCCCCTTAGGAAATGGGAGGCCCCTAGCCCTGTATGAGGGCAGAGAGGGGAGGGAAGCATGAGAGGATAGAAACGTTTTGCAAAGGAAGACTGTATTTGTGGTCCCTGGGTAATGCCCAGAGCACCATCATGGGGGCGATTCAACCCCGGAGCAGAATATACCATGTGGCTTGGCTGGTGAGAGGGCATGGCACTGTCTTCTGCTGGAAGGGATTGGCACTGCTCAGCTGTGTGCCATGGGCTTTACATGGCTGGCAGGGGTCCTCCTTGAGCCCAGGTCACCAGGCCAACCAGGGGAGGGAAGCTTTGCTGCTGCTCTCACCAGCAAGTTCCCAGCAGCCATGATTCACAACACCATGGCAGCTGTCAGCCCTGCCCCCTCTCCCATCCCCCATTCTTGATGACAAAGCTGATGCCATGCTAACTGGACAGCCCCCTGCACAAGCCAGCACTTGGCATGACTGGGCCACATTTGGCTTGCCGTCCCTGTCACATGGCTTCCTGTCTCCCCAGCTGGCCCCGGACGATGCCTGGCGCTGTCCCCACTGCCAGGTGCTGCAACAGGGCATGGTGAAGCTGAGCCTGTGGACGCTTCCTGACATCCTCATCATCCACCTCAAGCGGTTTCGCCAGGTGGGCGAGAGGCGGCACAAGCTCTCCACGCTGGTCCAGTTCCCACTCTGTGGCCTTGACATGGCCCCCCACGTGGCCAAGAGGAGCCAAACTGGGCAGCACGTGCTGGGCCAGTGGGCAGCCTGGAAGCAACCGCCGTACCTTCCTGAGAGCTGCCAGCTGGCCTACCTCTACGACTTGTATGCTGTCTGCAATCACCACGGCAGCATGCAAGGCGGGCACTATACCGGTGAGTGTGCCTCGGCAGTGTGCAGGGTGGGCATTATACCAGTGAGTGTGCCCTGGCAGTGTACAGGGTGGGCATTATACTGATGAGTGCACCCGGGCAGTGTGAAGGGCAGGTGTTATACCAGTGTGTGTGCCCTGGTAGTGTGCAGGCACTGTACTGCTGAGTATGCCCTGGCAATGTGCAAGGCGGGCACTGTACTGCTGAGTGTGTCCTGGCAGAATTCCCTCTAGGCCTTGCTAGCTAGCCCCCAGCTCCGTAGCCTGCCGCTTCACCCAGATACTGAAAGGGTGGGGGGATTCCCATGGGCTGAGCTGGCCAAACAGCCTGGATCTAGTTTGATGAAACTCAAACTCAGCTGAGAGCTGTTTGCCTAGGCCATTTCTCCCCACAACCTCCCCATTTCTTCTCTAAGGTCCCCACTCCTTTCCTGACCCTGAGCTATGTTGTCTGTCCACAGCCTACTGCCGCAACTCGCTGGATGGCCGCTGGTACAGCTATGACGACAGCACAGTGGAATCGGTCCAGGAGGATGAGGTCAGCACCCGGAGTGCCTACATCCTCTTCTACCAGAGGCGGAACGCCATCCCCAGCTGGTCGGCCAGCAGCTCCGTGAGAGGTGGGCACAGCACCCTGCCTCAGGCATGGGCAGGCTCCAGCCAGACTCTCCTGGGCTGCTGGGGGCCCAGGCCAGGCCCTGCAGGCTTTCCAGGGTCACTCAAAACCATCTCCAACCAAGAATAAGCCACTCTCTATTTTAGGGGCCCCTGTCTGCCAAGGGATCACTGTCACTCAGCTGAGTCCCAATTGATTTCTGTGGGGCTCATCCCCTGAGCAAGCACCTCAGGGTGTAGGATCAAGACTTTTGTGAGCTCAGCTTCCCTGGTGGTGTCACATTCTCCAAGACTGTAAGTTATATCAGTTTGTACCAGCAGGCCCAACGTTCCTCTCCCCTCTGCTTTTGACCCTGCACCCTATCTGTGTTTGGGAAAGCTGCCTTGGTGCCTACTTGAACAGATGCAAATGAGGGGCCCAGGGCTGAGTCCACCCTGGGTTCAGTGAAACCATCAGCATCACTGAGTGGTAGCATGATGAGGGAGGGAGGAAAAGGGGAGGGTTGCCTATGTGTGATGCTAACAGTCAAAAAGCGTACACACATGCAAACACAGTGAACTCACACCTGCAGACACAGTGGTAGCAAATGCACACACATCCATCACACGCAAACACTAGCACAAATCATGCACATGTGACCATGTGTGAACAGATGCACACAGTGCATGCAGGAATATATGAGGTGTGACATAGCAGCTGGTCTCCTGGGGCAGCAATGACATGCAGCTGCTGGTGCATGGACATATAGTTGCGGTGATAGCTGTTATTTTTCCCCTCCCACTTAAATGCCCTTCTGGTCACCCTGCCCTTTACATACCTACTCAGGCCTTCACTTCACCCCTGCCTCCCTAGAGCAGTGGAATCTCTTTTGACAATAGCTGCATTTGCTCTGACAGCAGGAAGCTGGTATCCTCCCAAAGTGAGCCCCTTGTAGCAGGATAACTGTAGTGCTGAAATGAGGTGCTGGCCTGTTTGTGCTGCCACCCCATGGCATGCGTGTATAGAATCACTAATGCATGCTCTACTTTGCTATTTATTACTATCACTCTTGTCAGTGGCTGCTGATTTTACATGATTTGCTTTTTGGATGCCTGAGATGAGACACCAACAGCCTTATTCTCAGGGGAGCTGTGTGCATTGTTTGGTGGCTCAATCAAGAAGTCAAAGAGCCTGAGTCCAAAAACTATGGGACAGTTTATTGAAAGTAATGGCAACAGACACCTGTCTGCTAGGGAGAGCTGCTTCAGGCTGCCGCAGCTGGTGCACAAACTGCAAAGGTCACTCTCCCCCTAGGTACCTTCCAGAACCCTTCACAAGGAGGGTGGTAAAGCACTGGAACAGGCTACCCAGAGAGGTTGTGGGATCTCCTTCCTCGAAGGTTGTTAAGACTCAGCTAGACAGAGCCTTGGCTAGGATAATATAGGTGCTGCTTTGAGAACGGGGTTGGACTAGATGACCTCTTGACATCCCTCCAGAGTCTAATTTTCTATGATTTTATGATTCTAACAGGCAAATGTAACGATTTGCAGAGCTCGAACAGCTATCCCCACCATGAGCATCTGCTGCCCCACTTGGCAGCATTTGCAGTTGCAAGTGACAATGAAGTGCTGGGTACCTCAGTCTGAAACCCCAGAGCCAAAGCAGCCAGTCTCCAGGGCCCTTTGCAGATGTTAGAGCTCCGTAACCCTGGGCCTTGATGTAGAGGGGTAATGTTCCCTTCCACTCCCCTCTCCCCCCACAACCTGGCAGAGCCCGTGTTTGAGACCTGTTCAGTTGACATGGTACCTGTGCCCTTCAGTGGCACATGCCTCTGATGAAGTGAACTGGGGCTCACGAAAGCTTGTGCTCTCTATACGTATCGTGTTTAGTGAGTCGGTAAAGGTGCATCTCTACCCTGCCTTCTGACTGGCTTCAGACTAACACGGCTAACTACCTCCCTCTGCACATGTTCCTAGTTAAAGAGAACAGCAGCATTATCACCTGCTAGCCTGGGGTTTGCTCCTGTTCAACAGACCTTCCCTCTCTGTGGAGTAGTGTCCTCTCTACACCTGTCTGAGCATCAGTTCACAGGCTGGATAGATGAGCTTACTCTGTATGCAGAGGAGACCTGCAAAGAAAAATAAAACAGGGCCCTGTGGAACTATCCCCCCCCACCATACCAGGCCCCTCTGTAATGTATAGTGGCTTCTCCCTGGTGCCTGGGTCCTCACCATGGGGCCTCAGATTGCCCGATGGTGCCAAGCCCAAGCATGACAGAGAGGGCATGGGAGTGTTTGCAGCAGCCTGGGCACATTCTCTGCTGCATGGAGTCTAGGAGATTTGGCCTCTTCTTCCCCAACCTTTATACTGGCTGTAGCACCTCATAGTCTTTTGTGCTGTGGTGCCATGGCTCTGGCCCGTTGTCTGGGTTTCTCTTGCAGGCTCCACCAGCTCCTCTCTGTCTGACCATTGGATCACAAGACTCAGCGGAAGCAGTAAGAGGGAGAGCCTGGTGTCCCGCAGCTCCATGACCTGCCCCTCCTTTCTCAAGCCCCCTGACTCGCCTGTCTTCCTGAACGCCACAGTCAGCCAGGAGAAGGGTGAGGCTCTTTTGTGTCAGTGTGCCCAACACCTGTCCCTGAACAGCCAGCCCCGGGGCAGCGGGTACGACACAGAGCAGGATAGGGCCTTCTGTCCATATTGTATTGGAGACCAGCTCCTGGTGTCACAGGTGGCACTGGGCTTCCTGGTATTAAAGGAGAGGCTTGGGGATGAGCAATATATAATTAGCAGGGAATGGCAGATGCCAGACTGGTTCTTGAGCATGCAAGACAGAGCTGCCCCTAGGCTCTGACTGGCATAGCACCTGTCTGCTAGGCACTATGGACTGAGGAGTTCAGGAGTCATCCTCAAGCCCCCGAACTGGTCAGAACTGAATCCTCCTGAGCTCTGTTTATTCATATCTTGGTGCTGGCGCCATTGAGGCCCACGTTTTCTAATGTATCTTCCAACCACAAAGGTTGGAAGGTGACATTGTTTTTAAATGCAATCTTGCAATTCTCCCTTCCGTCCCAGGACCTGGGGCTTTAAGACAAGCACCAAATATCACAGATGTTACAATAGAGTTAGTGAGTTGGCTACAGCCTGGATGCAGGGTGCCCAAATCTGCAGAACTGAGATGTTAAGGGAACCTTTACACTTTGGGCCTCTCAGTGTTGCTAACCTGGCATACATAAAATTAACCTCTATGGTGCCATTTTTCACCTTCCCTACATCGCTATCCCACCCAGTGGGACTGGATCCATGGTATTCTCTGGCTTTTCCTCCACATCACTGACATCATGTCTCCTCCCCACATGGCTGCCTCCACTGACCACAGGAGTGCCAGGCCAAGAGCAAGGGCAGCCAGGGAGCAGCTGCCATGTTTAGCTGGTATGTCCAGTTGACCAGGCCTTCTGTGATGCTCCACATGCCAGCTGCTAGTCCAGTGTACCAGTACATCTAGTCAAGGGTGCATCCCTTGTGTAGGTGGATGGAGCATGGGACTAGCAGAGAGAATGCCCAGGACTGATTCCTCACCTGGTACGACAGACCTACTGGGCTTGTGACCTCTGATGACACCCTCCTTGTTCTTGTAGTATCTATATATCGTGGGGCAGCTCATACGCAGTGAAAGACAGGCCCTGCCACAAAGAGTTCATGCTCTACACAGACCAGGCAGACAAAGATGGGAAGGGACGCCGAGGCAAGCAGTGATTTGCCCCAGGTTACTTGGCAATGCTGATAGGAGCTACCCCCCACACACCCAACTGGAACAGGCCTCCCCTATTCCTTCCTGTGGAATCGTGGCTCTGGCCTGACCCTGGGGAGCTGTTGGTGGTTTTATGTTGTCTAACCTATTTGTGTCGCTCTTCCAGGAGGCTTTGAGTCAAGACCCTTGGTGCGAGGCATTCAGGGACGGAGTGTCAGCATGAAAGTATCACCCACCAAGCCCAAACTGGGCACCACCAAACCAATGCCCCTTCGCTGGTCCTTTGCATCCAAGGACAGGCTGCAGGGTGTGTCTGGGGAGCTGGTGGAGTACCTGGAGTCTGGGCGCCGGCCCAGGTACACTAATGAGTCTATCATCCCACTCATGACGGGCACTGCTGGGGAAGAGAATGGGCATTTGCTAGCTAAGTCTAAGCTAACCGCTGCAGGGGCTGTGAAGGACCAAGAGGGTGGTGGGTCAGG
>NW_017728964.1:4785693-4798382 GCF_001723915.1 Gavialis gangeticus
TGGGGAGCTGGTGGAGTACCTGGAGTCTGGGCGCCGGCCCAGGTACACTAATGAGTCTATCATCCCACTCATGACGGGCACTGCTGGGGAAGAGAATGGGCATTTGCTAGCTAAGTCTAAGCTAACCGCTGCAGGGGCTGTGAAGGACCAAGAGGGTGGTGGGTCAGGAAGGGCTAGTGGGAGTTTACAGAGCAACACAGCGGGGCCAGCTGAGAACCACAGCAAACCCCCCCTGCCCCCGGAGAAGATCAGCACCTTGAAGAGAGCGAGCAAACCAAAGGAGGACACAGGCCAGCCACACAGGACACCCAAGAAACTAGAGTTGCCTCTCAATGTGGCACCACCAAGGAAAGTTGAGGAGCCAAAGAGCAACGGAAGCAAAGCAAACTCAGATGGAGCCACGTGTGTCAACAACAGCGTGTCCCACCCTTACGGCTCCCTGAAGGGGAGGAACATGGACAACGACCAAAGAAACCCTGCCAAGGCTGGGGAGCATGGCAGGGGGAGAGAACCTGAGTCTGAAAGGCAGCAGGAAGGGAAGTTCACAATCTTCAGGGCTGGTTTCCTAAAGAAGGACACCAAGAGGCCCAGCGAGGTGGAGCGGTGCTGCACTTCGGAGACAGCCATGGGTTCCTCCAGGACATCGCTCACCAATGGCACCCTCAGTGTCATCAGCGAAAGCAGGGCCAACGGCACACTGGGCTGCCGCAGCCAGGAGGGCCTATCCAATGGCAGGATCAGCCGCTCCGAGCTGGATATCAAGCGCTCTCAGAGCTCGGTCAGCATCCACAGCAAGGCCGACTGGCCCCTGCGGAGATCGTCCTCCCTCTGCAAGAATGGTAGCACTGCTCACCAGCACAGCCGCAGTGCACCAGTGGAAAAGGTGGCCTGTGGCACCTTACAGAGGGTCAGATACCACACAGCCTCCTTGGGCAGGAAGAAACCAGTGCCTGAGTCCAGCTTCTAGACCATAGGTGAGGAAAGGTGGAGAACTCACACCGCTGCTGCTATGAGCCAGGGGGCTACTGTGATTGGAGGAAGGGAACAGAACAAACTTGGTGAGAGTCTACACAGGAGAAGGTGACTTTGCTAACTACTGAGGCCAGACTCAAAACCACATCAATCAGATCTCTGGGCTTCCAGTCCTTTTGGGAGCTGCGTTCTTCTCTTCTCCGTCCTG
This sequence comes from Gavialis gangeticus, assembly GCF_001723915.1. Taxonomy (NCBI): domain Eukaryota; kingdom Metazoa; phylum Chordata; order Crocodylia; family Gavialidae; genus Gavialis; species Gavialis gangeticus. The sequence goes on from NW_017728964.1 coordinate 4,786,874, forward strand.
TAGAGCTGTGAAGGGACCTGAATCCCCTCACACCACCCGATGCCTGGTCTCACTCGAGTGCCACTGCGATGTCTGGACATGTCAAGTGGTGCTCCTGTACAATCCATGCCTTAATAGGGTGGAGCACAAAGTAGAGACAGGAGGATTAGTGGGAGGGGGAAAACCAGGGGAGGGAGAGCCAGTTTTGAGCAAGAGGGAGAGTATTTATTCTATACGGAGACAGAGTTTTATTGAAGCAGATTCAAAGACACTTTTGGTTTTCTAAAGGCAACTATTTTGGTACTGAGGGGTGGGTGGGGACAGCACAGGGGGGGCCATTTCAACACGAAGGTCTATGCAATAATCAATTCTTCTACTGATTTTTTGTACACGGGTGTCCTGTTGTCCACAGATGTTAGAGTTTTGCAGATCTTTCTATTAAATACATGTCAAATGAGCACAAGGCATGGTGTTTGACTGAGTTGATCCTGGGACACCAGCAGGTGGGAGGAGATTGGGGAGGGTGATGCCACATCTGTGTAATGGTTGGCTGCAGCACTTAAGAGGCACAGTTTTTTCCACTAGATCCCTGGTAAAACCGCAGGGGTCAATTCTCCAGCATTGCGCAGCCTGGTGAGTCACTGACGCCAGCGCTCTGTGTCAGTCCCCAATCCAAAATGAGCAAGGGAGGGTTCTGCTCTGCCCTGCAGGCATTTCCACCCTCCTGGCACACATCTAAACAACAGTGTGAGCTGTACCGGGGAATTGGATCATCGGGACTTCCCCAGCCTATGCCCAAGCACCGCTGGCACAGATCTCTCCTTTGCTGCACCTGTTCAAGGGAAGGCTCAATAAAACCTAGCTATCCTGAGAGAGTAAGGCCTGCATGGCAGTTTTGCTCAAGTGCGAACTGTGATTCATAGATTCATAAATTGTCATGGGCTGGAAGGGATCTTGCAGATCATTAAGTCCAGCCCCCCACCCCCAACTTCTAGGCAGGAAGACAACTAGGGTTAGGTGACCCCAGCAAGGTGACTGTCCAGTCTCCTCTTGAAAACCTCCAGGGTAGGTGACTGCACTACCCCTGGAGGGAGTTTATTCCACAGTCTGGTCAACCTGACTGTGAAGTTTATCCTGGTATTAAGCCGAAATGGCCTTCTAGGAGTTTGTATCCATTGGTCCTGGTCTTCCCAGGGGTGCCCTAGTGAACAGTTGTTCACCAAGCTCCTGATGCACTCGTCTTATACAGCGGTAAGCTGCTATCAAGTCCCCTCTCAACCTTCTCTTCTTTAGGCTAAAGAGGCCCAGGTCCCTCAGCCTTTCCTCGTATGGCTTGCCTTGCAAGTCCCTGATCATATGGGTGGCTCTTTTCTGGACCCTCTCAAGTTTTTCCTCATCCTTACTGAAGTGCGGCACCCAGAACTGGGCACAGTACTCCAACTGCAGTCTCACCAGGGCTGAGTATAGCAGGAGTATCACTTCCTTAGTTTTACACGAGATGCATTGGTTGATGCATGCCAGCGTGTTGTTTGCTCTGCTGACCACCGCCTTACACTGACGTTTCATATTCATGCGATGGTGGATCATTACCCCTAGGTTCCTTTCAGCCATGGTGCAAGTCAAGCTGTCACCACTGAGCCTACATGTATGTTGAGGGTTGTTTGGCCCCAGATGAAGCACCTTACACTTCATCTGGTGCCTGTCTCAGAGGGCACTGTGCTTTGTTGCAGAGCAGAGGACATGGAAGGTACCCAGACACAACCAGGCTCCCAAGACAGGCAAGTGCACTGCTGTAAGCAGACTGCAGATTTCAGGAGTCTCCATTATTAGTTACCTGTTCATGACAGGTACTGCTGGTGAGGAGGACAGATCTTCTCTAACTAAGCCTAAGCCAATCCCTGCAATGGCTATGAAGGACCAAAAGGCAGGATAGTTTGAAAGAGTTCATGGGAGTTTACAAGGCAGCAGAGTGGGGCCTGTTGAGAGCAGATGTATGGTGCTGTGGGAACAACCTGACCACCATGACTGCATGTGTGTATGTGTGTGACTGTGCCTTTGAGATCAGGCAGTGATGGGAGAGCCAGGCTGCAAAGTGCTTCTACTTTGCAATTGAGAGACAGCTGGTGCAAGCCACACCAAAGGCCCTATGGGACATGCAACAAGCAGCTTCCCTATCATCGAGGCTGTTTCAAATGCTGCTCATTCCCCAGTTTGCAGGCAGCGTGTGCCTGTGCTGTCAAACTTGTTTTTCAGAGGGAGCCTTCAGCCCCTGCCTGCTCTGTTTGAGGGTCAGGTTCTGGCTGTGCAAGCGTGGTGGACCTGTCAAGGTGAAATGCAGCGCAGAATGTGAGGGCCTTGACCATGGGGCCCATGGGTCCTACAGGGTAAAAGGCACCTCAGGGTTACAGCACACAAAGTGCGGTACAGTTGGCAGCCTTGCAGTGGGGAAGGGACCAGGCAAGGAAATGTGTATTTGACTGTTGAAACAATCGAAGTTGCAAGCCCTCAGTGCTCACTGGGAGCAAGCCCACTGCCTCTGCCTTGGGGGATGACACACTGGCCCTGAAGGGCTAAATGCTGAGTGCCTGGGCCTGGGGGGAACAGATGCAGTTGGACAGGCCAGGATGATCCAGAGAATGTTTTTGGTGCTTATGACAAAGTATTGTGCAGGTGGGGAAACTGAGGTAGCTGCTTGCTACAGAGAACAAAGATTAGACCGAGGGAGTTCCTTGTCTCCTGATCCACTGCCTCTCCCCACCCTGCCGCTAACCCTGACGGCACAAGGAAGCAAGAGGGGAGCCACCTCACAGAAGGACCTGCATCGGAAACTTCTGCTCGTCATTATTAAGGATGAGCAAAATGTGGCTCCGACCAGGCCAGGTCACAGGCCTTACCCATAGATGTACAGGAAATAGTCACATTTTCAGAGAGCTCTGCTGCCTGGAGCTGGAGGATAGCGCTACTGCTGACGGGGCCTGGCCTAGAGGATGTTGGCCACGTCAGTGAAGACTTTTTGGGTAGGGGGTGGGGCTTCAGGTAGGAAGGGGCTAATATTTGGATTTGGGCCAAAGAGGACAACTGTGCAGTGTCTCCTAAAGCCAGACAGACTGGCCTGATCCCCTCTGTGAGCATGTCCTCTAGCCAGATCCCCTTAGCAGAACACCTTTTGCTCCCAGCTCTCACCAGCTTCCTCCTAGGCATTATGATCTGTCCTGCCCTAGAAGAGGGCAACTGTCAAGAGTTCATAGACTGTGGCTCAGTCTATGATTTAGCTGTGGCCGGATCCTTAGCTGCTTTGAAAATTAGGACCAAGGCCTTAAACTGACATCAGAAGCTGATGGGAGCCAGTGCAGGGACATGAGCACAGGGCAGGAGAGTTGATCTCTTGCTTGTAACCATTTGTAAGGCATGAGACTCTTCAAACTTGCTGGAAACTCCAATAGCTGGGCAAAGCCATTTCTCTAAAGCCAGACCTTTTCTCCTCGAAAGCCAGAAACAAAGTCCTCACTGGGCTTAGATCCTGGAGTGGTGTTAGCATCCAGTCTCCTAGTCATTCACTGCCTGGCTCTTCATTACTCAAACAAGGCTTTGAAAATGTGTGTCTTTAAAAGAAGAAACCAGGGATGCTTCTAGCTCTCAGTTACTGCTCCCATGAGTCATCTCAAAGGGAAGCAGAGGAGGCAGGCATAGTTTCATTACCATTGCTCGACTACTTTTACCCCCACGCCAGCAGGGATGGGCATTTTGAAGCCAGCCTGCAATCCCACCCCTAGAACTGGAGTCTTTCAGAGTTTAATGTTTCTGTATCAGTCTCATGGAGCCCAGAGTGTCCCAGGAAGCGCAGTGTGTGCAGGGAAATCTTGCTCCACCAGAGATTTGTTCTTCCCAGGCTGCCCTGTATTTGCCCCAGGTCCTTGAAGGGGCAGGTGGTGATGTGCTCCTTTGTTCATTCCAGAGCCCAACTCCATCCTCAATTAGCTCTCTAATCATAAGGCACCCTGGCACTAACTGACCGCTGACTGCGGAAAGCGAGCACTCTGGAGGCCAGTGCATCCTTCTGCTTTGAACAGGTTTTGGATGAGGCCCAATGCCAGGGTCCCTGTGACCTGAATGCACCTGCAAGCAACAAGCTATGTCCCAGTGACAGAGCCCTAACAGAGGCATCTGCTGGCAGAGCTGTGCTCACACCCTCCTGTGCTGGAGAGGGCGGTCCCCGAGCAGAGCTCCCCACAAGCCTTGTGTTAGATGCAGTCACTAGGCAACAGTAGCAGGCTGCAGCCATGGCATCCAGGACAAAGCGCGCCCTGAGCTTCCAGTACGAGCTGGAGGACTTTGCTTTCGAGACCAGAGTCTCTGTGTATGGGCTGGAGCAGGACAAGCAGAGGGAAATCAGAAAGGTGTGTGTGCATGGCCAGGGGTGGGAATAATTCAGTGCTCAGGGCTTGGGTCTGACCCAGGAGTTTCCTCTGCCTCAAGTCAGCCCACACTTTCCTCAGCAACGCTGCATTTCACTCCCACACCTTTGCTTGGCCCTGTAACGAGGGGAGATTTATGTTTTTTGTTTTAAAGCCACAGAGAGACAGAGAAAGAGAGTGAAGGTGAAATGCAGATCACCCTGGGGTTTGGGATAGTGTGACCTCTCGGCACATGTATGTGCACATGCATGTGTGTGTACATGTACAATAGCCAGGGGAGACCTGAAGGGATATGTAACTCCTCCTTGACCAATAGCTCATGCAAGCATATCCCATGATGCTTTGGCAGGGTAATGCCAGGCTCTATAGAGGCACCTGCTCCCTGCAGTCTTACTCCTGGCCCCTCCAGGCAGAGGTGAATACAGGTAACCAGCCCAATGCAAGTCAATGGGCTTCTCTCTAGAGGCTCTGAAATATTTGCTTTGCTTGGGGAGAGGACAAAAAGTGATAGAGTGAACAGAATCATGCAGGATGGTAAGAGACGTACCGGGAAGTAACATTCATGGCACTTCCTTCCCCCATTGTGTTAAACTAGGCCCACTTTTGGTTTCTATGTACAGTGAAAAATATTGCACTTTTGATTCCAGCCTAAGCACTGGGGGAGAAAGAGAGAGGGCACACGTGCATATGTGGTGCAAGCGTGTGTGCACATGCACGTGGGGATCCTTCCCTCCGTTGTTGCCCTACCACCCGTTCCTCTGTGTCACCTTTGCTCTGGCTTGGTCTGGAAGTGGCTGGGTACAGGGTGGGGGGAGTCAGCGGTTGCACTACATTACCTGCCTTGTCTACCTGTGTAGAAGCCCATTTAAAGAAGAGACGTTCTGGGCAGCTCAAAAGGCAGAGGACTCCCTGAATATGCACCCCCAAGATGCTGTGAGCAAAGGAGGCAGAGCCAGCACTCAAATCACAGGGGCTCTGTCCTGGTGAAAACAAGGGCGCTCACAGAGTTTGAAGGCTGAGCTGCTTGCTGCTTCACTGAGCAGGAGCAAGCCATGCAGAGTTTTCCTCTCTCTACCCCCTCCCAGTGTAGCAGGTGCTCTGTTCAGTGTAATGAAACACCTCAAAGATATAAAGCCCTGGCTGACAGACTCAAGGTTCGCAAGGGCCTAGTGGCTCATCTTTACTGAGCACAATCAGGTCTGAATGACCCCCAAAAGCTTCAGACCCTCTCACAGCATGGGGTGTGTGCAGCCCTGCTTCACATGCTGCACGGCAAAAGAGCACAATTGCAAATGTGGAACAAGTTATTCACCAGCAATTCTTGTTTCTGTTGAGAGTGGCAAATTGGAAATGTGGGCCTTGCTGCTCTGCGGCAGTGGATGGGAAGGAGCTCTTCCATCTGTTCAGGTGGGGCTGTTGATGCTTCAGGGTTTAGAACAGGGCTGGCCAACTTCCAAGCAGCTGAGGGCCGCATGTCCCATCATTCACAGCAGTCAGAGCCACAGGTCCCCCCAGACCACACATGGGCCCCCTTCCCCACTGTGCCATGGGCACACCTGTACTGTGTATGTGTGCGGGCACCCCAGACAGCCTTGGTTCCCTTGCTGCGGGCTCCACTGCACCGTGCTATGCAGGTGCCCAAGGCAGAACCACGCTGCCCCTCCCAGCCCCCTGGGGAAGGGACAGGATGTGGAAGCTGGAGGAGGGAGAGGGAGCCCAGGGGCCCCAGCTGCTGCTGTAGCTGAAGCCATGGGGAGAGCAGCAGCTGGGTGAGAGCTCTGGGGGTAGAGGAGCTGCAAATCAACCCTACACATCTGGGGGCCACATGCCACCCATGGGCTGCCAGATGGACAGTCCTGGTTTAGACATTTCAGGATTAGCTTATATTTGTAGACAACATGCATTAGATTTGTGGTCATTGTTGCTAATGGAAATGGTCATGATTCAGACTGAAAATTGCAGTGACACACTGTGAGAATATATAAACATGTTGCTGGGACTGAGTACTGCGGGGGAGGGAATGAAAGAGAAGCCAACAATGCAAAGCCAAGCCAAGTACTTTTAAGATTTTTGTAAAAAGAATAAATTCACTGCTAACCGATACATCAGAATCTTTTACCGTGAAATTTCTTACAACCGAAGAATCATGAATCACTGTTCCTGTCTCTGAAAATACACTTAATGAAGCAGGGTGCTTCTCTTCTGATTGGGCCGCATGAAGAGAACAGAACAAAAATGCTGTGAGAAAAAATTTATGGACATGGATGTGCCTTTGAGAGAGAAAAACCTGATGCAGTTGCAGTTACTCACAGAACATGGAGGAAGCTGCAGAAGAGGAAACTCCTGAGCTGTGATGCTCTGACAGAGCCTGCAAAATGGCCAGTAATCGTTGACAGTTTGCCTTGGTTTCGTGAATACCAGGTGAGTGTAAATTATGTAGATTTGCCTTTGGAGAGTAATAGAAGAAGATGCATAAATTGCGGTTGGCATCTCTATTCCACTTGAGGTGCCAGGAGGCAAACAAAAATGCAAGAATCATGGGGCCAGAGGGAAAGCAAGTAAGGTGCCACCTGCTCTGTAAGGCAGTGGTGAGTGCAGTCCCCAGGAGGGAGCAAAGGCTTCAGTTCTGACCCCTGCTTCAAGGCTTGGCTTCAGAGGCCCACAGTCAGCAGCAGCCATGAAGCCAGACTGGAGACATACAGAAGGGGATTCAAACTGCCACCTCCCAGACCAGTGCAGTAACCTCCAGACTGGAGGTGTTTCAGGAGAGATCTCCTTCACCCCTCCTTTTGGAGCTCTTTTTTATTGCATGGAGTGTGTATAAAGTCTTGGGTAGAAGCAAAGCTTTCCCCCTGTCCCCTGCTTTAGTCCCTATCCTACTGCTTGGAGCGCTCACCCGACATACAGGGCGTGCAGGTTGCCAGCACGAGGAGTTTCAGACTCCCTCTTCCAGTTCCCAGCGGCACAAGCCAACCACCGGGCTTTAGGGCAGTGCTTCTCAACCTGCTTAGACTGAAGGCATCCATCCAGAACTGGATTTCCCAGCACCCCATTTCAAAAATTAACTTCACTCATTTTTCAACTACTGTATAAAAAAATTGTGTTGCCAAGGACTCAGGAAGAACACAACAGGTCAGGATGGTGTGACACCATAGGCTCCTATTTGAAACCTTTGGGATTATCTTTGTGACTCATACAAGTGCTTGCGCACCTTGAAGTGCTAATATTGTGCAGCAGCCTGCCCCACAGCACCCTTAAAAGGATCTCACGGCATCTCTGGTTGAGAATCACTGCTCTAAGGTGTTTCAGAGCAATGATTTCCCTTTGAAATTGTTGCTTTTTGCCAAGACTATGCAGATACAGTGATGCGAGGCAGGGCGTGGGTATCCACAGCCAGAACCACCAGTCTGTCCTCAGGCTCCAGGCAGAGACCGCAGACAGGCAGGCAGGTAATTCCCACAAACGGTGCCTCTAGTCACTGTCCCTGGCTTCAGCAGCACAGGAGAGAAGTGGTTGGCAAGGGCATGGTCTCTCCCAGGCGCACCGTTCCCCCAGGCTCCCTTCTCCCCGGGAGCTGCCTTTGACGGCTCGGTTGCAACCTCCGCAGTACAGCCCTGTTCCTTCTAAGTCAGGAGCCAGGCCTCTGAAATGCACAATTTGGGGAAAATGATGCTAAATAGCATGCCAGCTCCAGTACCTGCAACTCACCAATGCTGCCAGACTTCTTCCATTCCTCGGTGATGAAATAACCTGCCTTCTACCTCCTCTGAAAGTTGAACCAGACTCTGAAGAGGAAGCAATGCAACAACATGGCTTCCCAAAGGCATTTGCTGCGGCCCTATCTGCAGAGCTCGCTTCCGAAGCCAGAGGTATGCTGCGACTGCTGCCCTGAGCAGCACCCTACCTGGAGCCAGGCTCCGATAACATCCCCAGCTAATCACAAAGCAGCAAGCACATAGGCCTCTGCTGCGTCTGTAATCACTCAAAGTCTTCAGGAAAGGAAGGAGCTATAGATGCCATGTGTTGCCTGAGCAACACTCCTCCCCTTTGGCTAAGCTGCCAACAGAAAATGCCAGCAAACAATGAAACCAAATGGATAAACCCAAGAACTGGGCTCTGCTGCTAAGACACGGGAAAACTTCTTTGTGAACTGTTTTTTTCCTGCCCAGAGTCTTGTCGTCCTTAAAGCCAGCATAATTCAGACACCAGACTTGTGTCTTCTGGTACCGGTATCTGGTTTCTGGAAGCCAAAACAGGATTTGAGATTTTAATTTAAGGCACTGAGTGCCATTACTGTGTAGGAGGAGTGAGAGAGCAAGCAGGGAATGGCTGGCTGTGAGCAGGCTGGGAAGCCGAGGAAGAAGGCAAAGGATTTAACAGTGAAGGAAGACAGGACCAATTTCCTTCAGCTCATCCTCAGCCGGAGAGCAGTCCAGGCCAGTGAGGAAACGGTTAGTACTGTCATCTGGGCAAGCGGCTTCCTGCTCTTTGCTCTCCAGTTCTGTATCTGTCTAGAAGTGAGAAAAAGGGAGATACTGGAAGTCCACGGTGTGGATAAGGGGTTGGATACAAGCTGGGGTGGGGGATGGCTCCGGACTGGTGTGAGCTGAAGATGAGGAAATGCCATGAGGAGGCTGGAGACATGATGTGAACATGTAGTACCTTGGTGAAGGCACGTGCCCAAGGCTGTGATCATCTTCTGCCTTGGAAGGACTTCAGCCTAATCTCTGGGCTGGTAAAAGTACAGTTTGCACTGTTCCTCTTAAACTTGTATCTGGGTGAAGGCAATTCTTTTCTAGGACTCAACTTCTGGACTGGGCTTGCTGTCTTTAGGGGCTTTACAGCTTCTTCCATCTAGCTGGATCTAGAAACTCCTGACGTTTCAGGCCCCAAATCCTGGAGTGGCTTTTGATCTAAGTTCCTAGGCACCTTATAACTTTTATGTAGACCCGAGAGTGAAGCTCTTCCTCACAGGCTAGATCTACATTTACTTAGCTGAGCAACGGGAAGTTCTGGCAGCAGCCAGCAGAAGTGAGTCTGCACAGCCCCACTCAGCAGCTACACCACCAGGGCATGAAGAGCCCCTGGGGAGGCTCCAAGTGCTGAATGGATTGTGGTAGTTGACTGATGGTGTGGGAGTGTCCTCGCTGAAGTGCTGCTGGCAAGATTTTTGTAGCGTAGTCAGTATTTGATGCATGCAAGTCAATGGGCTACTCATAGTGGAAGATGCCGTACCATGGATAGCCTTAATATCTGGCCATAGGCAAATAACAGCTTCCTTGTAGCTACAGATCCTCTTGTCCAGTTTGGGCCACCTTTATTTCCCCTCTGATCATTCAAGAAGTCAGTTATGCTTCATTTACAGAGGCCTTCAGTCAGAGAAATCAAGCACTAACCAAATGTTGGGGTCATCTGTTTGTCTCAGACAGTGGTCACCATTCAGATTACTCTCAGCCCTCTCAAGAGACACATTTTTCACTGAATGCAAAACCATGCAGGTCCTTCCTGTTACAAAGAGGAGCCCACCCAAAGAGACTGCTGTCACAGTACAGGTAATTGGACTACTTGCCAGATACATTTTGGAAGGGGCATGTCTATGCCACATCCCCAACAGAGCCTGTCTCAAGCATGCCCTGCCATACGACAGCGCAAAACAACACATGTGGAAGCAGACAGTGACAGCTCTGAGCAAAAAAGACACAAGTCTCACAAGAGGAGGGTTGTTCTTCGAGTGAAGGGACTAGGCTGAAGGCAAGGGTTCTGGGTTTGGGTTCTGGCTTTGCCTTCCTACAGACTCCTTGGCCTGGGCCTTGTTGGGAAGGGTGGCACATACAGTGAATAAATAAATAAATGCATGTGCAGTGCCCAGCAAAATGGGGCACTGATCTCTGTTGGGGTCTCTGAGCCCTATTCTATTAAAACTGCATCATCCTCTCTCATCTCAAAGCATTGCTGTTTAGAGCCAGCAAGTCCAAGAGATAATCATCCCATATTTACACTTTAAATAACCTTTTTGTGTATAAAAATCTTTCCACCCTCACCTCCAAGTTGTTTTCCCTGAAGGATGCACTAAAATTAGCACCACTGATGTTCTGAGACAGCAGCTTGCAGCCGTGACCTTATTCTGGCAATGAAAGCTCTCCAGGACCTTTCCACTCCTGCCCTGACTCACTCCACGGGAGAAGGCACTTGACAGAAATGTCAGCAGAAGCCTGTGGATGTTATTTGGTTGCAAATTCTCTGCTCTTTGGGGACAAAGGAAAATCTCAGTGTTTGACCGATGCTGCTAAGAGCCTTGTGCCTGTCAGGTACCTGCCTATGATGAATCCTATTGAGGGTTTCTAGAGCAAATCAAAATAAAACTTCCTGGCTGTACCTACCTCTGCCACTGGAAGGGAAGAGGTTGGAAATTATTTTAGTGCAATAGTCTCTGTTCGCTGAAGGTGGCATTCAGCCTTAGGCAGTGCTGCTATGTCCTTTGCACAGGGATAAATGTCACTGGATGATTTCAGCGCTGGGAAAAGTGCTTGGTCTCGCCATTCCCTGTGCAATGGAAGAGAGGCAGTTTCCCCTTTCACACTGCCAGTCGCCTCCTGCAAGCCTCCACCAAACTGCCCGGGGGCACTGCCTCTGGGTTGAGGGGATTGTATGCTCCAGGCCTGCTGAGTCCCTGGCCTCCTTGGTGAGGTGCCAGCGAGGGATGGCTACAGGTCATATAGCACTCTGGACCCATATAAAGCTAGAGGAGGAGCGCTGAAATATTTCTTAGGTGTTTCCATGGGGACTTGCTGTTGGGAAGGTGCAGCATTTTGGATGATAAGGGGAGGGTGTCCTGTGAAACTATGGGCCAGATTCTGCTCTACCTGTTGGGCATCTAATGGATTTAGGTGCCAACATGTGATTCCAGTCAACCCTATTAATGCATCTACTTTTGTAATACGTCTTACCCTCAAGCAGCATGGAGCAGGGAGGTGCATCCCATCTTTTACATCAGTTTTTTTTTTTGGAGGGAGTCGGGGGGGGGGGGAATTTCAGAGGGGTGGAATAAAATAGCACTTAAAGCACCTAAGTGCTCATAGGCCTCTAACAGGTGGACTAGAAGCTGGCATCTTGGT
>NW_017728964.1:4803382-4805838 GCF_001723915.1 Gavialis gangeticus
GGGGGGGGGGGAGAATTTCAGAGGGGTGGAATAAAATAGCACTTAAAGCACCTAAGTGCTCATAGGCCTCTAACAGGTGGACTAGAAGCTGGCATCTTGGTCTGTTTACTCCTTGGGCAACTGAGAGGTAGATGCATGAACTGGAGAGGAGTAGGGGTGTGCACTCATTTGTAAGATCCTGTCCCCCAACATTGAAAGGACAGGAATGCAGCACCCAATGATCCCGTTTTTGGTGTGTCCTCTCAGCGCTCATGAGGTGTGTGTTTATGCACAGAATGAACCCTGGAAAAGCAAATCAGGTATGCACGATCCATGTGGGAGTATGCCGGCCCATCCAACAGATACACCGAGTGGTGTGATTCCTGGAAGGCTAATGTGTTACATCAAAACCGTGAGGGGTAGCACAAAGTCCAGCCCTGCCTATCTCCACACCCAAACCCTCACAGGAAGATCACAGTGCCAGTCCTGTCATCTTCCTGTGTCCAGAGTCTCAGGCTTGGGGGCCTCATGTTGATATAGGGTAATTAATACTTATCGGTATTATGACAGCTTGGAGTCCCACTCATGGCCCAGGACCCTACTGTGCTAGGTTTTGTACAGACATAGAACAGAACAGATGTCCTGGCCCCAAACAGCTGACCGTCTCTGTAACCTTCCCTTTCTGGCCAATCCCAATTGGGCTTTTTCTCTTTCCATCTAGAAATCTCTTCTCCACAGGCTGATATTTCTGGCTAAGATCTCCCCAGAGCTGGCTGACAAGAGGAATTTAGCAGGTAAAGATTTGGTTTTGTTTTTCTAGTAGACATTGGTCCACAGGACAGACACCAAACATTTAACACACAACACACCATATAGCCTCAAAGCTTGAATTTCTTGGAAATGTCTGGCCAGCTCTGCCTGGGGCTGGCATGGTGAGTAATGGACCAGGTAGCAACAAAACACGCCGGGGGCACTCCCTCTCCCGGCTACTGCCCACACTCTTCAAGCAGTGGGGGCTGTTTTGGCAAAGGCTCCTACCTCCTAGAGCTGGAAGGGGTCTGCAGACACCTCCCTTGCCCCAGCACAGCCATGCTGGCATGACAGCAGTGAGGGTTGCCCACCCTAGAGCAGTAGTACTGGAGTCACTGGGGTTCACAGACAGTAATCCCTGAGATGCAGGGCTCCCCCAGGTCACCTTGTCAGGCTTTTTCCCCTTCCCCTTTCCAGCTTTCCACCCCACAAAAAAAAATCACCTTCTAAAGGAATATAGGCACTGGAAAGAACTTCCTGGGCCATAGAGTCAGTCCCCTGTGTTGGCAGGGAACTGTTCAGCTGAAATAGTTGTTCTTGCTTTTTTTTAACTTTACCAAAACAAGTGAAAGTATTTCTGTTGAGTCAGTTCAAAATGAAAGACTCTTCCCCTCCTGATTTCAGCATGATTTCAAATCCAAAATGAAAGACTTGCCTCCTCTGCTCATGAACTTCCCCTCAGCTGCCTGCAAGTCCCCACACTGAGCAGAAGAGAGCACTGTGCCAAAGAAGGGTCCTCTCCCCTCCCCATTCTCAGAACAGGACGTGGGGGGACGGGGGTCAGCAGGGACACCTGGGACACTCCTCCCGAAGGCCGGAGAAGGGGGTTGGGCTGCTGTTGGGTGGGGGAGGAGGTGCTGTCTGGTTATGCTGGGGGCAGGGGGGTCTGCTCAGCCAGCCAACCCTGGGGTGTGGTCTCTGCAGAGTACTGGGAGCGCCTGTTCCTGAGTCTGCAGCGCTACTACCGTGGGGAAGGTGTTACAGGCCTTTTGCTGCTCTACCCAACCTACATTGTCCACACCGTGGAGGTATGCGTGGGATTAACAAGACATGGTAATTGCTGGCAGGCAATGTGGATTGCAGTCTGGGTCACTGTCAGGACTTAGCCCAGAGCAGAGAGGTCCGTATAACTGTCAGAACGTGGTGCTTGTGGGGACAGTCAGCCCTACCACTGGTACCTGGTGTGGACAGGGAATACTCGGTAAGTCTAGCCATTTAGGTACATAGGACTGGAAGAGCATTAAGGGCCATCAAGCCCAGTCCCCTTTGTTCACAGCGATTTACTCAAAGATTTCCCAAATGCCCATGTCACACTGGCATACATATATACAACTGCTGGGCCCAAACCCCAGGCACTCCAATGACACTAAGGGCACAGGGCACAGACTTCTCAGGGACTTGGCCCATGGGGTGGCCTTGGTAACTGTTGGCATTACGACTTGGGCAACCAGTGCCCTGCACGTAGACAGGAATTATTAAACAAGTGGGTAAAAGGGACAGAGACAGGGCATGTCCCTGAGGATTCACCAGGCCAAGACTTCTCTGGGAATGGCAAAAGGCCACTGTCAGCTCTGTTCCCTGTGCCTACGGTGCTGTGCACATCTGCCGTAACCCTCTACTACAGGGGCTTTCAACCTTTTTTAAGGAGTGTACCCCTTCTGGTGGTG
>NW_017728964.1:4810838-4813870 GCF_001723915.1 Gavialis gangeticus
GGGGGGGCTTGCACGTTGTGACATGGGGCGGTGGGTGGCAGTAGTGGCCACCACATGCAAGCTTCCCCCCATTTCTGGCCAGGCAGTGGCACCTGTGCAGGTCTCAGAGGGCAGCTACTGCCTCCCCCCCAGCCCCTGCTCTCTCCGGCCCTGCTCCTGGGAGGCGGTGGCACAGGGTGGTGACCCTGGGATCTAAGGCCCTATCCTACACCCTCAGGGCTCTTCTCCATTCCCTGCCCAGTCCCAGCCCGAGTCCTTCACACGTACCTCCACCCATTCCCCCCATGGCCCCTTCCTCAGGAATCTGAAAAGGCCGGGACCATCCCTTTTGGAGCTGGTCTCTGTGCCATGATGGCCTGAAATCCTTCCCCCCAGGTCTGGTGGTAGCTGGTGGAAGGGTCAGCCAGAGCTTGGGGACCTTTGCTGGAGCCATCCACAGCAAAGCCAAGGCTCACAGCCCTGGGCTCTGAGGGAGCGTTCTTGGTGTTGCACGATGGGTCCAACAGGACCAGGTGTGTTTGAGACACTAACAAGTTCTCTTTTAGTCCTCCAGTGACATGCTTTATTCCATCCTGCGGGACCTCAGAGACATGCACCAGCATGGGCAGAGGTGAGGTCTCTTCAGCCATTAGCCTGAGGGTCTTCAAATGCCCCTTGGGAGTGAGGGGCAAGGATGATCTCGCTTGGGTTGTTAGTGGGGACTGACCCTGGGACACCCCTGACTTAGAGGAATGGATCCTGCAGCTAGGGACACACTGGTTCAGGTTTAGGGCAGCAATACTGGGCATGCCCAAACCAGCTGGGGAGCAGGTCTCAGCAATGATCTGCTGGGCCTGCAGGTTTCCGGCTGAGAGCTTGCTGCACACAGGAGCTCTCTGATGTCCTCTGTAGTTAAAACGAGGAAGAAAAGCACCTTTCTCCTGCCAGGGTGATGAGGTGGCTGAGCTCTTTGGTTCCCTGATAGATCACAAGAGGATGAGGAGGAGTCCTGACTAAAACCAGCTGCTGAATATTGCTGGCATTGGAGCTGACTGAAAGATGTTTTTTCTGCACACAAAATTCTAATGGAAACTAAACCCCCTCATTTTTCATGGCAAAACTCAATATTTTGGACAGAATCAAAGGAACCCTAAATGTAGGTACCTAAGCAATATTGGCACATTAAAAACAGGGTACCTCCATCTACCCTGGAGGGCAGGCTAAGGGCTGGGCAAATAGCCACAACAGCATCATTTGCATGGTGCCAAGTTTGCATGTCGGCAAAGCCAGCTGGTAGAGCGTGCTCCTTCCTTGTTCCCAATAGAAGTGGGAAATGTGCCCTCTCCGTGCCTGCTTTTGAGTTCTTCTCTCCCAACCTGTCCCAGGGCCCTCATCCTAGATCCCAAGATCCTGGTGGTGTCCCACAATATCCCCTCCAGGCTCTTTCAACAGTGGAATTACAAGGTGCTGAATGTACCGGGAAGGCACCTGGGCTATGACACGTCCCGTGAAGAGCCTCTTGAGACCATCATTAGTGAATGCGTGGCAATGCTACTAAAACTGGGCATGCACCTGTGGAAATACCCCAAGGTAAGTGACGGGCCATGAGACATAGCTCATTCAGTGTAGGGGCACTCTCTGGACCCCTCTTTAGCCAAGTTCTTGGGACACCCCAAATCCAAGAATTGCTGTCCCTGGGCTGACTGGATCTCACTGACTGGTTCTGGTGCTTACAATTTCAGTGTCAGCTGCATGGCAGCCCCCATTCTCAGCAGCGGACTGTGTCAGGGCTGGTGGTAGAGTCATCAGCTATCCTGAAGGGGTAGCAGAAGCAGTCTTTATCATGTTTATGGCTTGGATTGAGTGACTGAAAGCTTTCCTGACTCTTCTGATTTTCAGAGCCCCCAGAACCTCCCTGATGGGGTTCTGCAGAAGGTCCCTGGCTTGATAATTCCCCAGGACACCATCTGTCACCTCCTAGAGTGCAGAGATCTCCTGAGCCCTGACCAGTTCCTGCAGGCCTATGACTCCCCCTTAAACATCCTCATGGACTCAGGTATGTTCCTGCCAGCAGTACTCTGTGCAAACAGTGTTGGGCTGCACAGGGTTGTGCCTGAGGTCTCCAAGCCCCTGGGGCCTCTAGACTCTGACAGCTCCACGGTGACAGAAGCCAGTCTGAATGGGCTTGATACATCCAGAACCACAGACCTTCCCCAGGCTCAACCTTTTCTGTGGGGCTTCCTAAAGCCACACAAAAAAACCCGTGCCCTTTTCCAAGGTTGTTCTCACTGTCCCTGTATGATAGTTGCAGAAAAGATATGCTGGTGCCAGATTTGGAGCACAGAAAATGTTTGCACGGCCATGTCACCCCCATCCACTAGTGCCATTTTCAGAACATTGGCCCGCTGGGATGTTTTCTGTGCATGGTATCTCATGCCTAAAGCCAAGCTGGTCTTAGTTCTGCTTCAAACTCTGTGCTAGCTGAACAGGAACTCTCCTTCCTCCTGTGGAGAGTTGTGGGGGCTGGTGGTTGTACAACCACTGCTTGTGCCGTGTTCCTTCTGTGCTTGAGGCTTGGGGTCTGGGTCACTGCTTCAGCATGACCTGGGGCATGGCCTATAAAAAAAGTAAAAAAAAAATACCCTTTGCCTTTGAAACTACAAACTTTCCTCTAGCGCAGAAAATGTGCAGTGGAGACCCCTCCTGCTCAGACCCCTCCTGCCTCTGCATGCAGGGTGCAGCTGAGGCGCAGAGACTAAACTGGTCCAGCCCATCCCTGATAGAGAGGCCCTCTAAGAGTGGACACAGCCATTGCCTTTGTGTCACTAACAATGTTTACGGTGGCACAGAGGAAAAGCAAAAAAATGTGTGTGCCCTTTGTCACGCCATCACTGCCTTTGTGATCACAGCAAAAAGTAGTAATAAATTGTGCTGCTTTTTTTTGCAATGGATGTCTATTTGCTCAGCTACCCTGGGCAGGTGCTCCTGGGGCTTGTAAAGTCTGGTCCTACAGGACCCAGGAATTCCTTTGCAGAATCAAACCTGCCCCCCCC
>NW_017728964.1:4814381-4822195 GCF_001723915.1 Gavialis gangeticus
CGCCCGCCCGCCCGCCATGCCTGCCAGGCTTTCCCCACTTACAGAGATGCACCCCTGAGAATCTTTGGGGCATGTCTCTGTAAGTGGTGAAAGCTTACACCCCGGGGACTCCTGGGGATGCATCTCTGTATGCTTTGTCTCACAGAATCGATGGGTGAAACAGAGGGTGGTGTGCATTTGGCCCAGTATAGCGGATCAGCTGTGCTGGCTCACATCTTGGCACAGCTGATCTGTATCATCTGGTGATGTCTATTTATCTCCCTACTTGGAGGTACAGCTCATGCCTGCCAGGCCTGGTGAGTGCTTTGCAGCTTCTTAGAGCAGGTTCTTTGTCTCCATGCATTGTTCCTTGCTCCTCAGCCCAGCTGAGCTCTCACTTTCCACTTCACGAAATGGAAATTAAAAAAACCCCCTTCAGCCCCTGTGTGGAGCAGGCCCTTCCCCTGTTTCTGTCCATTCTCTTCAGGCTGCAACTTCCTGGCAGGTGTTTACCCCACAGTTTCCACCTGCTGGGATAATCACTTTGCCCTCTGGGGTCTCTGCAGCAGAGTTGTGCAGAGCTGATGGGCCGTGGGGCCTTTCAGAGGGTCTAGATGGTAAGTTGTGGCCATGCCTCTAACCACACTGTGTCCTTTGGTTATGAACACACAAGGCAAAGGCGCTGACTGTCAGGGAGTAAATCCATATGCTGTCGAAGAAATGGAAAAGGCACGGGGTTTCTTCCAGGCTGGGGGAATCAGAGGCAGAGCTCTCGCACTAGATTTTTGGAGCAGACAGCCTCTTACTCTGTGTATTTACAGCACTGACCTTGGCCAAACATTTCTGGCCACTCACCTTGTTGCATCGTGGACTGTGCATCTTGGTTTGATTCTTTTTCAGTGGCAATTGCTGATAAAATTAGAGCCTCAATAGAAACTGCAGGTATGAACAGGCATTCATTTGTACCCAAGGCACCAAAATGCCTTGGTACTCTGTAGCACTTCAAAAATATAGCTCTGTCGGGGCAGGCAGTCCTGACTGGAAAGCTCCGAAGTTGCATCAAGGGAAAAGGCTGGCCTCTCCAGCCTCGGGGAAGGGGGGAGGAGTGGGGAGTGAGAGGGGCTTGTCCTTGGGTCCCCCTGGCCCCAGGGAAGCCCAGTCACTGACAACCTGCCTTCTGCCCTGCCAGGGAAAAGGGCAGGCTGTCAGCGATCGGTGAAAAGCAGCCTCTGCCAAAGACAGGCTCCCTGCAGTGTGTGGGGGTGACAGGTATTGGGAGACCTGCCCAGCTTGCCCCCACCACCCCTGGGGATGCAACTGCCAGAGCCCCAGCTCTTGTAGTGGCACCAGGAGTTGCAGTGGGAATTCACACACCCTAATCCTAACACCCCCACACCCCACCCTGCAGCTCCCCCTCCCACCCCGCCAACCAGCTGATCGGTGGAGCCAGGCAGGTGGGCAGACACCAGGGCCAGCACAGCTAGTGACCCCTGCAGCCCTATGCGTAACTGGCCAAGCGTTAAGTGTAGCATTACAAACCTGAGAAGTCCTCTTTGAAAGAGGTACTGTTTTGTAGTGCTTTTGCCCTCTTTGTAGTGCTACAAGCTGCTTGAATAGCTGTATGCTCACTTTTTGTAGCACCATGAGGATGTATTTACTTAGTACTACAAATGTGAGGCCTGTCCATGGCCTTCTGAAGCTCCAAGGTGTTTCCTGAAGCTACCAGGAGATGGAGCTGGAGTCTAAGGTTTAAATAAAAGGGATTGACTATGTGCAGTGCAGGCAGAGTGAATTATTAGATGCTTCTTAGATGGTTATTCTGCAGAGTCCTGTAGCACTGCCCTCAGGCTTGGGGAGACAAAAGTTAAGGCCAAGCATTGTCCGTGGCACATCCTCTCCGGAGCAGCCCAGGAGAGCAGACCAGTTCCTGAGGCCCAGCCAGCTGTCTCTTCCCAGGGCAGGAACAGTCAGTTGTCCAGTGCATTGGCCGTGTCCCTGATCACTAGGAAAATCCCTGACCCCAACCTGAATTTCCCTTTCCTCAGCTGTAGTCCATTCCCCTGCCCTCCTTTTATTCTTGCTGTATAGTTTTTCTCTCACCTTCTTTTTGTTCCGTCCCAATATTTTATCCACTCTTTCAAGCAGTCAAGAAGTCCTACTGACAGGGCTAGTCATGAGGCCAGTTTGCTGGAAGCATCTGATTTAAGCAGGGTACAATGATTCCCTACACAGAGAAATGCACAGAGAACTAAGAGAGCCCTGTGGAAGTGTCTTGTGTCTTTCTAGGAGGAGAAAAAACTTTGAGTCCTGGGTCGAGCCCATCAATTGGAGATGAACCTTAGGGGAACTCCTGTGCAGTCTAGTGGGGCTGGTTTGATGTCTTCAGGTTTGAGGTGAGGTGAGGTTGGTGGGGAATTTGGCATCCTGCTTTTCCACTATTAGGCCTGATTTTCCTCTTTTATAAAGCGGAAGTACTCCCATTTGAGTCAGTGCCGTTCCTAGTGTCAAAGCACTAGACGTGTGAGGAGACCAGGGTTCATTTTCTTTACAGAAGTGCAGTTCTCTACGACTCCACTGCCTTTAAAGCATTGACAGGGTGGGGTTGGCCACCAAGCCTGTCACTACATTACAAAGGTCCCACCCTGGGTTTGAAGCCATCAAGGACTGTTGAGAAACAAAGCATTCTTCCCTTCACCCCAGTCAAAACTTATGGCGATGGGGAGGTGCTGTGAGGAGGTCCACCACAAGTCACTTTCCAAAAACTCCCCCCCAAAACTATTTTGTGGCAGCGCAACAGAAGGTAATGAAGGAAAAGGAGCCTAGCTGACTAGTGAGTCAAAGCAGTGATTACATCTAGTTCATTTTGCTTAAAGGCCGTGCATTTGGAAGCGACAATACATCTTCTGTGTAAGTTTCTTTGCAACACAAAGGTACAGTACCCTGTTCATTGCAATGTGCATGCTGGTATTTGCATGATGCTTTTCAGTGCATGTGCAGGCAGTGTCACAAACATCCCTACTCTGTAGCTCTTTGTAGAACCTAGGCTGAGATAAAATTGCCACCTCTAATACCTCTGTAGCAACACCCTTCCCATAATGTGATACTAACAGCTCATTGTGCTAGCGTATGAATTTCAAATATGCATATTACACTGTGTAGACAAATGTCTGTTGAAACCCTCGCTGCTTCTAGTTTTTCTGCCATCAGAGGTTTCAAGGAACTTCCTAGACCATGTGTCTTGGACCAACTGATGCCCATAATGCACCATTAACCCAGCTCATCTTGCATGATAGTCTTTTCTGCCAACTAGCAATAATCCTTAATGCCTATGATAGGCGTCCAGGGAGTTGGTTACTCTTGAAAGTGTTTTATTGGGTAGTAGCACCATCCAGGTCCAAGTTTGGCTGTTTCTTTAATTACCACATATATTTTTCACTTGCAGGAAATTAAAAATAATAGCAATAATGTGGAACCTAATTGCTATTAATGCAACTGGGGTCATCTGCAAAAGTCGAGATTCAGCAATCTGATTATTACTTGTAATTCATATTCTGTAACTGCAGTTTCTTAACATTTCAGTAGCAAGAACCACTGGAGCTCCAAGGATAGTGAATTCTTTGCTAGAGCCACATACCCCTCCGTCCTTCTGTCCTCATGTCAGCTGTTATGGCAATGTCACTCCATTGTAGAAAAGGGGAAACTAAGGCAGAGTAAGGAAGCTAGGGTACTTGCCTAATGTCACTGTTGCCATTGTTGAGGGAAAGAACCCAGGTCTCCTGTGCTGCTGGCTTGAAGTACTAGACTTGCCTGTCAAACCATTTGTGTGGGAACAGGCTTTTCCAAATGAAGGGCCTGATCCAAAACCTACTGAAGTCAATAGGTAGACGCTGAAGTCATCCATTTGAACAGGCCCATAGGGATGCTCTTCAACTCCTGTCAGATTGTGTAAAAAAGTACTTCCCACCTAAGTACAGGCTATTATATGCTTCCCTAGTTCTTAATGATAGTGTGTGATGATAGCACCTATGCACAGCCGCCCTGGCAGAGCTGGTCATCTGCTTGCTTTGGATCCTGGTGTAACTGCCCTCCGTGTACAAAACCACTGCCAATTACACCGGTGCGAATGCGCGCTGTAAATGGAGGTCCTTGGTCACTATAAACGTATCTTCACAAGCCCTTGGCAAAGTACAGCACAGAAGACCTCACAGGGAGTCAGCAGCACAGCTGGGACTTGAACTTGGTCTGTCTAAAGGCCGGCCCCACTAGATCATCCATTTTTCCCCAGCGTTACTCAGTGAATCCTAAGGCACAATGCAGCCAGCAGCTTTTCTTGGTTAAACCTCCAGCTCTTTTCTGCTAGTCTAACAGTCTTCTTGCTCTGCCTTTCCAGATTATGTGTGGCCATTGCCTGAGCACATGGAGCCCCACGTGGTGACCTCTTGAATTGAAATGTATTGGGATGTAAATAAGCACTGAGCACAGCCGATGCCAGAGACTGCTGGGCAGGCCCCTGAGCATGGACCAGGCAGAAATCTGACCAGGCAGTGCTTAGCATACAGCCGATCTTTGCCTGTGGTTGCTGGACCAGCATGGGAAACTAGAGGTGTGTTTATCTTACTGGTGATATTATGGGGGCAGATAGGAGGGTTTATTACAAATATACAAGAATTAATCAATCACTATGTCCCTGCCTGTATGGATGCCACACGGCACCCTAGAGCTGTAGGTCTGGGATCAGGGTGTAGGTGTCATGCTGCTCTCTCAGGTCAGATTGTCTAAGTACATCCGTGAGGACTGGAAAATCTAGAGTGACATGGCTGTGATCTCCCTGCATCTCTGGCATCATCTGCACCTGCTTTGTACTGCTTTGGACAATGGACTGGGTCTTCCTCTCTGGTATTGGACATGGAAGAGACTGATCTGCAGTGGGATCATGGAAGGAACATGACACAGCCCCTTAGCCCTCAGAGACCAGGTGAGCTGGAGACAGCAGTCCTGGGGGATGGCCACTCCCTGCAGCACAGTGTGCACTAAGTTCCCTGAGCAAGATGGAGCCAACTGGGTGGTTAGCTGCTCTTCTCTCTCTCTGCTGTTAAACATCCTCATTGTCAGCCAAGAGGGGGCTGAGGACAGCAGGGGAGCCATGGTGGTCCTGCTCCTGCTGAAACCCCACTGCAGCAAAGCTCCTGCCACCTCCACGTGGCTGTGGCAAGCTCCAGGTTACAGGGTCTGGACCCCCTACCAGTTCCACAAACTGACTAGGAAGAAACTCTGCCTGCCTGGGGATGCCCCAAACAGGGAACAGCCTGATTCATCATGATCAATGTTCCTCCAGCCATGAGCCCTCCTGGAATATTAAATGAAACCAAATGCTCCTCATCTCAGTTCTTCTCCCTTCCCAAAGCCCTCCCTTGCCTGTATGACTCATGGGGCAGCCTTTAATTGCATAACAACAGATTTCTGCTTTCCACCAGGCCCTTCCTGCCTCATGATGATCAGGACTCCCTGGCTGCAGCAGGAAGGGATTAGAAGCCTCATGTCACAGGAGAGTGCCCCAGAGATAAACAGAGGGTGCTATAGTTTAAGCAGAGGCACTTGATTCCCTTTAGCTGAGGCTGCCCCACCTTGCGTGGCACGCTTGAACAGTCACTGAGCCAGAGCAGGAGAGAACGTGTCTGGGAGGGAGCATGTTGCTGTCATGTAGTGGTGAGGGCACTGAATATTTAATACAAAAGTGACGCATGCGGTGGAGAAGGGCCTGGAGCCCAGCGCTCCCCCATCTGAATTCCCTACCTAGTAGACCCGAGCCATGCTCTTTCTTCGTCAGCTGGTGAATATTTAATTAGCACAAAGTGAAACAGCTGCAAGCAAGAGGGAATGAGAGCACTAGTCTCTGGAATGGCTGAAAGTCTGGTGGTTAAGGCACTCCCCTGGGTACTTTTAGGGGCTTTTCTATTACTGCCTTTGCCAGTTAGACATTGTGTGACCTAGCGCAAATCAATTCACTTCTCTGGGCTTTAGTTTGCCTGCCATTCAAATGGACACCAGGCAAGTTGGGTTAATTATCTTCATTTAACAACAGGGTGGGAAACTAAGACACAGACAGGCTGGTTGCTGCTGTTGACACTAGTGCTGCAGCGAGTGTGATGTAGAAACTGATGCCATCTACACATGGTTAGTTACCTGCTGCCTGTCGCGGTTGCTGAGCACGTGCAACTCCTGTGTCCGACCTCTTGTGAGCAGGCAGCCCTCAACAATTAACTTTTTCATCAATGATCTAGAAGGAACAATACGTTCTCTGCAGCTAAAATTTGTGGGTGGCATGAAGACTGGCAGGATATATCACCCTACTTATGCTTTGCCAGTCATGTTGAGCCACCCAGATCAAAAAACAAAAGAAACCCAACCCCCACCCTCCACATAGGTCACCAATGTAAGACCCATGGATGCAGGCCAGGCCAGTGGAATGGGGAACTATACTGTGGAGACAAGTGACGCTTGTAGGAGTTTTGGTTGTTAGGCCATAGTTCTGCTAGGCTATAGTTAAGGTAAGATACCACAAAGGACCTTGGGAGTAACAGCCTTCAGTGACCATTGGATGACCTGATAAAAGATGCAGTCAACAAAAACTCTAATTCAAAGTAAGAAACAATAGCTGAACAAGTTGAGGAGTAAAATGTTAGAACTTGTTAGTAAAGTAGAGATAACGAGGTGAGCTGGATTTAGCCAGGGCAAGCTGAAGATACTCAAATTCAGTTGGGAGGGAGCTAGAAAAGCCAAGATTCAGCAGGGAGTGAGCTCTAGGTGCCCAAATTTGGACACAGGGAGCTGCAGTTGGCAAGGAAGGAACTGCAGGTGTCTGGACTTGGCAAAGAGACAAGTACAAAAGGACATCTCAACAGAGAGAGAGAAGAGTTAGCATGGAGAGGGGGAATCTTGGCTATAAAAACAGAGGTTACCCTTTTGTCTGTACACATAATGTGTTGCTTACCATTATCTCAGCAGTTTTTCTGAGCTAGGCCGATTGCTGTATGAACCCACTATTGCCCTACGAGACAATAAAACTATCTGAGCTTTCACTACTGAACTTGAAATATAGTCGTTCTTTCTGCATCACACCTAAGCTCAGGAGGCTGGCTACAGACAGCAGTCTCTGAGAGCACCCCGGCCCAGCAGCCTGAACCCCAAAAGGGGCAGGAGGCAGGTTGGGAACTCTCCCAACCTCCAAGCACCTCAAAACAACCTCAAAAACGGGAAGGAGGACCCAGGAAACTATAGGCCAGTTAGTCTTACCTCAATCCTGGGCAAGCTATTTGAGAGAATTATCCTGGTGCATGTCTGCGAGGGGCCAGCAGGGGAGATTATGCTTAGGGGCAACCAACACGGGTTTATTAGAGGTTCATTAGAGGCAGGTCCTGTCAGACCAACCTGGTGGCCTTCTACGACCAGGTCACCAAATCCTTAGATGCAGGGGTAGCAGTGGACATAGTCTTTCTGGATTTCAGGAAGGCCTTCGACACTGTCTCTCACCCCGTTCTCATTAAAAAACTGGGGATGTGGTGTTGACTCCTATACATTCACAAATTGGCTGGAGGGCCGCACCCAGAGAGTGGTGGTGGGCGGGTCATTTTTGACCTGGAGGGACATGGGCAGTGGGGTCCCACAGGGCTCCGTCCTCGGGCCCGCACTGTTCAACATCTTCATCAGTGACTTGGACGAGGGGGTAAAAAGCACCCTGTTCAAGTTTGCTGACGGCACTAAGATGTGGGGGGATGTGGGCATGCTAGAAGGGAGGAATAGGCTGCAATGAGACCTAGGCAGGTTACAGGGGTGGG
>NW_017728964.1:4822342-4838797 GCF_001723915.1 Gavialis gangeticus
TACCCTGGGGGTCTTTAAGAGGAGGCTGGATGAACACCTTGCTGGGGTCATTTGACCCCAGTACTCTTTCCTGCCATGGCAGGGGGTTGGACTCGATGATCTGCTCAGGTCCCTTCTGACCCGACCAACTATGAAACTAGGGAACTATGAAACAACAACTCTGGGGAGGATCGAGGGGGCATGATGGGTAGGGAGCTACCAAATTCAAGCCAGAAGTGGGCTGCGTAGCAGCACCTTTAATCCTGCAGGTTCCCCCACATGGCTATCCCCCGCCACTTGCTGGTGATGGGGCACCAGTCACTCATGACTGGCAAAGGGGTGAAAACTGCAGTTTTAAATATGGTGCCATTTTTGCCTCCCGCTGCTGATTGGCCAAGGGGCACCAACAACTCCATTGTTTCTGCTGAGCAGCGGAGAGGCAAAAATGGCATCGTGTTTAAAACCACAGTTTTTGCTTTCGGTTCATCAGGGAAGTGAAAACCGCAGTTTTAAACATGACACCGTCATAAGGCACCAATATTTAACAATGAGTGTAATTAATTACTCGACAATTTCCTGAAAGAAAAAGTTGGTCCTCTATCCCCTGGCATCTTCAAATTAAGATTGGCTGTCTCTCTGTAAGATATTCTCTAGTCACATACAAGGTATCCGGCTTGACATAGGAGCAACTGCGTGAAATGTAACAGCAGACTTGTCTACACATGCCCCTTTTAGGCAGGATTAGCTGAAAACTGCTATTTTTAAAGTGCATTAAGGGTGCATGTCCACACTTGTGCCCTTAATGCACCTTAAAAATGGTGATTTTTAGGCTAATCCTGCCTAAATTTGATACCTGCTTAAAGCAAGGACCAAATTGAAGCTGGCATAGCTAAGTTGCATTAGCCCACATGTAAATGCTTAATGTGCATGAATGTGGTGTGCAATCCATGCACTGCATATTAGCATGGCTACATGTGGGCTAATGCAGCGTAGTTATGCCAGCCTAAATTTAATGTGCCTTAATGTGCATTAGCAGTACATCTACATGTAGACACGCACCTAAATCATCTTAATACGCCGTAAACAAAGGCGCATTAAGTTTAGGCATGTGTGACTACATGTGTAGACATGCTCAGCCAGTGATATAACCAGTGGATTAAAAAATTTATGGATCCCCATCAAACTCAGTGCAGTCAGTAAATTGAGTGATCCTGTCATGTCAGAGCCCACTGTGGCTATGCCCCAGCCAGTCTCATGCTTGAGGTCTCTGCTTATAAGTCTCTGAGGGCATTTGGCATCTGGTATGCATATGATAAAGGAAGTTCTTCAGTTTTGTTCCTTCTTGCCACTGATTTTCAAGATTGCATAAATCTTTTGCCTTTTACTAAAGATTTTTATTTTTCTAGGCCAAGAGACTCAAACATCTGCTCACTTCCAGCCTCGGCACAACCTCCCAAGTGCACTTTCTCTGATAGCTGGGTGCAATATTTATCCACAGAATGTAAATGGGAATTTGCCTCTGTACAGTGAGCTGAGCTCCCAAGTTCCCATGGAAACCACTTAGATGTTTTATATGAATGGATTATTGTACAAGGCAGAAAGCAATCCTTGACATCATCACTATAGGGGGCAGGTTTGGTGATTAAATGGGAACAATTAATAAAACACTGTAAAAAGCATCTGGAAATAAACAGGCAGGCAGCTACACGAGGCAAATAAAACAGGCCCAAAGTTTTCACTCTTGCCATGTTTGAGGAGTCAATCTTAGTGAAGTGAAATCCAGCCCACACACCAGCCCAGTGACCCTCATCTGGACCCTGGGATCCCATGAGTTTGACATTCCTGGGATAAAGCATTTCTTTAGTTCTCAGGTGTCGTGCTGAGGTTCAATTGCTTTGCACAGTTTTATGGCTTTCTGGCAAAAGAGAACATTGTGAGCATCCCATTCCTCCAAGCAAGAAACTTTTTACAAAGTTGGGCACAAGAAGGCATGCATCTTGATATTGTCCAAAAACTTTCTTAAAGTGTTTGAATCAACACGATTCCCATTATTTTCTGAGATAACCTTTAAGGATTTGGGAGAGAGAACTCAAAGCTTCTGTGTTTGCACCTTTCAAAGGTAGTCCAGAACCAGATGGCACATCTGTCCTGAAAGAATCCACTTTTCTCACTGTTATCTTCCCAATGTTTCACAACATTTAGAAGACATTATGTCATTTGTACTTTATTTCATTGATTTAGTTTAGGACTAACCTGTTCCTTTCATGGTGGGAAGGTGTTAAATATTGGGAAGGAACAGGTGTGATGGCATTGGAGAAGATGTTCAGGATTGCTGTAGGAGAAGCTGAAATGGTGAAATAGTGAAGGGAAGCATGGAATTTAAGTGTGCTTAAATGAAACCCAGCAACATTTAAATAATGACATTTATGTTCACAATCTTGTTTGCATTAGTTTTATGCCATGAAGACAATTGGAAAAGACAAGGAAAAAGAAGGAAGCAAATCTCAGTCATCTTTATGCAGGCCTTCAGAAAAGCACTGCTGAATAGATATATGAAGTCTAGCATTTATGTCACTTAAAAAAGAGTCCCAGTGCATGGCTCTGGAAAAGACAAGGAAAAAAGGAAGCAAATCTCAGAGGTGTGCGTTTCACTTTTCATTGCTGCAAACTTTAGGGCTTCAGATTTTGGGTCCTGGGACCCTCCTTTAAGGAATGTAAATGCTAGACTTTGAGACCTGGATTGTCCCTTATCTTCTGCTAGAGCTTTAAGAAGTCCCTGCTAGTAGTCCCTTAGTAGTCCTCTCTTGAGATGACTTGGGAGATGGTGGCTTACTACGAGGGCCTCAGTGAAAGAAGCAGTTGAAGCAAGTATGCATTTCCAGGTATATAATCTCTCTAAGATTTTTCTCCTTGGTTGCAGCCCTTTTGATTGGACACCTTGCCATGGAAAAATGATGTTCTCTTGCAGCCTGAATAATCTTCTCCCTTAGTAGTTCTCTCTTGAGATGCTTTAGGAGATGGTAGCTTACTATGAGGGTTTTGGTGAATGAAGCTGTTGAAGCAAGCGCACATCCATGACGCAGTTTTGCTCACAGAACCATGGCTATCATCATTTTTTCCTTAAGGACTGGTTCCATGAATTACTTGACATATATGTTTTGGGTGGTTACTTCTAGTTCATCTGTGATCTCCTTACGTGCCATTTGAACAACCGAGGAACAAAGCTTATTTACGTAGTATGAAACATCACCAGTGTTAGTCTTGTTTCTTTCTTGAGCGCCAGGACACCTTAATGACGTGTCATTGTGCTGGCACAGTGATGGATCTTTGAAGCTGTTACTACCTTTGTGTTTCTGTGGATTGCATGATTGACTCCAACTACATATTTCCAAGGGTCATTGCTGAGCCAGCTCACAATACTAAGTTCATCAGCTGAACCTTGTTTAAAAAGACAAACTGCTCCTTCAGTCTTAGACTGATTTTGTTCTTCATTGTCTTTTATTACAATGACCTCCTTTTCCTCCATATTTTCGAGTTCATTTGAATGTTCAGACACGTTGCTAGACCGGTTCGCAGCTTTCTTTGCTTTCAGATTTTTGTCTTTTACATTCAGACGGGAGATGTTGACAAAACAGATCACTTAGTCCTAGTCCTGGTCCTTCAGGTTTGTAGAGGTCTACTTTACACATACTTGCCTGACTGGGTAGCCAGTCAGCTTCCTGAGACATCTTTGCAGATTTCTGAGACATCTTTGGACTCAATGACAGAGGTTAGAAGTGGGTAGGGGGTATCTTCCAACAGGACTGTAAAGTGTTGACCTGCTGTGATGACCCTGCCAGACTTGATATTGCCTTTCTCAACTTCTTATGCTCTTTTACTGCCAAACCTGATGTTCACTGTGTTGACTCCTGGTTTCTATAGTAGCAGTGACATCACAGAGATTCAGTTTCACCAGCAGCGAGTGCTGTGCCAGCCTTCCAGTTACAACTCTGGGCTGGGCCAGGATTGGAGACGGGAACTGAGAACAGGCAGTGTCTTCCTCCGATGCTGTAAGTGAACCTTTCTGCCACCACATACACACGATGACTTTACTGGATGCAGGGAGTGTGAAGGAAGATTAATGAGGAGGTCTTGTGACTTTATGGGGTGGGCAATGCAAGGATGAGTTTGTGGGAGGGTAGGGCAGCCAGAAACTCAGCATGGGGTTCTAGAGAAGCTGAAACTTGGGCTATCTCCCCAACGCCCTCTTCTAGCCAGCCTGACTTCCTCTATTTAGGGGCGTACCAGCATCCCCCTTTTCCCACAGGACAGTCAAACATTAGGAGATGCTGAAACCCATGCCAATAACAAGTCTATCCTCATGCAGGGGCCTCCAGTCTATAACTAGTGGGAACAGGATAAAGTAAAGACTGATAAACCAGGATCCTCATCATCCACAAGTGACAGAAAGTCCTAATGCTTGATGTTGAAGTAGGACGAAGAGTAAGGAAGTGGATCGTGTTGAACCTGAGTACATATGCATGTTTACAGGAAGCCAGTTGCCAAGATACTGAATGGGGGGTTGTGTGGGGTGCTAGTGGGACAGGACCCAATAACACAAGTTAGAAGTCGGTAGGGGGCATCTTCCAACAGGACTTGCTTGAGACAAGAGAATATTATGGGGGTTATAGGATGGCTTTCACTTCCTAGAGTGATTGGTGGGATGGCACGTGGATGACCCCATGAGCCTTGTGAGAATGGATTTCCAACCCTGCCCACTAACGGTGAGTATTATATTATATAGCAGTGGTTCCATGAGGAGGTCTTCCACATTGGCATCTTCCACAGACTGGGTCACCAAAACTAGCTTCTAGGTCCTGAAGAAGCCATGATGGAAGAATAGCAGTCCAGCGAGATCTTGAGGGAGACCTCTTGTATGGCAAAGCTGGCCATTGCCTATGAAAGCTCAGGCCTCTCTGAGCCAGTTAGTTTGAAGTCAGGCAGAACATGGCAGGGTGACACTTTAGAGGCTCACACAGCTAACTACCTCATAGACATGCCTGTACATCTGGCATGGATCCAGGTATACCAGTATAAGGCTCTCGCACCAGTATTTTCCATTCCATAAGGGAATCACTGCACCACTAGTATGCAAATATAACAGCACAGCAAGCAAGGACCGGACACCTGGGTGTATGAGCCAGTGAAACTGTACCAGGTTCTCCGGCACGTTGCAGAGAAAGGGTGCTTTCCCTGGATACGCTCTTTACTTCTTGCTGCCAATTCCTCTCTAACAAGAAAAGCTCTGTGCCAGTTCCATTTGGCTACCTTAGATGCTGCTGGTGCTATTGCTGTTGAGCCAGCTACATTATTTTCACCTGCCATCCTTTACAGTGGTGGACTGAGATGAGGCTGTAGGGGAGGAGGCGGCCTCACTGGGGCACACTGCCGTGTTGTGCAGAGGCCCCAGTACCAGGAAGGGTGCACCTCTATAACACAGACACAATGTCACAAACACCCACGTCACGAGTTTTGCCTGTCGACAGTCAGAGGTACAGGGTCCCAGAACCCCGAGCGCTGCTGCACTCATGTCGTTGAGAGCCGGCAGGTTTCGTGGCCACAGCAGGGGCTAGCAAGCCTGCAGTTTTGACCCTACTGTGGCTTCACACGCAAGTGACAGGAGTTTGGTGCTCAAGATTTTGGGGTGCAATTTCTCTGAACCCCCTAAACCTAACTTGTTGAAACTTGTCAGGCTTCATTGTCTCAGCAGGGACTAGCACGCCTGCAGGTTTGACCCTGCTGTGGCTTAACACATACAAGTGACATGAGTTTTTCTCTCACCATTTTGGGGTGCAGTTTCTCTGAACCCCCTGCACCTAGCTTCAGGAAACTTGTAATGCATCGTGCTCCTAGACGAGGCTACCATTCCTGCAAGTTTCATCCAAACACTTCCATTTCGCACAGCCCTACTGGATAGCACTGTGGGGCTGAGAACAGATCACCTGGAAACACAACTAAAACATCTGGTGGTAGAAAGAGTAGTTAGTGAAAATAATCATTGTCTGCTTTTGTTTCATGAAGCACAGTTGTGTTTTGTGTGGGTGAGTATTTCATGGAAGTATAAATTAGAGTTTTCTTTAACAATCTTTTTGCAGCAGGATGTTGGCTGCCATGGTCTGCTTTATGTGTGGCAGATTAGGATGTTATGTCTTCTGGGTGTGTCAGGGTTGCGTGTGTAGTTTTGCTAATCGGTTAAACAATGGATTTGGATAGAATAGTTTAGATAGGAATGATCCTGTCACCTCAGGCAGGGGGTTGGACTAGATGACCTGTGGAGATCCCTTCTAGCCCTATTTCTCTATGATTCTATGAAATATAGACAATAAGGGGGAAAACAGACATTCCCAAGTACTTTTGGGAAGGCAAAGTGATGAGGACTTTATTTACAAAAAGCTTCTTCCTAGGGCTGCCTCTACAGGTCTGAATTCCAGTTATCAGTGATAAATCTTCCATACCTAGAGATCAAGGCCTTTTGCATGACAGGCTTTTCTGTCTCTTTGTCAGAATAAAGAGTTAAACCACTTAGGGGTAGATAAAGAACTGCACATTTTAACCCCATGCTTCCCACAATCTTGTCAAAACCCAATGGATTACTTGGTAATTTTAAAATCTGAAACAAAGTCAAGCAAATCATAAATTGTTCAAGAGCAACTCACTGAAAAAAGCAAAATGCATCAAATATACACAAATTGGTCACACATGAGCCCTCTAGTCCTAGTTGGGAGGCCTAATCAAGGCACATTTTAATAAAGCATGTGGCTATCCTAGAAAGAAAGGACTCATAAATTATGAGAGCAGTATACTATGATGCTACAGTGGGCCTGCAAATGTATAGTCAAGGATAGGACAGGTCCTTGGTTACACTGCAGATTAGGATCAATTTAAGTCTTTGCGATAGAACTTGGTGCGGTTACATCTTTGGAAACCCCTACTTTAGACAAAGGACAGCAGCGATTTCTATTAACTGAGACTGTTCCTTCCAATCAGCATCCATAGCACCTAGGGGCACATTTCAGTACAGCTACAGTGAGAGTTGGATTGATGCTATTTGCTGATATAGACCCGGCCTACCAGAGTGCACTGCCTGCCTTCTGCAATGCTCTTTCTCTAAATTCTGTGCTGCTGATGACACTTGTCCCTAGACCAGAGCTGATTGTACTAGACACTCCCAATCTGTGGAATGAAAAGCAATTGGAATTGGAATGAATGAAGAGCCCTAAAGTATCACCAGTTAATCAATTTCAAATTTTAATAGCTAATGAATAAACCTTAGGTAATGGTTTGGATCTGCAGCTCTTGGCTGAATGACATTTCAGCATCCTGTGGATTGTGGATTGCTTTTCTGCTTTCACTCAGACACTCGCAATCTTCTTTTGCTGCTGACACAGGTAATGATTTGGTCTGGCTCCATCCCT
The DNA here is from genome assembly GCF_001723915.1 of Gavialis gangeticus. Classification (NCBI taxonomy): domain Eukaryota; kingdom Metazoa; phylum Chordata; order Crocodylia; family Gavialidae; genus Gavialis; species Gavialis gangeticus. Next base: position 4,829,776 of record NW_017728964.1, read on the forward strand.
GTTGCAGCTCTAGAATATAAAAGAAACTCAGGGAAAATGTCAGGTATCCTTTTTATTCCAGTGATCACAGGAGTCATGTGAGCTCCTCACCTGGAAAGCCTGGATGGGTGCAGTGGTTCTATCCACACAACCACAATAGCTCACTGTACTTTGAGAGGGAGATAACTCACTTACTGCTCATTTAAGGAGAAATGGGGCCAAAGGACTTGCACTTACTTACACGAGTGGTAACACTGGTGCAGTGCTAGTACATTACATTGCATTGAATATACCTAAAGATTTTGACAACTCACAGATTCACAATATACACAGACAGCAGGGCCTCTTGGGGAAAAAATGGGTTGGGGGGAGGCGGGGATCTAGGGAATCTCTGCGCGTTTGCGTACCTATGCAGAGGCTGCCAGCGATGGTCTTTCCATGCATTCCTGAGCACTAAAATCAGGGATCTACTCCACAGCACAGCCACTGCAAGTGCCAACTTCCAGGAGGAAAAAAGCAATGAGTGGAGCCATGAAGCTCTCTATACTGCCCTACTGCCCATTTGGTCCTAAGGCAGCGATTCTCAACTGAGGTGACATGAGATCCTTTTAAGGGTGTTGTGGAGGGCTGTACAATATTAGCACCATTCGGTGCCACCTACACATGAGGTAAGGTCAGGTGAACCCAGAGATTGCAAATAGCAATCCATAGCATCATAAATGTGTCACCTGTTGTAGTCTGAGTTTTTGCAACAGAAGCATCGCTCCATTATTTTTCTGTAGTCAAAAAATGAATGAAGTTAGTTTTTGAAAGAGGTTGCTAGTAAATTCAGAAAAGTAATAGAGGGGCGCCTTGAGTTTAAAAGGGGTTGAGAACCACTGTCCTAGGCAATGCATCCCCAAAACAAACCTGTCTTGGATTGCAAAGAATAGTAAAGCCCCAAACACAAAATTTTGGGGAAAATAATGGAGCATTTTAATTAGTTTTCTTCCTGAGGTCTTCCTACTTCCTTAACAGAACCCACGTGGTATCCTCAAATTCAGTGATTCTCAGCCAGGGTGATGCAGAACCCTAGGGTATTATAAGAACCTTTTAGGCATGCCATGGGGTGCCATACAATATTGGCACTCTTAGGTGTGCAAACACCTACATAATTCACAAGATAAATCCTGAGATTTCAAACAGGAAACCATAGCATCAGAAACATTCTCACCTGTTTTGAGAGACAGACCTCTTTTGGTGGAAGAGGAAATGAAAGTGCATCTTTCTTCAATGCAACCACAAATTCAAGATATTTGCACGGGTTACTAAGCCCAAGTGTTTCATCAATTATAACGTTATGGTTATTCACGTGTGTTTTTCCTATTGTTTTAAAAATGTGTTTTCCAATCATACATGGTTGTACAGCTCCTAACATAGCTGGTTCAGGACTGAGTTGCTAGGAATAACTGCAGTGCAAATGAACAAGCAATAATTTGGATATTGCTGAGGGAAAAGGGCAGGAGTAATCTTCCCTATATCCATGTAACACGATAATGTTTTTTTATAATCTAGGCTCTGTAAATTAAATAAGGACTCCCAACTATCATACATTAGGCCTGGAAAAGGGGTCAGAGGTAGGGAAGACACGTTACTTCATCTGTTTTTATGAGACAGTTTAAAAGTAAAGTCTGGCCCACATTTCTTAGGAAAAAGCATATGCTTTGTGTTTGCATTTAAAACACCATTAAGATAAAAAAAGTCGGTGAAGAGGGAGATACCAAATGTGTTTCATAGAATCATAAAATAATTTAAAATTAGGGCTGGAAGGGATCTCAGGAGGTCACATCTAGTCCAACCCCCTGCTCAAAGCAGGACCATCTCCAGCTGTATCATCCCAGCCAGGACTTTGTCTAGCTGGGCCTTAAAAGCCTCCAAAGATGGAGATTCCACAACTTCTCTGGGTAACCTGTTCCAGTGTTTTACTACTCTGCTAGTGAGAAAGTTTTTTCTTAATATCTAACCTAAACTTCCTTTGCTACAACTCAAGACCATTGGTCCTTGTTTTGTCATCTGCCACCACTGAGAATAGTCCAGCTCCATCCTCTTTTGAACCTCCCTTCAGGTAGTTGAAGTCAGCTTTTAAATCCCCTCTCAGTTTTCTCTTTTCCAGACTAAATAAGACCACTTCCCTCAGCCTCTCCTCCTAAGTCATGTGCCCCAGTCCCCTAAAATTTTTCATTGCCCTCCTCTGCTTGTCCACATTCTGTAGCGGGGGGCCCAAAACTGGACAATCGTACTCCAGATGTGGCCTCACCAGTGGCAAATGGAGGGGAATAATCACTTCCTGAGATCTGCTGGCAACCTCCTATTAATGCAGCCCATTATGCCATTAGCTGCCTTTGCAACAAGGGAATACTGGTAGCTCATAGTTAGCTTACTGTCCACTGTAACCCCCAGGTCCTTTTCTGCAGAGCTGCTGCTACTTAGCCAGTTGGTCCCCAGCCTGTACTGGTGCATGGGATTGTTCCATCCTAAGTGCAGGACTTTGCACTTGTCCTTATTGAACCTCATGAGACTTGTTTTGATCCAATCCTCTAATGGACTGAGGTCTCTGAATCCTAGCCCTTCCCTCCAGAATATCTACTACTCCCCGCAGCTTGGTGTCATCTGCAAACTTGCTGAGGGTGCACGCTATGTCATCTTCCAGGTCACTGAGGAAAACGTTGAGGAAATGATTTTCACTCTGGAACTGGCTGAAATAAGATTAAAAACCAGAAGATTCTGCACCCTGGATCCTCAGTTCCCAACTATTCCAGGTCTAGCAAAGGAAACAAAGCATGTTTGCCTTTTGGAGAACAAAGCTGGGAGCTGGTATAGTTTCCCCACCTCAATTTTGGGAGTTGGTTTATTCTACAAAAAATTGTCTTGATACTAACCAAGAAAGTCCAAGACCGATTCTGCAAATGCTTCTGGTTATACTTGAAATCGATGGGACTGGTATTCAGGTGAGGTTAAGCCTCTTTGTGAGTGACCATAAGCTTGGACCTGTGCAGTTTCAATCGGAGCTTAGTAACGGACCAGTTGATGCCCAGATTCAAAGAAGCACAAAAGTGCATAGTTAAATTCTACTGAATGTTTTATCTGCTGGTGTTAGTGACTGTGGGCTCAATCCTGCTCCACTGAGCCAAAGGGAAGCTATTTCATTGAATGGTGGGAGCAGATAAGACCCCAAAATACGTTTGTTCGGCTTTTTCCTTTTGTGAGCTCTGCAGAGCCATCCCCGCTATAGGGGAGGGGGCTGGGATCAGTTCCTCCTCATGCACCAGCAGGGGTGTTAACTGCATTACCATCCATTGCACCTGTGCAGACCCTTGGAGGGCAACAGGTGCCGCTGAGGGGAGAGCTGGAAGACAGCAGAGGAGCTCTAGAGTCACTCACGGTCTAATTTGGCCTGAAGAACCACATCCATTGGTAGTGATGTGAGAAGGAAAGAGCTTGGCTTGATTCTCAGCTCCTAGGCTGATAAGAAAGGGCTGATGGGTAGGAAAAGCGCCTTTTCACTTAAAAACAGAGCAGATTTCCTCTGGGGAGATGGGTTAAAGGTCCCTGTGGAGCTCTGCCATGCCGTTTTTCACTGACACTTCATACAACAGCAGGACAGATCCTGTTATTGTTATTCTTCTGTCATTGTACTTTTCTTCAGGCTCGTACTCAGACTGAGCACTGCACCAGTGCTATTTTGCGAAACTGCCACCAGGGATATGCACACGAGCTTGCTCACTTAAACACGCAATTAACCATACCCAACAAGCATCAGGCCCTCAGTGAACTCCACTGGAGACATGGCTACTTATTTTACTCAGAAGGTGCTGGATAGCAGGATAACATTTGGAGGAAAAGAAAGAGATGAAGGCAAGCTTTGCTTCCTGATGAACTGTCACTCCCCTCACCCCAGCAACATTAGAGGCATCACAAAACCTGCATTAATGGGCCCACCAGAGGGGAGAAGTTGATTCTATTTTAATGAGAACATTGTTCGGCAAGAGCGTGGAGTGTGGCACAAGAGAGGAAAGCAGGTGGTTTCTTCCTTTAGGAAGCTGCCTGGGGTGTGGTCTATGTCACTGTTTCGAGACACAGTACAAGATATAGGCTTTCAGTCCTTCTGGAGGAACTGTTGTAAATACAAGAAGATAATGTATTCGAGGAGAAGAAACCCAGTTTTAATAACAGCTTTGACAGCAATTTGAACACTTATTTCATGTGATTTTCCCCTACCACCCTGACCCCTTTCCCCATTACAGTTTGGGTGATGAGTTGCAGTTATGACCTGTGCAAAAGCTATAACATCCTACCTGGCAAATACTGCTGTAAGAGAATACACTTTATACATTTATATTGGACCTGGGACTGGGAAGGGGGAGAGGGAGGGGGGCTGGGGAATGCTAAGCAGTTAAATTTACACTTTACATTTGTACACCAGTTCAGATGGAATGGCTCAAATAAAACAAATATATATATTTTATATATACAAATATATAATATATATATCTATGTGGTCAGATATATATATATATCTCTTTCAAAAGGATAAAAGGTTAAATAAGTCTTTGCATGCACAACCAAAACCTCTGCTCCACACCACCACAAAAGTTAGCTAAGGCTCAGCACTGGAGCGAACTGCAGTCAGGTCACTACTCATCACCTGTCCCTGCCGCCAGATTCCCCCACCATATCCTCACTCTTTCCAAATATTGATGAACGAACTGGTAGCACGGGGTAGGGCAGGGACAAGGAAATCTCACTGGAGAGTAGTGAGCCAAAAGTCTAGGTTGTCCATCTAGGCTAGATCCCACCTGCTGAAGCATGGCTTGGGGGAGACAAAAGCACATTATTGCTATTCAGACCACAACGCCTCTCAAAACAAAGAGGTATCGCACAATCCCATTCACAATACCAGAGCCTACTCCCTCTTCGGAAGTTGTGTGCACATTCGTAACACTCCCAACTGCTGCACCGACGAGAGCAAGTGAACGTAAGAAGAATGATCATACCTACTTCCCTGATACCTTACCAAGTCTCTCTCTGCGTTTCAGACGAGAAGCAATTTCCCTGCCAACTGGAAGTAGTCAGACAGACCAGCAGGAAAAAGAAAACCCAAGGCAAAATATTTGGATACTATGAAACACTGCTGAGATTCCCACGGGGCTAAACATCCACCCTCTTTGAAGAAACACCTGCAGGGGTCATCCTAAAGCTTTCATTTTGGCAGGCAGTTTAGAAAACACCGGCCTTTCATGGTTAAGGAGGACACAGAAAGTGACACTTCTCTATCTCTGTGATATGGAAATAGTTCTCATTCCTTGACTTTTATGCAAGGGATGGAGACAAAATGGGCATTAACAACAAAGCAGTACAGCTGGGGCAGAAGGGCAAGGATTTCACCAGCTACAGAATAAGGGGACAGAGAACAGCCACTTCCCACCCATTTGGTGACAGAGGTGAAACCTGAGCCAAGCCTATTGGGCACTACAGCTGCAAGGACCACCCGTCCCTTTCTCCCTTGAGCCAAATGAAACGGAGAGAGGGGGAGAGTGAGTGCACGTGCTGGGGCAGACAGATTATTTTTGGAAAAAGGTTGAAAGCTTGAAAGCGAGGTAATTAGGCACCAAGTCAAAAGGCAAAGTTTGGATAAGGCAAAACAAACAGACAAATAAGAAACAGAAATTGCACCAGAAATGCATTTGCCACTAAGACCGGCTATCCCATTTTCTCAGCACACATCTGTCCATCTCACGCTGGCAGCAGATGAACGGAGCCCCGACTGAAAGGAAACTTGGCAAGATCGTGGGAGGTGCCTCCCCCAGGAGTGCTAATGGGATCACATGTATGTACAAGAGTCACCATGGGAAAGGGACTGTGTGTCATAGGGCGGTGCTTTCCGACTCTTCCTCCTCCTCTTCCAAATCACCTTTCCTTGTTACTGAATGTCTCTGGATATGTTCCAGTGGATCCCGGTGGAGTGCAGTATCAATCTCTATATGTATAGAAGGGATATCAAAGTGGACGAGATCTGCAATTGGGTACAGAAAAGCAGTGTTAAAAGGCTGCTGCAGGGGAATTTGCTAATGCATATGAGTGATATTGGGGAAGAAGGAGCTTGGGAGGCATTGCTTTTTTCTTAGCAGCAAATACGCTTCTAAGGGCTAGTAAATTGTTAATGTCAGAGAACAGGGATGTCATAATAAAGACTTGGTTTGTACCTTCCATCATTTTTGCATCCTCTTCTGAGTCTCTCCTGCATTAGGTATCACTGCCCAAGCAATTGGCACCTCTCTCTGATCCTTCTCACCAGTGCCACATGCCAAGTGTCCATGCCCAGCAGCTAGTTTTCAAGCTGTATGGTCCAGCACTTTCTTTTGCCCCTTTTCAGTATTAGATCATTTCTCATTTGAAACTTGCGGAGGCCCTGTCAATCATTTTTCATCACAGACAGAGCTGGAAAATGCTACTAAGCCATCACAGATGCTCCAATGACAGTGCAAGACTGGTCCCCACAGCATGCTTGCAATTGTTTTGTCTAATCTAGATATAAACATGTGCAGGAGAGGATCTGGGATTTGTATGGTAGGTCTCATACTAGGGAAGCTACTACCTCTCACCTATTGATGGATATTTCTTAAATCTCTTCTTTCTAAGATGCCCATATTCAGCCCCTTCTATCTTTTTTAGGCCGGAGGCAATTGATAGTATTTGTGAACATAGAGAATAATTCTTGCTACAGATGGGTCAAAAGAAAAGCTCCGGAGCCAACCTTCTTGAACTTCAGAGCACCTCAGAAAATGAATCTCCTAAGTTCTGAATTCTGTTTGGTTCTGCAAAACCACACCCCAACCAAGAAGGACCTGAAAAACTAGAGACAAAGCTCCTCCACCTACCTCTAACTCTTACACATCCCAGTTGGATGCAGTCTGCAAGGCCCTTGGGCTCTTTACTAGAGGTTCACAGAATGGCTTAATTAGAGAACCAAGCAATCAGTGGGAGGGGAACACGAGACAGAGAGAGAGAGACAGAGAGAGACAGCAGTGAGGGGGCCTTGCTCCTGGCAGGAGGGTCTCCCTGCTTCAAAGTCCAGAGGAATCTCAGGCACGGGCCCTGCGTATGCAGAAAAGTAGAGGAATCAAGAAGACCCCAACATTCAAACATCTACCCAAAAGAGTTCAGATTTTGCTGGTAAGGTTGTCCCTTGCCTGGTTCCTGGGAGGGGCACAGAGGTATTACTTGGACACTGACACTGGATGGTCAGCTGTTTGGGCTGGAGGTTAGGAACAGTGCAGCATTAATGGGATCATGATCTGGATGGTCTCTGGACTCGGCTGTAATACACAGTCATCACGGTGAAGATGATCAGACTCCCTCTTGCTCTACAAATGCAGAGCTGTGGAGAGGAGCTTGAGATAATACTCATCTCAAGATATTCAAGGTAATGCTTACTCTTATAAGCATCTCTACCTCATAGGACAGGAACAAACGCTATGGCAGAGCTTCATGCCCCAGGCCACAGAACTGCTGTGAACCCAATAATAGAGTTTCCTTTTACTCTTATATTAATGTAATTTTTTTTTTCCTATTGGAACTTTCTTCCTTGAGCAATGGGCCTTACTGACTGTGACTAGGAGCGACACTGCTGGGCCTTTCTGCCGGATCACAGTTGCTAAACACAGGAAGGATCCTAGGGAAAGCAGGAAGACGCTGGCCTCTAGCAGCAGGATAGGGGGTAGTGTCTAAAACTTCAAGCCTGGATCAGTAGATCAGGCCCAGGAGAGGAAGAAGGGGGGCAGGCATTTGCAGAGCAACGGGTAGGAAGTTAGATGTTGGATTCCCATTAGCCCCCAGTCGTGCACTTTATGTTGAATCAGTCTAATCCTCCAGCTGGAAGGAGTAGACTCTGTTCCTGTGCTTATAAAAAATGTTGCTGGAGAGACACAAAGTGTTTCTGTCCGGCAGGTGAGGTTACTGCCTCGTGGGCACCAGCACCTCTTCCCAGCCCAGGGGACAGCCTGCTCCCCACCTCAAAGGGCACCGACTATGGCTACACTTGCATTGTGTGGATTTCCATGCCCACTGACAGGAGGCCTGTCCAGGGATTGATCTTCATTTCTGGGTCCCTGTGCTGCAGATGTTCTAGGCCTTCCGCACACAGCCCAGTGACACTTCTCAAGACTGGGATGGCACCACCCCCTGGACAGTTATATTCCCAGGGGAGAAGACCCAAATGCTGTCTGTCCTTCCAAAAGGCAGCACCCAATTGCTGCTGTCGACGAGTGAGAGGAGGCTGACCCGAGTCCCAGTGCAGGTAGGATTGTTAACCCCTAGAAATGGAAAGAGTTTGCAGCCATGGGACAGTGGGGCTGGAGGGGGGACTCCAGGGCAAAAAACTCCCCTTTATCACCAGTTCTGCACTGATCTCCTCTGCACCACTTTTTCTTATCAGAAATAGGGGACTATAGTTTATAGTGGTGTAAACAGCCTCAGCAAAGGTCTTCCAGTCACAGAGCCAGGACTTGACCCTGTGCTGAAGGTGAGTCACCAAGGTGAATGGAAGGTGGGAGGCTTTTTATCTGTCCATATGTGGAAGGGGCTCTTTCAGTTATCTCAGTGTCTAATGGATGGAGTTACACTGAGTATGTGGTCAGAGAAAGATTAAAAGGAAGGCAAGGCGGAAGGTTAAAGAAACTGAACCTGCGTTACCCAAGCTCCCACCCTTCATGTCAGAGACCAGCCTTGGACTTAAAAGGATTAAAAGGGAACTCTATGGAAAGTCCTCAGCACAGACCGAGATACACTTGCTATGGACAATCCTTCAAAACCTGGAGCTTCAGCACCAGCTAGCCCAGGGGTGGGCAGTTTATGGCCTGTAGGCCAGATTCAGACCCGTGCTTTTGGATTTGGCCTGTGGAGCTGTAGCTTTGGTTGATTTTGGCAGGGGCAGCTCTGCCTGTGCTGTGCTGCCTTCCCAAACTCACACTGCAGTCATGCACCCAGGGGTATGAGGGAGGTAGCC
>NW_017728964.1:4843797-4844337 GCF_001723915.1 Gavialis gangeticus
TTGGCCTGCAGTTGCTGATTCAGACCCGTGCTTTTGGATTTGGCCTGTGGAGCTGTAGCTTTGGTTGATTTTGGCAGGGGCAGCTCTGCCTGTGCTGTGCTGCCTTCCCAAACTCACACTGCAGTCATGCACCCAGGGGTATGAGGGAGGTAGCCATGTCCCAGTACCTGCCCACCTCAAATCTGAGCTAGGTCATTTGGGCTTCTTGCCAGAAAATATTGCTGACCCCTGGCCTAGCTGGTATGGCAAACAGAGACAGCTACTTTGCTACACAAGCCTGAGTACAAGGTTTTGTGCATTGGCAGCATGACTGGCAGATGTCACTGACAGTCCATAATGTCTCACCTGTACGGCGTGCTTCTGCCATGTCCATCCAAGGGGGATGCACTGAACTGGAACCAGGGACAGTGCCCACACCTCTGACACTAAAACATTGTTCTTCCCCAACACAAACAACTTAAATGAAGATTTCTGGTCCTCTTGCACCAGGCACCAAATTCTGTTTTCACTTTCATAGATGTTAGGGTCGGAAGGGACCTT
>NW_017728964.1:4849337-4880840 GCF_001723915.1 Gavialis gangeticus
CTGAAAAACAATTTTTTGTTATCCTTAACTTGGGATGCCGTCCTCAGCTCCATGGTAGCTTTGGCCTTTCTAACTGCCTCCCTACAACTGCAAGCTGAGGAGGCATACTCCTCTTCAGTAATTTCTCCGTTTCCACTGCTTATGTGCCCCCCTTTTTACCCTTAGGCTGCTCTGGATTTCTCTGGTCAGCCAAGGAAGCCTCTTGGCCCCTTTCCCCCCGCACTGGGATCATTTCCCTCTGTGCCCGAAGGATCGCTTCCTTAAGGCTTCCTTAACCCTGCTGACTTGCACCATGGAAAAATTTGCCTGAGCAACTCTTCCCAACAGGACTATCAGGCCATTCTAAACAATTTGAACAGCATAGTGGCCCTGTGCTTTTAGAGGCATGGTTTATTCCTTTTGAGTCATAAAGGCACCATAATGGAGTTTATGTTATGTTGTGTGAACTGGATAAATGTGTTGGCAAATGGGGAGACTGAGTTACTGTTTCTCCCTCAGTACTATGCATGATATTATCATCTATGGCTTTAGGAGGGTTTTTTAACAGCTGTTTTGGGGTTGTAGCTATATTTGAAAGGAGATAACTAGTAAATGGGTTAGTGGGACTTTTTCCACTGGAGACTACAATTCTGCTCTGAAAAGCAGGAGCTTCTCCTAAAAATATGAGGAAGACTGTAGCATCCTCTTCTATGCTGCCATAGCTAAACATTATGATGTGGCAATGCCAAATATAGCTAGACTAGAGATTTTTTCTCCCATTTCAAAATAAATTACTATGGTATATTTTGCTCTGGATCAGTGATCCTCAATGAGGGCACCACAAGATCCTTTTAAGGGTGCCAAGGCACCTGGCCCCTGTGAAAAGTGTTTTCCTCCCACATTCAGTGCCCTGTGCCTGCCCCAGCATCCCACAAATAAGTGATGTCCATGGCTGCTCTTCAGGGAACCCCCTATGCCCTATGGCAGTCCCTGTGCTGGCCAACCCCATGCTCCAAGCAGTGCACGCTGCCATGGACTGGTGGGTGAACAGGCAGACGTGGGCTGCAGAGACACGCTTTTCAGCTCAGCTTGTCTTCCTCCCTCTATCCTTACCATGCTCCTAGGGCTGGCAGATGGAGCCACAAGTACAGGTGGCTCTGGTCACCAGTGTGCGAGACCCTGGAAGAGCAGCCTCAGCAGCAGGTGCTGTGCTTGTCCCCCCAGGTACAGACAAGGGTGAGGAGGGTGAAGACGGTAGAAACAGCAGGACATGGTAGCTAGGCCTTCACTTCGCACCAGCTAAATTGTAGCTTGGTGATTCTCAACCAGGATGCCACTAAATCCAGAAAAGTAATAGAGGTATGCCTTAAGGCTACAAAGGTTGAGAACCACTGGTCTAGATCCTCTTCAGATATCTGTACTTTTCCACAGGTTGGCCTATACGAAAGTCACAAATAAACCTGCCCTGAAATACGCATTTCAGGAAAGACTGTACTAGTGTTTACAAATGCCTTAGGTCACTGGAATTAACTGGCAAATCAGTTAATTCATGCTGAAAAAGGGGTAAAACTCATCTAGACATACCTCAGGGTACATATCTAAGGACACACATTTTCTCAATTCTGATGCCATCCAACTCAAAATGTGAACCACTGGAGAGGCCTGTAAAATGCTGGTGCTGTGCATGTCACTGAAAACCCAGTGCAGTGCTAGTGCTAGTGCTGCACAGTGTATACACACCTTGGCTGCTCAACCCAACAATCCCATATTGTGCAGCTGGCATAGAAGCTTCATTTATCACCTCTGACACAAGACTCTCAAAGTTGTAGCATATTTGTATGATGCTATTCATTTCTTTAGCAATGGACACTTCCAGAATACACACTAAAAGTGACCACAGTAAATAAAGTGCTTTCTAAAGACTCCTTGGAAATACATCATCAACATCAACAGCAAATCAACACAATTAAGAGCAGCAATATCATGACATCCCTTCTGAAAACAATATATGAAATGGAAGAGGGAGAAATTATTCATACAGGTAAGTTCTAAGCCATAGTGGGGAGGGAAGGGGAAGGTTAGGGGTTGGTCACTTCCATGGGTTGGAGGGGGATTATTTTTATTTGTTTCTATGTAAAAAGGGGACGGAAATAAAGGCCAGCAGGTCCAAAAAGCAAAAGAAACAAGTTTACTAATAATGTAATTATTGGTGAACTTGTGATACCATCACAGTGTCAAGAAGCCATGCAAATCTGGTTCAGCGAGTCCCATGCAAAGGCCAGAGAGATGGAGTTAGTGGTGAATCTGACTCAACAGACAGCAGCTGGAGGTCAGTCCGGGGGTTAGCTTTTAAAGTGCCAGAGAGGGGAGGTTTGTACGGGAACTCCAGCTTACCCTGAAAATCCCCCTCACACCTATCCAATATTGCATCACTCGCCTCAAACAGCTGCAAGGACACAATAATAGGATTGGGAGAAAGAAAAAAAAAACAGCAACAAGGAGTCAAGAACACAACAGAAACACTGTTCAGAGAATTGTGGCAGTCAAGTCATAAAAAGAACATAGTATACATTACAATACAAAGAGTCTTTCTCCAGAAACCTGCATGGAAAGAATTTGGTAGCTACTGTCCTTCGCTCTACACTCCTGGAGAGCTAGCGGATGCTTACACCGTTTTTACCTGGTGAGTCCTTTGAACACAACCCTATTACACTATGACTCTACTGGCTGGGGAACCAGTGGCATTCTACAAATGAAGCGGACATGAAAGAATAAAACCAAAATAATACCAGATATTTCATAAACTGGAAAGGATAGAAAAACCTGCTACACACCAATGGAAAGTCAGGATTTCCAGCTTTCAGTTGTACGTGGCATGAGTTTCAAGACCTTGTTGGTCACAAGGTGTACCTCAGACTGGCTAAAGGGATAAAATTTAAAAGATAAACCTTGATAAAAATCAACCCCCTAGGATTCCCAGGCCAGTTTGTCTTCCCCGTAGGTTATGCTCCTGTATCACATTTGCACTTGTCTGAAGATCTTAGGGGAAACCTCATGGCTTTTTGCAAACTTGGGTGACATTCTCCTAGGCAGGATACAACAAAGGCACTTGAGGCTTTAAAATCTATGCTACTGGCTCCCTTGTACCAGTGAAGAAAATATCCAAACTAGTTTTGTAGGCCAAATAGGACTGTACTTTTTAAAGCTAGCCAGCATCCCACCTGCTGCCATCCAAGGGCTGAGGACCAAGAGCCCAGGCTGTGCTGGGGGATCACCGGTGAAGCTCAAGTTTTGAGGTGGTCCTAGACACATCATGTCGTAGGTAAGAGCTGTATTTTAATGCACACTCATATTGCTAGTACAGGTTTTAGGCTCATTTTTTTTCCTGTCGACAATCATCCTTCTAAGGAGGCACATGGTAATGGAGGGACACAGAGAGATTGACTTGGGGAATAAAATCTTGAAGGTCTTGTAACCCAGCCCTGAAGCAGGGCCGCCTGGGGGAGGTTTCTACTGGCCTGCTGACACCAACTTTGGTTGCAACTTCTTTTCTACAGCCTACTGTATCATGCACTCTGGCATCCCCATGTCTTCCTCCCAGTCCATGATACTGAACTCTGATAACAGACTCACAAACCATCCACCTGGAAATTAACTCTAGTTCAGCGAATTTGCCTTATTCTTCCTCATCTCCTGCTTATCAATCTCATTACAATTCTACTGAGTTAATGGCTCAGTTACCTGTGGACATGCTTTCCCCGGGGGACATGCCATCAAGCATGGAGTGCTCCATAGACTGAGGACTAGAGCCGGAGAGGTTTGCTGTGGGAGGCTGTGGAGGTGGCAGCGTGGGCCTCTGCCTTGGCTTAGGGGTAGGTCGAGATTTGGTTAAAGTGCTCGTCAGGGAAGGAGGAGAAGACAGGGAAGGCGCAGCAGCTGGGGACAGTTGGCCTAAGGCCAGAGAGTAGCCTTGTGGGTAATTCAGTCCATAGGGTGAAGGGGTGCTCGGTGGGGTGGGAGACAGGCTGACGGGGGATGGCTGTCCCGTGGACTGGTCGGACATACCGCCTGACTGGCCGTAGGGAACCTTGGGTGGGATTGGTGCCAACTTCTTTGAAACTGTGGGAGACAGAGAGACAAAAGGTGGCAGTGAGCAAAGCTGAGTCTCAGAGGCTTCATTAGGCTTCTCAGCCCTTTTTATACTTGTCTTATGTTACAATGCCCGTCTCCAATCAGCTCAGCTACAGTTCTCCAACACTGATACTAATCTGTTAGCTGCACATACCTCCTTTCAATTATCACATGCCTGGGAAGCCAAGACTAAAATCCTTGTCCTAGAATCCAGAGCTGTGACTGCAGCATGCGTCAGCGCCCCTGAACTAGCTTTAATCTTGCTATCACTGGCACAAAAAGCCAGTGAAGGTACAGCAGCACAGATTTCAATGACGGCTGCACAAACCCATCTGTGGCCATATGTATGTACTCAGCACCAGCTGCCCACATCACCACAGTTTCACTGCTATCTTCACTGTGCTAATGAGGTTAAAGCCAGTTCAGATGTGCCTACAAGCACTGCAATCACACTTCCCCATTGCAGTGCTAGCATGCTCCAAGTCTTTTGCAAATTCCACTAGGTGCCTATCTGCACCTTTAGACACCTAAATACCTGTACAAAGCTGTCCCTTAGCCATTAGAAAAAATTCCATATGGGCTGATAGTCAGTTTCCAAAGATTTATAGGGATGGTTTGCATAAAAACACAATATTCAGATATGTCTTTGAGCCGTATCACAGCTATCCTAATATGTGTTCTCCAATTAAGTTGGGAATTTGATGAGAATCATCTTCCTGGTGCAAGGTCCAGTAATTCTCACTTTTGGGTAAACGGGAAATATTCCCAACTTCTCAGCATCTCCTTGCATGACCTGTTGAGCTCCAGGCAAGCTTCCAAATATGAACACAGGTCAGGTGAGACCAGAATGCCTGTGTTTTTCCACAGACCTTTGGGGTTATTGGACCAAAAAGATTGTTTGGTTTACTGGATATTTGAACTTTTTAGAAAAAGAAAACTGGTTTGGAATGAGAACAATAATTTTGACTGAACTGAAAATTTGGGGGGGAAATCTTCATTTTAGTTGATCTGAATGTTTCATTTTGATTTCAAGTTAAAACAAATTAAAGGAAATTTTGAAATGAGATCGAGGCCTACAAAAATGTAAATGTTCTTTTAAAAAAATGTTGAAACTTTTCTTTCCACATTTTTCAGAATTTTATTTTTCCCCCACAATTAAAAATTCTGAAAGATCAACTGATGTGTGTTAAATTGTACTATGGAAAATCCACTTTTTCCATGTGAAAAAAGTCTTATTAAATTTTTTTTACCTAGTGCTAATCAGTGAGGAGGTTCCTTGAAATTAAGCCTGAAATGAGAGATCCCTGTAGCAGGGAATTTAGCAAGACTATCAAAAGGAGATCCAGCGCCATTATAATATTATTGTTTTTCAATCTGGGCCAGATCTCCGCTGTCAGGTAGCAGTGTGGCCCTGTTGTCTTCAACACTGATCTACACCAGCTGAGGACCAGCTTGAAGCAGCTTGTGAATATTTCTCGTTTCACACAATCTATTACTTGCTTAGTACACTTTTAAAATCCTGTGAAGTGCAAAGGTGAAGGCAGTCAGGAATGCCTGGTGACTTGCAGCACTTAAATCATTGGGTGCCCAATTTGAGATGGTTTGAAAGGACCTAATATTTAGAAAATGGAGGGTTTGGGTTTTTTTAACTCACTCCAGTAAAAAACAGGCTCCTTGACTGGTGCCCAATTTGAGATGGTTTAAAAAGACTTGATATTTAGAAAATGGAGATTTTTTTTTAACCCATTCAGGTGAAAATCAGACTCCTTTAAGCTGCCTTGGGCAGGGCACCCAAGGGAGAAAGCCTTTTTAGTAGTCCCCACTGAGATTCTGCACCCAGAAAGCAGGGAGCACCTCTAGGCAGAGTACTAGATAACAGGAGGAACGTGCCCGCACGATGAGTGGGTCAATGGGCAAGCCCGCACAAAGCTTGCTCTGTTGTCAGACTCATCTCCTTCCCTTGATTGCATTAGTCTGCCCTCCAGAGGCAGCGAGTACCTTTTCGCAGCGTGTGTGGGCTCTGCTCCGTGGACAGCTGCTGAGTGGGACCAGCTGCTTGCTGGGTGCTCCCACAGGGCGCCATGCTACTGGAGCCTGGGCTGCCTTTCTGCTGCCCAGACACAGGCGAAAGCTCCTTGGTTTTTAAAGTACTAAATGGAAACAAACGGGAACAAGAGGGAAGACGCATGAGTTCCTTTTTTTTAACTTGAAGTCACCCCATGCACATTTCCCTCCCGCTTCCCATCCACCTGAGGAGACTCCAGCACCACTCTGCTTTTGCCTTTTGCTCTCTGGCCTGATCTCCTCCATGCAGGCCGTGCCAAGATCAGCCCTGTGCGCCCACAAAGCCAGCTCTCCACATTTGCATACAGCAATTTTCCAGACAAGCTGGTTCTGCAGAAACACTTGACATACTGGACTCAAGACGCGCTGACATCTTTTCAAGCAGGCTGAGCACGATGAGAGCATGAAGCAATATGGCAGCCCTCAGTCACGTGGGACAGAGCAAAGATGGAACAAAATACAAATCCTTCTGCCCCCAAAGCCAGACAGCTGCTCTTCAAAGAAGAAACTTTGTTTTGTAAAGAAGTGAACTTCTTGTGGGCTTTGGGATTTTAAGCTTTGTCACCAAGTCCATGTCTTAACCATTTGCTATTGAGCCAATGCTTGGCCTGGAAGGACGGACTGGCTACAGCTGTCCAGATGAACCAACAACTGAGGTTTTGCAAACAAGGCAGCACAGCAAGCAGCATTATAGCTTATCAAAGTCTTTAGCTCAGCATGGTGGCTAGCCCAGGTAATCCAGGTGAAAGTTTATAGCCTGTGCTGTAAAGGATGCAGAACCAGCCAGCTAAGGAGGGAAGAGTTCAATGTGGTTTGTCCTGCAGGTACACAGGTGGATCCTGGTGCATCTGACGGTGCGTAGGACCCACTTCAGGGATTTACCCTCAGGTGAATCCAAAGGAACACCACAGGTATCAATGGAGCTGTGCTGGATCAGCATCAGTGTAATTTCGTCTATGACATCCATTTTACTTTGTTCCCTCTTCATGGCTCTGCCTTTCAGAAGTGGGAAAAGGGCCAGCCCTGAGCATGTGCTCTGTTGGGAGAGGGGAGGAGAGGAACTAGGCAGGACACACATCAGGTGGGCTTCACTAGTCTTGGAGACTAGTTCATTACTGCCTGCCCAGTGTCTACTCGGCCAACCTGAGCTTCTCTGGAACTAATGGAGCCACCAAACCAAATAGTCCAGGCCACTGCTAGTGAGCAGGCTGGGGCTGGGACATGGGAGCTGAGGACTATTTGCACATATGCAACAGCTGCTTTCACCATGGTACACAGCGAGTGAGTCGCTCTTTAACCCTTTGCCGCGAGTGCTGCTCTTTCATTATCAAGGAAGCTTATTTACCTACTCAGCCCGGCTCCTCTGTCTCTGGCACAGGTGCAGCTGACCCAGGGGGGAGAGGCTGACATTAAGGGCTTGTGAGGAGTGCCAAGTGGATCAGGTTTGGTTAAGACAAGTGGGGTTTTGATGTACAGGGGGGAGATATTAATATCGGGAGCATGCGATTCAGTGAAGGAGCTCTGCTTGGGGAGGTGCAGGAAGCACGGTTTAGGGTTAGAGTTAATGTCAAGCTGCTGAAGGGAGGAAGAAGCAGAGGAGGAGGAAGAGGAAGGGGGAGGCAGAGTTTGGCTGTACCCTGGCCACCGGTATGGTGGCGAGAGGGCCTCGGGTCTAGCCTTGGGGTAGAAATGATGGAGGTGCCGATAGCAAGGAAAAGGGGAAGGCCTGTCATCCTCAGGGGAAGGGTAGTTGTAACAGGAATCCGACCAACTAGACGACACATCATCTGTGCTGCAAAATGTCCAAAAAAACAGAACAAAACAGAACAAAAAGAAAGAGCAAGTGTTTGTACTCAGAGGAACCAAACAGGCGAGTCATGACTGGTAGAGCAGCTAAGAGGAGTAATAAGAATTATAACTAAAATGAGAAACAACTGAGCCTGGAGCCTCTAGGATTACACCATGTGCGTGTGCATGTGAGAGAGAGCGAAATACTGTGGGACTAGAGCAGTGGGTCCCAGCCTCTGCAGAAAACTGCACCAGATTTTGCTTATAATGGCATTGTCACACTAGGGAAATCCAGAATTTCTGAATTTACTCTAGGGAAACAGAGGTCAGTGCCTGGCCCTAAACCTTCAATCAGTATCTGTCATAGTCCAAGTCTGGTTTGCATTTGAAAAAGCTACCCAAGTCCTACGAAAAGTCAGAGCGTACATGGCTGAATAGGAGGTAGGCAGAAGATAGTCATCTTGGCCCACATCAGAGACACATGGATAAATGAGGACAGGGTAGCTTGGGGCATCAGTCACAAAGTGGGAAGTAACACTAGTACTACACTGACTGTACAGGTCTGGGAGCCACTGATCTACAGAAAGGCAAGGCAGGAGTGGCATAGAGAGGGCCCAAGCCAGGGAATAAAGACAAAATAGTGAGGCACTGTGCACAGATGCAAGGCCAAGCAAGTGTCAAAGGGTCTGCAGGAGGGGTGCCCTGGACAGTGGCTACTAAAAGCCCTTTCCAAACTCCGGGATGTACATTCACCTGGATGAGGATGAACCTGCCCCAGAGGGGTTGGTGGCCTGGAACGGTTTCTAATGAAGTTGCATGTCTTAAGGGTTTGTTTCTCAGCGGTGCTCCTCCCCTCAAGCTAGTTCCAAGGTTTGTGTTGAGTTATTCTCACTTTAGCATGATGCCTGTATGTATATGTAAAATAAAAGGGAGGGTGGAGGAACGACAGCATGATTCACATGGAAAGACAACACAGGCTGAAGTTTCCCCACAGGCTGAGATGGACCTGGCCTGTATGTGTTGGTAAAGGTAGGAGTGGGAGGGCAAGGGACTTACGCAGTCCTAGGCATTGAAGCTAAAGCAGCAACTTCTGTGTAAAGTCATGCAAAAAGGATGTTGAGGTATGAAAAGGGCATCTAGCCAGGTTTGGGGAATAAGAAAACAAAATGTTTGTGTTATTACAGTTCAGAGTAGGATAAGGCAAAAAAACATACCAGCTGAGAGAGAGCTTGTTAACCAAGACAAGTGAACGCAGACCACAAAAGTCAGGGACATATGAATTGTTGGACATTCAAGGACAGAAGACAGGAAATGAAATGGGGCAGGTTTTAATCTCGGTTGCTATGCTGCAACAGAGGCCATTCTGGATTCCCATCAGTAGCACGAAGATCAGAGCTCTTCATAGAAAATTGTTCAGTAATTTAAAAACTACCTGACTGCCCTTTGGGAGGGCAGAAGGGGTGGAGCCGTCACCACCAGGGAAATAAAAATCAGATCAAAATACAGACCCCGAGCAGGTGAACATCTGCATTAGATTTTGGTGCTCTTTTCTGCCACCCAATCATGTTGATATATGCCTCCTTCTGAGTTCTCTATCTAACGCCCAGCCCTCACAACTGTTTCCAGCACACACAAGGAGTTGGCTGTACATTGGGAAGTCCCTTGACATGCAGCACATTAGAAGCTAAATTCCATACTTGCTTTTGGCCAGAAGCACACCGAGAGGCATAGACTGGAAGCATGAGTGAGTCACATCAGCCCCATTCTCTGTGCACACAGGTGATGACATCTGACAGGACAGCTTGTTTGCAGCCTGCCTGCCGTGAGGCTGTGTGTGAATCCATCAACGCAAAATAGAGGGACTTCTGGAAGAGGAAGATTTCTCCTTCTGTGGGAGGAAAGTCTAGTCCAATGAAGCATCTGTTAAGGAATGGGCTTGAGGAATGATGTTTCAGGGCCAAACACATTTTTTCAAAGGAGGCTTCTACACTGTCTGCAAATTTCCTCATGTATCAGTACACAGTGGAAAAAAATGAGGTGGCTGGAGACATGGGATTGGGGCAAATTACTACAAGCACAAATGTTGCTGGTGTAATTGTTGTTTAAGGTTGGCTCATATACTCTTGCAGACACCAAGAAGAATCACCATCCTTTTCCTGTCAGTCAGAGGATTGAAATGATACTCAGTACAAAACAATTTAGGGGGTGAGTCTGGCCAAGGGATGGCCATTTGTGGAAGGTCCAGTAGGAACAGCATATCCTCAGGACTCAGCAAGACAAAAGGCAGGAGCAGTGGAACAGCCAGCTAGGTGGACCCAATACTTAGCACTACCTGGAGCCACATGACAACTTTGACTTCAGTTTTTATGTTCTCTCTCTCATCTCTGGGCCAACATAGGTGAGATGCCTTCAGACACAGGCAAACTTGCCTTTGAGGGCAGGAACACCTTGAATTTCTAGACTGCAATGAATCAAGGCAAAGATGGTATATTGGGAATGTAAAATCCACACATCCTGGATCAGGAAGTATATGCCCTGTGCCCCCAGCCTCTGCTTTTGCAGAATTTTTATTTTCCATCCAGCTGGGAACTACTTTCTAGCCCCATTTACCCAGAGACTGCTCTGGCATTTCCCCATGTTCTTGGTCATAACTGGGTGGCTGAAAGCTTGGTTTATTTTGCGCCTGGATTCACATACAAAAAGCTGATGCATGAAATAAAAATAGCGCATGCAGGTGAGAAGGAGGTGTGTCTGCAGAGGCTCTTGATCCACATAAAGCAGCAGCAGTAACAGTCACTGCCACCCGGACTTACCTTGCCCGTTCGGCTCCTGGCTGGAAGCCAAAGCTAGTTGGAGTAGGGGGGGGAGTAGCTGAAATATCAAGAGATTGCTCAGGAATTGGTGACTGAGGAGCAGCAGGAAGATCGGAAGGCGGAGCAGGGGGCTGCATGGCAGGCGGGGTGGAGGACGCTTTTCGAACTATGGAGGTGCCTCTGCGGGCCACCCAAGATGTGTCCATCACCCTGACGCCCATGCTGGGGGGACACAGAGACATTCCCTTACCATTGCGGAAGTCAGGGTCAGAGGAAAACAAAGAAAAGATTTGCACAAACAGCAGCAAAAGGAAAAAAAAATCTACTGCACTATACTCTGTTTGGAAAAGTGTATTCAAAGTCTGACAGAGTTCCCTCCCGGGGACAATCAGTATAGTCAACTGGCTCCTTGTGGAATATGGACTTTACCAGGACATGGGGACTTGACCTGCGTAAGACCTTGCTGGAGGCTTGGCCTACCCTGTTTTGGGTCAGGTCCCTTTTTGGCCCTTCAGAAATTCTTCTTGCAAGAAGACCCCAGTGCTATTTCAACCTGTAGGACAGAAAGGACTACAGGGCCCAAATTGTCCTGGAAGACTTTGTAGACAGACTCCAAAGCATACCTTCATTGTCAGTTTTAGCTTTTACTTTTAGAGCTGCTAGGCTCCATTGGGAAGGACTACATTTAGGGACCGACTCCTGACTCAGGCACCCTCGTTACAGCCCTCCCACAGACAACACCAGTGTTGCTAGAGGAGAGATTGAAACCAAAACCAACCCTAGCTGATTTTAAACCTTGTTTGTTTACTGTGGAGTTATAAGGATGTGCATGACTATTTGCAAATGCAAGGTAGCTGCAAAAAGCTATTATTTTAAGGGTTGCAAAAGTTGCTTTGACTGATACAGATTTCCCCCAGGTGGCAGTCAGAAGTACGAAATCTTGGTTGGAGGTCTCGCCTCCGAACAGCCACAAACTTGAGTGAAAAACGCAACTTTGAAGCCAAAATGGATGAGTGTGCATTTTAGACAGTGACTCCTAGGAAGTTAGAGTAAATCCCCCCACTGAATTCCCCCAAAGTTTTTTTTTCTCTCAAAGTTATGAAGTGCAACAGTCATTTAAGTCAAATGAAGTATCAAGACCTAATTCTACATAGGCTCATCCCTTCCCTCGTTCCCCCTTTAAAACAACTTTAATGGAATACCACCGGGGGAGAAGCCAGCTCAGAATTTACCCTTTAATGTCACTAAATGTAAAAAAAAACCCCCAGCACTTTCTCTTGCACAGCAGGGAATGCCCTAACCTCATTGCCTACTGGAATGGTTCTGCCTTTGCTTTCAGAATGCAGGTGGCCTGAGACAGGCTTAAAATGGTCCAGTAGCTACTAGAGGATACTGTACCTTTGGATTTTCCTAAGGCTGCATGGACAGAAACATACAAATATTAGTGTATAAGAAACTACGTCTAAAAGCTTCCACTGGGCAAAGGCAACCATCATATGGAAGCCAGTTCAGTGAGCCAAAATAACATCACAGACATCTTTGAATAAGGGTTACAGAAGAATGGCATCATCAAGAAGACAAGCAGTTTGTTCAATTATAATAATAATGATTATAAAAACCTTACATGCCAAAGATTGTGCCAATAGAGAAGATTCTGCTGTGCACACAGGGATTTCCAAGAACTGTCATACCATACATGTGAGAGGAGGACAGGGTTTGCGGGTGTGTACGAGAAGAGGGCCACGCGTTATTATGTTAGAAAGTTCACGTTATATTCTGGTTTCTGGGGGATATTCTACAGTAGAAGAGCCTGGACAGCTGACATTTAACTCTACGGGTGATCCCAAAGCACGCGTGGGTACAGACAGTAATTCAGGCATGCAACAGCCCTATTGTTAAATATGTTGTATGGTAGTTCACATCCCATAGGGAAGTCCCTTGAACACCTTCCCTCATTTCTGTGCTCCTTGTGGATACAGGAAAATATTCCCAATCCAACTGAGTGCATGTTTCCTCTTTGCTCAGGTAGCACCCACTCCCCTGGGCTTGTGCCGCAGCCTTACATGTCTGCAACTTGTGTGAACCAAACCACAAGACTTTCTCTTGAGATTTGATTGTGGGGCTTTCAAAATGGGAGTAATTTCACAGAGATGAGACTGAAGCACTGACCTTCCTACCTGTCACAGAGCTAGCTGTTTCTCTCACTGTATATGTCAAAATGTTGAAGCTGGGGAAGAGGTCCACTGGTGGTGCAAACAAGGAGTGCAGAATTACCTCCACTGAGCTGTTTTTCTAGCTCTGTCACT
This sequence comes from Gavialis gangeticus, assembly GCF_001723915.1. NCBI lineage: Eukaryota > Metazoa > Chordata > Crocodylia > Gavialidae > Gavialis > Gavialis gangeticus. The sequence goes on from NW_017728964.1 coordinate 4,862,419, forward strand.
GACCTGCCATGTAAGTATGCAGCAAGTGACTTCAAATCTTTCTTTCCCATTTCCCCACAATACCGGGAGTGGGGTGAAGAGAAGTGCACTTCGTCTACCTCACCGGTGAATGTAAGGAGGCATTAATTGTCAGAAGCTGCTTAGATATTGTCAGGTGTGAAGTATCACCATTATGTACTCTTTACCCCATGGTAGCACCAAGAGGCCTTTCTTGTGTGGCATGCTCTACAAATCCATAACTGTAGGGCACAGGCACTGTTGATTACCTAAGGAATTAGACAGCAGTTAAACAGAACAGTCAGGGATCTACCCTCTGACATCCTTAAACCAATGACAATGAATGCCAGGGAGGGTACAAGAGGGGATGGATTATACTAGACATGTGTTGTACATACAGAATTATAGAAAATTGGGGTTGGAAAGGACCTCAGGAGGTCACATCTAATCCAACCCACTGCTCAAAGCAGGACCACCCCCAACTAGATCACTCCAGCCAGGGCTTTGTCAAGATGGGCCTTAAACATCTCCAAGGGTGAGGATTCCACCACCTCTCTAGAGAGCCCGCCCCAGTGCTTCCCCACCCTCCTAGTGAGAGTTTTACTAATATCCAAACTAAACTTCCCTTGCTGCAACTTGAGACCACTGCTCCTTGTTCTGTCATCTGCCACTGCTGAGAACAGCCTAGCACCACCCTCTTTGTAACCACCCTTCAGGTAGTTAAAGACTGATATCAAACCCCCGCTCAGCCTTCTCTTCTCCTGATTAAATAAGCCCAGTCCCCTCAGCCTCTCCTCATACATATGATGCCTCTACAGAATCTACTTGCCACTCTTAGACAGATTTCCGGACTAGACAGATAACTGGTCTGACCCAATATGGCACTTCTTATGTTCCTGAATAGAACCTGCTATTCATTATTTCTACATTTTGTTCCCATGGCTTATTCTGTCATGAATCCCATTAGGCCACATGTGTGACTTTAGAGTCACTGCATGCGCTGTAGTGGGGACTAGAAACCCTTGAGACCCAGGACCACAGATTTCTCCAGGGCTTGCAGAGTGCTATATATGCCTGTGGTCCCAGGGAAATCAGAGTTAAAAGGCAGCAATAGTCTATGTTGGCAACTGGTGTGTGACGGCTTCCTTCAAAGGTTGCACTGTGCTAGCTAAAGGAAACCATAGTTTTGATTAAGCTAGAAGCAAAAACTTGGTTTGCTTGTATCATACCCAAGTAATAATGATTCACCATAACAAGTAATGGAAGAGACCTTCCAGGCCTGTCCTGTCTTTCGCTTCACCACTTATCCAGTTTCTTACACTCAAGATGATTGCACACACACATAATGCCACAATCGACACTAAGCCCCCAGGGTTCAGCAGGAACGTACATTCTCTGCTCCCACAGAACTGCCTGCAAGGCAGTGCCTTCAGGATCAGCAGTCTGCACTGTTCATTTAACCAGCTCTCCTAAGACTCCTGCACAATCTTTCTGTCTTTGGTAGGGTTTGTGTGCCCAGTGATACTTACCTTCCAACTGCAAGTGGGGTAAGAGGAAGGGGAAATGGATCTCCCCCTCTTAAAAAGGCCAAAACATCAGCTGACATGGAAAGGCAGAGAGGTCAGGAGCAGGGGAGTGTGGGTGCGACAAGGCAGCAAGGCATCTGCGCTCACCCATGTGGATACGACCAGTTACAGACCAGTCAGCGACAGAGCAGTTCTCCCAGCCAACATCCCGCCAGGTGCAATAGGCCCCTGTCCCGAGCAGATCTCCCAGCCAATGTTCTGTTGGATGCAGCCTCTTCCAGCTCATAAAACCAAAAAGGACTTAAAATAAAAAGCCAAGCCTTAGCACTGAAGAGAAAAGACCCTACCCATCCTTTTTATAAAACTCCAGCATCATGTTGTCCGTGGCCACGCTGAGGGGGCGCCGGGCCTGGTCATGCTGTTTGCGGTCAGAGTGGTCCATGTCAGGTGAAGGCATGGAGCTGTAGTTGGCGTTGTGATTAACGTGCATGGGGCTGCCGTAGTTTCCAGTCACATTGAATTCGATGTCTGGTTGGGAAAGCAAGAGAGTCATGTGTTTTTTAGGAGCATTTCCTCAGCGCCAGTATGGTGCTGAGAGGATCTTGGCAAGGAGGCCTTATTACTACCATTTATTACTTGTATAGCAACAATGCCTAAGAGCTCCAGTTATGGACCAGGATCTCATTGTGCTGGATGCTGTACAGACAACTCAGCATCTACAAGCTTGCCAGAGCCCACGCTCTATTGACAGGGGTAGATTAGTGCAGAAGGAATACAGCAGAGGCCAGGAGAAGCAGAGAGCATCGTCTACAGCTCCACGAGGCTGCCTGCTCAGGACTCAGCTGAAGCAAACCCTGCCTTCCATGCTCCATCTCTGGTTCCAAGGCAAATAACTTGGCTTTCTTGGGCCTTGGACTGCTAGACCCCACAGCAGATGCTGTAGAGGAACATGCCCTCACAGATACTTATGTCCTGTGGCAAGAAGGGATAGCCCTTTCTTCAGCCAGCAGAGCTGCAGAGTCTGATTGCAGTGTTGGGGTGGCAGGTCTGGGGAATTAATCCTGGAGTAGGGCTACTACAATGCCAGTTCGTCATTGGCAGCCCTGTACAAGCACTGCCCAGGGTGAGGAAGGCTGCCTTTCTACCTACTAGAGCCTATGTCAGCAGTGGGTTTTCTGATGTCCATCTCTAGTCACAGGGAACTGGACTGAGACTGCCCCAACCTATTCCCATGTCTCTGATTTTTGAGTCAGTTTACAACATCTCTCCTGATCCTTCCCTAGAGGCCCCCAGTGATGAGAGATGCTCATGGCTAGCATGCTTGGCTGGGATGATTCTTGGTACTAGGAGGTCCAAAAGGGCAGTGCCGGTGGCTGGAGAAGCCTGGCCTACCTCCAGGGAAGAACCAGTCGGCGTGCTGGATGAGGGGCTCGATAATTCCAACAATCTGCAGAGAGACTGTCGTCATCATCTCTGTGATGTTCCTGCAACACAGGGGTAGAGGCAGTGGCTAAATACAGACAGGAAGACTGCAATGGCTGCTGTTCACAGAAGCAATGCTCCATAGCTTTGGCCAAAGCCAATGTAGGCCAGTTCTGATAAGCAGTCCCCCTACTATACCAACATAGCTCTGCTAATGCACTACAATCCTGATTTGCAGGTCCCCTTCCTGGTCCACTAGGACTTTCCACACTGCCTGGTATTTCAAACCTAAGCTGTCCCACAGCTAATAGTCAAGGGATCCGCATGCAGCTCTGCCAGTCCCCCTCAGTTTTGATCTGCAGTCTCTGCTATTCCAACCTGAGCCAAGAATGCTAGTTGTGAGGAATGTCAGATGTGGAAATGCTCCGAGGACACAAAAATGTAAGGGCATCTACCCATTGCTTCCTCTCTGCTCAGTATTTTCTCTTTGCATTTATGATTAATAGCACTGCTCTTCATCTGTAGATGCTTCTTAATTAATTAGTTTACTAACAAGCATGATGCTCAAGGTGCTTTCGAAGGTGTTGTGCTCCTGTAACAGCTCCTCAGCTGGGGTAAAAGAGCAGGGCCTTGCTGTGGTTTGCTGCCACTCCTGCTGGTACCAGAAAAGGATCTAGACCTTTATTCCCAATTCATTCCTGATGTTCTCAATTACATACCACTTTGGCTGCAGATACTAGACTATCGTGACATAATTCGGTGTGATAAATGCATCCACAGTGCAGCTACCTTACCCTTAGGACAACAACAGTGGTCCTGACATGCAAATAATCCTCTCTGCATTCTTCCAAACCCTCCTCTTTAGGCACGTGAGCATAACAAGTGAGCAACCCAGGGCCGGTCAAGTGATTGGCCTGCCCACTTGTCTCTGGGCTAACCGCCTGCCTACCTCACCTTTGATAATGCAATTAAAAGTTGATAACAAGGCAGGAGGCTGCCGATATACACGGTTCCTACCTCCCCTATAATGTGTCCTATGCCTCACAGATAGTATCCATGGCCTAACACCAGGCCTATAAGCCCGTGCCCTCACACTAGCACCCACGTGCCTCATGTTGGGACTCTCACACCCATGCCCTCACACTGGGGCTCGCAATCTCTGTACCCTCACACTGGGCTCTCATTCAATCATTCGGGGCTCCCAGCCCCTCCCTTTTCCTCAGACTCCCAGCCTGGCTCAGAACCCTCTTGGTCCCCTTATGCCCCCACACTGGAGCCTCATCCCCTGCCCAACACTGGGCCTCAATCACCTTATCCCCTTGCAGCATCCCCAGCTGGGTGGTGTTCTTCTCCCGGCTGCTGGCAGCAGACTGTTGGTTTCATTGCTCAGAGCCCTGTTCTTATAACAAGCAGCTGGGCCCTCTTCTCAATCAGGCAGTTGTGTCTGATGAGGAGTGCAGACAGCTGCAGACTGCTCTGTTGCTTGCCCACACCCTGTGAGTAACAGAGCACAACTTGTGCTCTGTTACAGCAAGTGGCCTGATTCCCAGAGATGCTGAGCATCCATCTTCCTGCCAACGTCTACCAGAATTAAGGGTGCCCAGCACTTTAGAAAAAGCAGGATGAAAGAAAACAAGAATAGCAGCAGCTACCATTAATTCTCTGCCAAGAACAGTCTCCAAGGTAACTCTTCTATTCTGCTTTCTCCTCTGTGTAGGTGATCCTCTCCATCTTAGCCAACTGACTGGGCATGTCTACATATGTCTCTTTTAAGTGGACTTAGCCTAAAAGAGCCATTAAAGGTGTGTGGACGCCCTTTATGAACCTTAAAAATGGTGACTTAAGGTTATATGAATCTAAATTTGTTATTTGCATAATGCAGGTATCAAATTTAGGCATGGACAGCTAAGTCACATTAGCACGTGTAGACTTGTCAATGTGCATTAACGTGGTGTGCATCAATGGATACACACCATGTTAATGGGCAACAGCGCATCTGCATGTGCAGTAATGGGACTTAGCTATTCGTGCCTAAATTTAATGCGTATGAATGTGCATTAGCGTGTCCAAGTATAGACGCACATGTAAATTGACTTACTGTGCATTAAATTTAGGCACATGTAAATACATATGTAGGCACGCCCACTGTGGACTGAGCTAAGAATTTACAGAGCTAAAGGCCTGAGATGCCACAGCTTGATTGAAAGCAGTGACTCTCAAGCAGGGTGCTGTGAGATCCTTGTAAGGGTGCCATGGGGTACTCTGCAATATTATCATTGTTGTGTGTGAAAACACCTACACAGCATCAATGAGAAAAACCCAGAGATTTCAAACAGGAATTCACAGCATAAAAATGACTTCTGTCCTGTGTTGGTTTTTGAGTTTTTTTGAATAGAACCGCTTCAGTATTTTTCTGCAGTCAAAAAATGAGTAAAAGATATGAGCTGACATTTTCTGAAGGGTGCCCAAGTCTAACAAGGGATGCCTTAAGCCTAAAAAGGTTGAGAACCACTGATCTTCAAGAAACACGACTTGAGCTATAACAAACTCCCATCCACTGTTGTTTGGGCAGAGAGGGAGACCTGCACCACACACTCACCACTTACCCTTCTGCTTGAGGCCAGAGGAGATTGGGACCCAGCACTATTGCCACGTTGCTCGGTGTCATTTTGTTAGCGTCCTGGTACTCTGTTAGCTTTGCTAAAAATTTGATCAGGTATCTGGAAGAGACGATCAAGAGACAGGGGTAAGACTGGACAGGCACCTTAGCCTATGCTTGTAGGGCATAATCTCTGTAACTGCACCAGCCACTGAATGCTTCTTTCAGAAAAGAACAAAGTAAAACCACACACTACATGCCAGGTCCTCTCAGGGCTATAGTACCTTGGCCTCTATCACATCAGGTAGTTTACAGGTCAGGACTTGCAGTGAATGCCAGAAACTACCATGAACTCAACATATATTTCACTTGGACACTTACAAACCAATTCTAAGGGACCTTTTCAATCCTTCTGTGACTTGTCAAAAGCCACCCTACCCTCAAAGCCACCAAGGCTGCAATACAAGTGGAGATACAACCCAGATGTTCCACTCTCAGTCTTCCTCTCTAACCACCAGCCAAAGTTGCTTTCTGTAAGGTTGTAAGACATGCCTTTGCTTTAGGCTTCATGGACTACTCACAACATAGATTTATTTCCATTGCTAAGAACCTAAAGGTATAAGTATACAGACGGGTGAAAAATTATAACATTAAAAGGGGTTGTGGGTAGGTGGGGGAGAAAATTACCAAGCATCAAGCTAATCCACTAAAACTTTCTGTGTCTACTCCTACCCCATGGTAAACAGAAGCTTAGTCTGTTATTCAGCAATTGTTTCAGTGAGGGGTAAACTGTCTCGGTTTAGCTCCTATTTACTGTGTGATACAGCAGACATCAGGAATGGTTATACCAGATCAGTTGACATAAGATCATGCGTTGTAAATTCCTTCCCTTTTAGTTCGGTATAATCTCTCTGCTCTCCAGGATTCAGATCTAGTCCAGGATCTAAAGTGCTCTAGTACAAACCACACTCAATTGGAAATCCTACCCTACTGGGCAGTAACTGCTAAATCATGGAAGTCAATAAACCGACTCTCTGCAGACAGCAACCCTTTGGACCTGCCCTTCTCCCAACAGCCTGGGTGGCTGGTGGCTTGCAATATGCACCAAAAGTCAATAGATTTGGGCCCTCCTGGATCAACATTGTAGGAAATAGATTCCTGCATCTCTGTATGACACTGGATTCATGGAGAGGGAACTGCTCAATAACAAAGCATGGAATTCAGGATACAAGGCTGTCACCATTAGTCACTGTAGTTGGTAATAACAATAAGGCTGGGATTTTCAGTGAGGCTTAAAGAAATGAGGCAGCCAAATCTTCTTGAAGTTCAACTGGAGATGAACTAGTGCTCCTTTAAAAACCCCAGGTTCAGTATTTTATGGATTGAATGGACTTCTGTTTCTTTGGTGCAGGTGTCCCCAGTCCTGCTGCTCTAAAATTACATGGAGCAATACTAAAATCCCCCACATGGTATTAGCTCCATGGGCACTAAGCCAAGACCATGCAATGAAAAGGGGTATCTCAGAAAGTGCTCGGCAGCTCCAGTTCCATGGCCAGCATCAGGGAGTTGGCTGGACCTAGAAAGAGCTTTCGACCTCTGTAGTCTATCTGATCTCTCACACTCTCTTCTCCCTAGGGCAGAGACGGAAAAGTTGAGGTGGGAGGTAGGCAGGTCCTTACCCAACAATCTGTTTGCAGCCCTCCCATAGAAATGCACTTGGTGCTCTTTTACTATGGCTGAACTCAATGCACATGCAGCCTTCATGTTGTGCACAGAAGCTCCTGGGATCCACCCCACACTAAGAAGGGTTTTGAATGGACTGAGCTGAGAAATTAATTTAAACGAGCACAAAGTAGGGCTTAGCCAGAGACTCGGAGCCACATGCCAGAACAGAACCTCTGGAGACCAGCAAGACTCCCTGAATCAGTACTTGTTACGGGAGGTACCAAAAACCTTCCAACTTCAGTGGAGGCTCAGCAGCTTGTGGGATTGGGCCATGTATCACTAGCCATGCAGAAATCCAATTAGTATTAATGGGACTTCGACAGGGATTTGAGGACAAAAATACCCTCAAGTTCCTACTTACTTGTGGTCTACACAAGAGGACTCCACCACTTCAACTCAAACTGGTTTCTAACTCAATGTAGTTATAACTGCACAAAGACTGGTATGAATGTATGATGACCCTCATCTTGGCCAACATACCAGAAACTGGAATAAGGATGGTCGTCACCAGAAACAGCACTGCTAGTTTTAACTAGAGATCCACTGGGGGCTGCCCCCACACCCTCACCTGGCACAAAGGGAGGCATAGTTCACAGTAATGCTCTTCATTCAATTAAATTCAATTAAGCAAAATCACAATAAATATGGTTTACACTGAAATGTGATGTGCACACTTTTCAGCAGGGGCTCCAGGGGTTCAACAACATGCTTTAAAGTCATACTTCATGCCAAACTTGGCAACTGTGCATGGAGACATGGTCTAAGTGTCCCTGTTGCACATGCATGCACACACAAATGCATGTGCCCACCCATGCACTGACCTGATGTTGTTGTAGTTGGTCTTGGGCATTTTTTCACAGGCATTCCATAGGGCCTGCAGCCTCTTATCTTGGTCCTGGATGCTAGGAAGGGAAGAAGAGCATAGGATTAATTTGTCAGCTCATCACATGGCTGGACCATTAGTTTTGCTGAGTCCTTGACTATTCTCAAGAAATGGGACCTCAAATCTGAATACCCTGACAAATGGAACACCTTTGAAATTTGTACCTGAACGAACCCAGGAAGTCATATTGGGAACTCACTTGGAGGCTTGAATCCATTCTTCATAAAGTTCAAAGGTCATGAGAGGCTCTGGCAGCTCTCGGAGATAGGACTTCAGTGCTCCTAAAAAACAAAAGGTAACACTGGCCATTTAGGACCAAAATACGGCTTTCTGGGCAGAAACCGCAGGGGACTTGTGCTGCACCTGGGGTTGGATTCTAGCCCCTGCAGCAAAGCACAGAGGTCAGGGTCTAGGCTCTGTTTGCCTTAATGGCAGCTTCAGAGCAGCCTCACTATTGTTATTTCGACAATAACCCAAACTGCCCTAATTAGAATGCTAATAATTGTGACAAAAATCCAGGTTTTTATCATTCCTGCTGTCACAGTTACTTTCTCTTTTTCCTCTTTTGGGGCAGTGAGATTAGAATGAATCATTTTGACTCCTTTTTTCAACTACCTTACTCATAAATTTCTCAAAATGTGAATCCCAAATAGTCCATTAGTCCAACACCCATCTTAAAATATAATAATCTATGATCACAGCCATGCATACTTTCCACCTACATCTATCTGGTTTTTTTGTCACTTCTGTAACACCCCAACCTGCTCCCACAATAATTCATATCAGTAATATTCACAGAACAGCACTCAGTGTAACAGCAGTGTACCAACTGCTTACAGCCTGCTTCAGCTGCAGTTCCAAGACAACTTTGCCATTGGCTTTAATAGCAGCAAGATCAGACTCATTTCACTAGGGATCAATCCTGCAAAGCACTGAGCACCCTCTGCTGCCACTGACATTGCTACCAACTGAGGGTGTCCTCAGCATGTCCCAGGTAAAAGCTTGAAAGGGCAGGGAAACCATCTCTAATCCAGAAAGGAACAGCAGCTTAACATTACAGAGCATTCAACTGTCGCAGTACTCCTGGCATGTCACTATATAGCTCTTCAAAAGTTGCATGTGAGTTTTGGATGCCTATTTCCCATTAGAATTGACAGAAATTTAAAATCTAAATATTTTAACTGGTTGAAAAACTCAGACTCAAAATCCACAAGGGATACGGATACAAAGTGTTTTTTCTAAGCAAAACTGACGTTTGAAGAGCCCAGTAAGGTGAAGACTTTATTTGTCCAGCATTTTGCTTAGTCACAGAATCTGTAAGAACCAGTTTTGAAACTTGATGGTGTATGTGTGCACACGTGCAAGCATATAGCTGTATCTAGCCATTTATCCAATGCTCATCGCCCAATTTGCAGAATGCCTCATGGCTATCATAACAGTATTTACATTTCTTCAGCATCACCCATAACTTTTCTGAACAAAATAGATTTTGCATCTATCTGAGTACATTTAGAGTCTTTAAAATGCACCAGACAAATCCACTGGCTAACAACAGGGAAATTAATAAACATTATGAAACTACTGGAATCAAAATGACATTTTCTTTCTCTTTTGCAGCAAACAGAATTGTAGGCAAGCAAGGAAAACAAAGACAACATAACAGTTTGAGGAAACTGAAGATTGAGAAGTACTGCCTTTATTTGGCAAATCTGAAGCCAACTGGTACATGAGGGTGAAGCTCACGAACCGTTAAGTCGCGGCCCCTGGGGTCCTGTTCGGCTGCCACTGCCCCCAGTTTCTAGACTCCCCCTTCCCTCTCCAGCTGCTACTTCCTGCCTCCCCCCCACAGGGGGGCAAGGCAACAAAGTGAGCAGCTAAGGGAGCTGAGGATAAGTATGAGGCCATGCAAGGGAGACAGTGTCTGTGTGCTGCAACAGTGGTGGTGGGGTGCCCTCCAGGACATGTGCTGCACCTGGGTGGGGAGGGTCTGAATTGTGCTTGCCTGCCCATGTGCTATAGCAGGGGGTGGGGTGCCTAGTACAGCCGTGGCAGGAAAGGGTGCCCTCATGGCTGTACGGTGCAGTGGTGGGTGGGAGAAAATGCCTATGCAGCCCAATAACCTGTGGCTTGACTGGTAGCGTAACCCCTGCTGTTGTGCCCCCGGGGCTTAGAAGTTGTTCAGCCCTTGTATAACGTGTACATGAAATCAGTGTTTAAACAGAGGTCACATTTATTTCTGTACTAACTGCCAAATCCATTAGTGTTCCTATCCCACTTTAGGCCTAATATATCATTACGTAGCTTCTTCAGTGCTTGTTTGTCAGACACCCTATTGTTATATGTTGAGAGGCAATGGGCCAATTTTTCCATCACGCTGCAGGAAACCAGGATTAATTCCAGAATAGAGTTTTTCTAGATTTATATTACTGTGAGAACAGCATTGTTTTCAATTAAAGAACTAGATAATCATTTTACACAATGTACAGCTAGAGTTAAATTAGATATACATATATAATGAAGACTACCCAACTGTTCTATTTTTTCTCAATGCTAGAAATAAATGAGGAAAAGAGTTCAGATTCTCTCTCTCTTTTTTTGTCTTTAAATAGCTTTAATCAAGTGACTTGATCATTTGAAAAGCTATATAATGAAATGCCAAAAAAGGTCATTTTTGACTTTTTCCTATCAGGCAGAGCTATTAACCCTCATATGAGGTCCCTGCTGAAGGGTGCTTCCTTTTTCCTTGCTGTTTAGAAAATACAGCAGTGGATCTCAAGTTCACAGCTGCACAAGACAGTACTAAAAGTTGGGCGTGTTCTGGGAGGGAAATCATAGAAAAATGTCACAATTTCCAATTTTTTCCCCTGTTCTAGAATAGAGCTATAACAAAACAGTTTCAAAATTTCCTAAGAAACATAAATAAAAATAAATGTTGTAGGTCAATAAAAATATTTTTATCTTGGTAGACTGAAATGAGCCACTCTGGTTTCAGTTCTTTTATTTTATATTTATATACACCATCAAACACATTCAAATGAAACTGAAACAAAAATTAACACTGACACACAGAACCAGAATATTTCCATTTTTTTTTAAAGAACACTTTGGTCAAAAGCTGTATGTTGCTGAAAAATGTCCTTTGGATGAATCAGTATTTGCCAGTGTCCAGTGTACTGCTGGGAAATTCCCAACCAGCTCTCAACAAGAGGATTTCCCTGCTGCAGGGGCTTAGTTCATTAACAGTCCCTTGGATGGGAAGGGATCATATACAGAAATGCAAACTGCCATTACTGAAGGCTGGAGTGTCAGAGGGGAGATGCCCTTTACCTGCAATGGCATGCGGGTCAGCTGAATACTCTTGCACATCCACTACACAGCAGTCTAGAGCGGCTTTGAGTTTCTTTAACTTGGAGGCGGAGGGAGCCACCCTGAAGAGACCCTTAGGACAAGAGAAACAAGAGAGTTGTCAGGCCATGGAGAAACTCCTAACACCAAGGCAACAGCAAGACAAACATGGAGCCCCAATGGCCCAGACTGCAGCTTGACCTTAGTGTGAGCTGAAAATCCATCCTTGTGATTATAGTCTGAGTACTGCACACAGGATGAGGTTTATTAGAAAACTGTTGCCTGAGGAAATGTGGAAATTATTTCTTTTGAACTCATCTAACCTGGTCTCAGAACTTAAGTGCAGTTATAGATTTAGATACACAAACTGTTGCACATCAGCACCAATGGAGGGATGCCTTTTTAAGTCAGCTAGGGTCAAACCTTGGTTCCTACTGTTTACAATGTAGGGCGGGGTGGGCAATTATTTGGGCCTGCAGGCCACATAGGCAGTTCTGGGGAGCTGCTGCAGGCCGGTCAGTACCCCCCTCTACCCCTCCCTAGCAACAGCTTGGAGCCCATGCACCCTGTGGCTCCTCCCTGCCACTGCCAACAGCCCTGGCCCCGGCCCAACCCTGGCCTGTCCCATGCCCGCTCCAGATTCACCCCAGCTGAAGCACACCAGCCAGAAACCACGCACACAACCCAGACCCCGGCCTGTGCCTGGGCTGCCCTGCAGCTCCTCTCTGCCACCAGCGCCTCTGAGCCACCCAGCAGGGCAGTGGTGGTAGTGAAGAGGAGCCGCAGGGCAGTGCGGGCATGGGCTCTGGGTGGCTGCAGCAAGAGAGGCTTAGCAGTGATGCGGGGGAGGAGCCGCTCTGCTGCTGTGCCAAGCAGCAGCTTTTGCCCAGACGTTGCTGCTGCCACTGCTCGAGCAGGCGCAGGGCAGGCCCGGGTCAGCGCTGTGCACACAGGTTCCAGCTGGTTCGGAGCTGGTCCGCACCAGTGGGCCGAGTCTTGAGTGGCTGTGGGGCAGGCCAGGGTTGGAACTCTGCGTGTGGGTCCCTGCCAGTACCATGGGGCCGGTGCCAGCAGTGGTGACAGCTAGAAGGAGCTGCCACTGTCTAGGCTGCCTAGAAAGGCAGTCCAGCTGTGGAGCTGCCCCAGCCCCGCTGCATGCCCAGGGGGTGATAGGACATGCCACAGATTGGACAGCGCCAGGGCCAGGCAGAACTGAGGGACCTGCTGTGGGCAGGACAAAGTCCCTCCATGGGCCAGATCTGGCCCACGGGCCATATTTGCCCACCCCGATGTAGGGCAAAATTAGGCCAGGGCAGAGAGGAGGTCACTTGTTCTCTAGAAGTCTGTGCGTCCGGGGTATCTTCAGTCATGCTCGATTCATCTGCTGATATAAACCAAATTCTGTTCTTCCTAGCTTTGACAAGCAATGACCAGAATTAGACGTTTTTGCATTCTTCAATGTGCGTGCCTCAGAAAATGAGGGGACAGATTTAGGAATTATTAGGGCACAGCAGGATCATGGGAACATAGATCTAATTAGGTGAACAGTTAATCTCTGCTTTGTGAGTAGTCTAGGCTAGCTAAGAGGTTGAACCGAGGTTGAAGCATGAATGGCCCAGTTCATGATCCAAAATAAACCAATCAGTAGGTCTTACTAAAGCTACTGTTTTTTCCCCTCATTATTATTTGAACTGTAATTGCACTGAGAAACTTCAGTCATAGACTGATTGTGCTAAATGCTGTACAAACACAGAACCACAAGATGGTCCCAAAGAGCTTTCAGTCTGAGACGAGGGAAAACAGATGGACACGGCGGAAGCACAAGAAAACAAGGTCAACAAGCTAGGAACCAGCACTAATTGTTACCTAGGTTTTAATGGAGAGCACAGCAAAGAAGGGATTTGAAGGACCGTGAGGTGGCTTTGCAAAGGTCTGCAGGGACCTCCTTGCAAGGAGGGGGGCAATGTAGGGGAAAGCACAAAGGTTTGCTATTGGCAGGATCAGCTACAAAGATGAATTATCTAAATCAGCATAGAGGAGGAAGCAGCCCAAAGCTGTGACCCAAAATCAAACCAAACTGATCTGGAGATTCCAAGATGTCTCTCAATATTTTTTAAAGTCAGGTTTTCAATTTCTCAGCTGCTTTTCTTAATTCTGGCAGAGTCTGGAAAAGCAAAACTTCTGCTTCTTTTAACCTTTTCTCCAGTCGACCCAGCTCCCCCGCCCCCTCCCCCAAGAAAACAAATCAGAAGACAATTAGGAGCTGGTGGTCTGAGAAGATTTTCAGCCCAAATCTACAGATGAAAGAAGTGTAAATAATTCTGAGAGTCTACACTTGTTTCACCAAACCTATGAAGGTTGGTTTCTCCATCATCCGTTCAGTCCCTGCTTCTGGCTAATGATGAGGGACAGGAAACCTTCTAATATGTCTGTCTCTGAGAAAGGAATGTCGTAAAAAGGACACTGTGTGCGCAAATGAATCCAGTAGATTATGCTCCAATTCCTTGGGTCTTGAAATCATCTTTCCTGCTTTCCCACTCTTATTTCAAGGCAAACAAAAGGAAAAGGCACATTTGCCCATGTGGTTCTGAACAGCAATATACTTTCTATAGACAAGGAATTATCTGGGCCTCCAAAATGCTGATAAATAACTGAGACCAACTGTCCTAGGAAAAATATGGCACTGTTAGGAAAATCAGCTGACCAAAGGAAGATCAACAGACTCTAAATGCTGAAACCATAAGGGAGAGGTGGGAAGTGTCATCTAATCAGCCACTTGTGTTACAGGAACAGCCCTGTGGAACAGCTGAATGCTCACTTGCCCTATGAAAGGTGCTGCTCAGGACTGCAAGATGCTGAGCAAATAAAAGCTAAAATCTTATGCCCCTGGCACATGTTCATTTAATGGCACCAGAGGATCTGATCTGCAATCCCAACACATCCCAGTCACGCACTACATGGTCATGGCAGGAGTTGTGATTTTGGGATCAGATCCCAATCACACCATTAACTGCTTGCCAGTGTAGGGGAAGCAGGGGGCCAACAAGGATCCCAGGCTTCCCTGCACCAGCAAGCTGAAACCTGGGGCCTGCAGCTGGTGTGAACCAATGTGGTCCCAAGGCTGGGACCAACAATTAGCTGTCAATCCCAGTCCAAGGACTGCACAGGAGCCTGTTTAAGATGTCAGTGCAGTCCCGGAGCTGGGGCTAACAATTAGCTGGCAACTGCATGACAATTGCAAGGACCTCACCACATCTCAAACTGGCTCTGGTGAGGTTCTGGGGCTGGGATGATCAGCGATGGTTGATCTCAGCCCTGGGACCTCACTGGAGCCAATCTGAGATGCTGGTGTGGTCACAGTCCCAGACCCAGTGCACTGGGATGTCAGAAAACCTAATTTGCTGCCCAACTGCACATGCAACTTTTTAAGGTCCCAACACACTGGGATCAGGGAGAGGTTCCCTGTTCTTGGGATCCCCATGTGCCAGGGATGTCAAAACACCAGGTGTGCAGCTGGGCTGCACATGCTTTTTAAAGACCCTGGTACACTGGGACCCTGAGATCAGCAAAGTGCTCACCTATCCCAGGGTCCTCATGGTGGGGATGTGTCAAGCCCCTCGCTCCACAGCTCTCTGGGAGCACCAGGGCAAGGCAGTCAGCCTGCTAGGTTTCAGCGAGCCCTGTGATTCATCATGATCAGACGCCAGAATGTACCTTGTTTCTCAGCCCCAACCAGAGCTGTGGAGCAAGGGCAGCAAATGCCGTGCTGGATTGCAGGAATCCAGCACCTCAGCCCAGCTAATGAGCTCCCCTCAACTTGGCACCTTGAAAACTGCAGAGTGCAGGGCTGCACCACACAACTGTCATCCTGCAAACATGGAGAAGCTGTCAACCAAGCCCTGCTATGCACCCTGCATCAGGGCACGTGGCAAGGCTACCTTGCCACACATTCAATTTAAGACATACTAGAAATGAACCACAAAAATTTTACACGTATTTTGTGGAATATTTTTGTGGTTGATTTCCTATTTTGTTGCATCACTAATTGCCTGAATGTGTGGCAGGGTTACTATTTATGGCGTGATTAACAAATTAGGTATGTCTTATTGCAATGTCTGCCAGGGGCTTAAACACAGTGGAATTAATTTGTTCCTGCTGTAGATCAAATGCTCATATGATCATCTCCTGCTGGAGATGAACTTGTGCAAGAGAATAACTTTGAATTAAGCCGCTTAACCACGTGTACTCTCTGAGGCATTTACATCACAATGCATTGGGCCTGCTTAGTTCATGAGAGTTGCATATCTAAGTTTGGCCTGGTTTTGGCTGTTCTGAAAATGCAGAATTTACTTTCCTATCTTCCTTGCTCTCTACCCAAGTGGGAAAAAGCAAGAGATCTGAGACTTGAGACCTGCCTTTGCTCTCTCTTATACCAGTATCTCCCCACTGATTTTAGTGGAAATGTTCCTGATTTACACATACACATGCACGCTGTCTTAGATGAGGTGGTTCTAATTTTTTGGTGGCCACGTATTTCTTAAGTTTGTAAAATTGTTGTATATTCCTATGACTCTGTGTAAAGGATAATAAAAAGTAGCACTGCAGGTCATTACAACCACACAGCAACTTCTCCAACAACCTAAAATATATAAAAAGGGTGAAGAGCTTTTCTCCCTTGCCACAAAAGACAGGACATGAAGCAATGGCTTTACACTACAACAAAGCAGATTTAAATTAAAACTTAGGAAAAATGTTGGAATGGTAAGACAATGGAACAAGCAGGGGAATCTCTTTCATTAGAGGTTTCTAAAGAGAGCCAGGATAAGCATTTGCATGGGATGTTTTAGGAATAACGTGTCCTGCATTTGTACATGGGACTGGACTAGGTGACTATTCTATACTATAGAGCTATTTTCATATTTTCTTTTTCTTCTTTTCCTCTGTATATACTTCCCTTTTTCCTTCTTCTGCTTCTAGAACTTTGCCACATTACTCGCAAGGTTACATGTGCCACAGGTTACAAAATACTATGATCACAACCCGATCTCCAAAGACGTTTATTTAATGATTCAGAAGGCTGCAATCTTTAATCTTATAGTTAAACTAAAGGCTGCAAATAGGAACAGAGGGAGAAGAGCAGGGGCTTGATTCAAAATCTTGGAAACCTAACCCGTGACTTTTGAATGTTTTAGTTGGCCTGAAATTCTGGAAACACTAGGAAGAATGAGTAGAGAAATAAAGGGGGGTACTTTTCATAGATCTTAATGCCAAAAGGGATGATTATTATTCTTGTACCATAATGACTGCTCTGACTTAACCTATGTTCAGGCATGTATTAGTGTTTGTCTTGGGAGAGTTGGAGGGAAAAAAAAAGGATTAAAGTATTTGTTTTGGAATAAAATAGTCCAGCTGGGAGGGGAGGCGGGTCCCCGTACTCACCTCCTCCTGCATGCCACACTCAAGCAGCATGGTCACACATGCCTCAATGGGGAAGGCGATTTCCCTCCCACTGACTGCCAGATGCTCCTCCAAGGGCTTCCCAAAGGAGGGCTTCTCAATCCAAGCTTCTGTTATATGGATTCAAAGCAGAGAGAGGGAGAGTTAGAGGAATTAATGGCTGATTAGGGAGAGCTTGCTCACTGGCTGGTGTAGCTATACTGGTTCCCTTCCCTGACCCCACAGTCTACAGCAGTCAAGTATCCACAGATACTGAGCTATCTTGGCATAGGGAGGTTTCTGATGTGAGCATCCCTATCCCCATGCAGACCAGGTCCCATCTGTATGAGTAGGATGGGGGACTACGCATGTCTTGGATGCCTTCATATCTATATGTGATTCTGGAGCACGATACCCCCCCAACTCCTTGAGGGGCCCTCATGTTGAAGCTCAGCCTTCTCCCAGCATTGCCCCATGGCCACCTGGAGGCAGGTTAGTGAGGCAACCCCTATCCATCCCCTGCTCTTGGCAGTTGACCATTCTGCCTCTGCACAACATTGAGTCCCTGCCAAAGGTGAGGGTCCAAACTCAGAGCTTCATAAAGCATCTATTTATAACATTGCTGTTACTTCTCCTCAGAGTATATAGCCTAATGATTCCCAACGTTTGTAATTCATGGCACCCCTTGTTAGACTCGAGGCATTGTTTGGAAAATGCCCCCTAGTCTTTTTCACTCATTTATTGAGTGTGAAAAAATAACAGAGCAATTACACTGTTGCAAAGAGCACGGAAAGAGGTAAGAACGTTTCTGATGGTATGAATTCTATTTGAAATCTTTGGGTTTCTCTTGTGCATCATGTTTCGGTGTTTGCATACCTAACAGTTATACAGCACCCTCAAAAGTTCCTTATGGCACCCTGGTTGGGAATCACTAGTACGGTCACTGAGACAAGGGTGTTTGAATACTTGTTTGTGAACTTAGTGGACAGAAACTGCTGGGCCAGGAGGATCCATACCCTTAGTAGCACTGGTAAGCCTTGTCCCAGGTTCCCTGCATACCTCTGTTAAAGCTAATCCTGTCTTGAGCTTCTCCTTCTAACATGGCCTGCCATTTTGTCTACTAGATTCATGATGCACTTTGGATGGCACCCACCTCTGACTCAATTCACTAATGATCTGAGATACTACTTTTTCTCATGCCTCTGTAGACAAAAGGCTTATATTGGAATAAACCCTCCCAGCATTCCCAGGGATGGAAATCTCCCAAGGCTGCCACAAGGCATTGCAAGGAATTTACAAGAACACAAGAATGAAACTAAAGTTAAAGTAAAACAATTAAAAAGATCAAAATCAAAACACAACATTCCCGAAACATCTGAACAAAACCATTCCCTGGATTTGAAAAGATTTTTGGTTTGCAAACATTTTCAGGATTTTGACATTTTTGGCCCAGTTTAAGGGAGGGTTTCTTTTTTTTTTTTTTTTTTTT
>NW_017728964.1:4881008-4882053 GCF_001723915.1 Gavialis gangeticus
TTTTTTTTTTTTTTTTTTTTTTTTTAATTAAAAAAATGCAGAATGAAAACTTATTTCCAGCTCAGCTCTCACTGCAACTATGAGGAACAGAACGCTATTAGTGCTGTTCACCATGCTGCAAGCAGGCTGGCAAGCAATTACTACAGGACTTTCACTTTAAAATGGCAAAGACTCCAGTTGCAAGGGAGATTGCCTTGTGGGACCAATGAAATCCTGTGTATTGGAAGTGGGGCCATACACAAACTAGCTCTCAGCCTCCTGCATTCCAGTAACTTTCCTCCACAAAGAGATGTATGCTTAGCCCAGAGGACAGATGAAAGCACATTTCTAGATATTTCGGGGACTGCATGCAAAAAATGAGAGGTTTTGCTACCAGTATCTTTTTCAGGGCAGACTGAGAAATAGTGTTTCCTTACCAAGAAAGGCACATAGAGCCAGCTTTATTCTGCCTGATCAGCAAATCCCAACAAGTCCCTAGAATTTCCCAGCTAATGTCCACCTCAAGGGTACTTGAGTATGTGGGTATACAAGACTGCATCTGTTTGCATGTCTGTGTTTGTTGTGCATCTGCACTCTGGTGGGAGAGGGGAGGTAAGCACAGTGCATGCATGTATCTCAGGGTTAATAAGCCCATGTGTGAATGTACCCACATCATTTCCACTGCAGCCATAGAGAATAGGGAGGGGAAGTAATCCAGTTCCTTGAGGTGGAGTCAGGAGTCTGCATAGTCTATTCAAGTGACAGAGCTGGGGGTTCCCTTTCTGAAAGAAGCCTAACACCAAGAAACTTCTGCCTTCAGGTTGTAACAAATGCTATAGGTTAAATAAAAGCCAGGGCCCCACCTAGTCTTGTTTTACCTTCTGCTCTCTATACTCAAGAACTTCATTAACTGTCCTCTTATTCTGACCTAACTTAACCTAAAGTGCACAGGGCTGGCAAACCCACCCAGACACAGCTGGCAGCAAAAGGTGGAGACAAACTGGGGTAATCCAAGCAGCATGAAGGAGCAGGACCTCAGGGGGATTTGCAAACAGGAGAAGGCCTA